>NC_030815.1:109394319-109695033 GCF_001704415.2 Capra hircus | reverse complement strand
CTTCAAGTGCAGATGAAAAGTGCAAATGAAAAGAATATTAACGTTTTAAGTTCTTATGCGATGCCAGGCACAATACTAAACATCCCAATTAATTTCTTTTAATCCTCATAATAGCTCCCTGAAAGAGGCATTATTAGAATCCCATTTTTATAGATAAAGGAACTGAGGCACACAGAATAACGAACTTGACTAAACTCGTACGGCTAGTAAGGTAGCTTGGACCGGCTGTATTCATTTATCCAGCACGTGTTGATGGAGCGGCCCCTGTGCCCCAGATACTGCGCCACAGATCTCAGGGGAAACGGCCATGAGCGGATAGATTGCAAGGGTCCCTGCCCTCCACAGGTGGACGATCTTTATATAACAGGCGTGATAGCAAATAGTACACATGTAAGGATCGAAGATGAAGGCAGGTTGTGACAACTTCTCATAAGAAAGTAAGAGTTCCGCGTGAGAGAGTGACTTGGTGGAGGTAGTGGAGATGGCCCTCTTTGGAGCCAGTAGTCAGGAAGGGCCTTTTGGAGGCTCTGACTTTTAAGCTGAAGCTGAGATGGAAAGCCTAAGGTTGAACCTCCCCGGCGAGGGCTGCAGGAAGAGCTGTGCGCGCAGACAAGGCCCGGCTTCTGTGAGGACTGGGGAAGGTGGAGCATTGCCAGCGAGGGGTAGAGCCAGATCACATGAATCTGCGGCCACGGCACCAAGCTTCTTTCATTTTAATTTTTGCAGCCCCGCAGACTGTAGCCTGCCAGGCTTCCCTGCCCGTGGAATTTTCCAGGCAAGAATGCTGGAGTGGGTTGCCATTTTCTTCTCCAGAAGGTCTTTCCAACCCAGGGATCAAACCTGCGTCTCCTGCATTGCAGGTGATTCTTTACCGCTGAGCCGCCCGGGAAGCCCAGGAAGGTTTGTTCCAAGAGTGGTGGCGGAGCTCCCTCGGGAGTCCAGTGGCAAAAACCTCGCTCTTCAGTGCAGGGGTTGTGGGCTTGATCCCTGTTGGGGGAGTTAAGATCCCCCAGTCTGACTCTGAAGCCTGTAGGTCTCTCCTTGTATCACATGGCCTTCAAGAAATTGGTAATCACACCCAGCCTTCTGACCACTCCATTGTTATTGTGTGTTAATGACTATCTCTTTATGTTGTAGACTAAAATGCAAAAGAGGATATGGTTCCCCATCTCTTAGAGACGGATTGGGTAGAAAGGAAATCCCCCAGCTGGTAGACCGCAGTGTGATAGGCTGCTGTATAAAGAGACTAAAGGGTGTGTGGAAACATCTAGGAGGACCCCAGGCCAGCTTGGTGGGGTTGCCAGAGAAAGCCCGATGAAGGCTCTGGCATTAAGCAGAGGACGAGACTGGCATTGCTGCGGAAAAGTTGGCGCCTGTATTTCATTTTATTCATTGGGGCTTGGCTGCCGTTTGCAATGACCTTCTGAAGGCTTATTTACCTTTTCTCATTAAAAAAAAAAAGTTCTTCACCTATAAATAGAACAAATATTCTTTCAAATGTTGCTAAGAATTTTAGCAGCATGCACAATGTGGGCATTCTCAGCAACCTCCATAAATAATTTATTGGTAGCCAAGTAATGGAATAAGGTTTCTCTTTATAGGAAGCATCTGGCGGGGTAGACTTTTTGTTTGAATGAATGTTTTATGTGCTGTTTCCTTAAAACATTTAAAAGGGAGGCTTTAATGAACCTATCAATTGCTTGTTCTCTGTTCTTCTTAGCCACAAAATTGAAACTTTAAATGTTAACAAGGGGCCAGGGGTGGAAAATTTGAAATGTACTTAATGTAGAGTATGCTTATCATTTTCTTTTATCAGTCGTAAAAGTATTCAAAAATTTATTAAAAGGAGTATTATGTGCTATTACCAATTACTATTTAAAATGTTGAAGAAAAGCCCCAATGACTATGCATTTATGGTGATGTAGTAACATTCGAGGACAGCGATTAATATTTTCCTGTGTTTTATTTTTGTTGTCACTGTTCAGTCTCTAAGTTGTGTAACCCCAGGGACTGCAGCACGCCAGGCTTGCCTGGAGTTTGCTCAGATTCCTGTCCATTGAATCGGTGATGCTGTCTAACCATCTCATCCTCTGCCACCCCCTTCTCCTTTCGCATGAAATAAACCCCTGCAGTTATAAGTGTTGGCTGAGTTTTGACATACGTATACTCCCGTGTAACTTTTGTCATAATCAAGAAATGTATTTATGTGATTTTTTTTTTTTTTGGTATATGTGTATATGGTTGTAGGGTCGTGTGACTGTCAACCACAATTGGAGTGTTCCAAAAGGCCAGAAATCCCCGAGTGTTCCCTCTCTCTGGTGAGACCCTTCACCCAGACCTCTGGCAGCTGTCCCTCTGTTCCCAGCCCCTGTGATTTTGCTTTTTCCAGAAGTCATATCCACCTTGCAGTCCTCTGAGGGCAGCTGCTTCCCCTCACCGCAGTATCTCTGAAATGCATCCGCGTGGTCACGTGCCGCAGTGGAGAGTGTTTTTGCACCGTGTGGGTGTGCACTCTATTCATTCACCTTTTGAAGAGCGTTCGAGTTCTCTCCGTGTTCTGGTGATTATTCGTAAAGCTGCAGTAAACATTCCTGTATAAGTTTGTGTGTGTGTGTGTGTGTGTGGGCATGAGTTTTCACTTCTCTAGGGTAAACACCTGGGACTGGAGTCGCTGAGTCATATGGTAAATGTAGTTTTTTTTTTTTTGGTAAGAAACTGCCAAACTGTTATTCAGAGTGACTGCACCATTTTGCACTCCCATCAGCAGAGTATGGCGCTCCGTTTGCTCCACATCGTCGTCCGCATTCGGTATTGTCGATTAAAGATTTTTTTTGGCCATTCTAATAGATGTGTAGTGGTATCTCATTATAGTTTCAAGTCACTGTTTCCTGATGGCTAGAGATGCTTAAAAAGCTTTCCTTGTACTTATTTGTCATCTCTGTATCTTCTCCTGTGCGGTGTTTCTTCAAATTTTTTGCCTTTTTTTTTTTTTAATTGAGTTGCTTTCTAGCAATGACATTTTGAGAGATATTTATGTATTCTAGATACAGTTCCTTGGAGAAGGAAATGGCAACCCACTCCAGTGTTCTTGCCTGGAGAATCCCAGGGACGGGGGAGCCTGGTGGGCTGCCGTCTATGGGGTCGTGCAGAGTCGGACACGACTGAAGCGACTTAGCAGCAACAGCAGCAACAGATACGGTTCCTATGTTGGATTTGTGATTTGAAAATGTTTTCTCTCACTGTGCAGTTTGTCTTTTCATTCTCTCAGTGCTGTGTTTTTCCAAAGCAAACTTTTAAAATTTTGATGAAGCTCAATTTATTGATTGAAAAGAAGGGTTTCCAATTCATGAATTTGGTAAGTCTCCTTGGCTATTTAGGTTCTTGATTTCATCAGATATACACAATGTCTTAGCAGATTTGTTCTTACAAATTTTCCTGTTTGGAGATACTGTAAATGGTATTTAAAAATTTTCCAGTTTTAGATCGTTTGTTGCTAGTGTATTGAAATATGATTGATCCCTGTGTGCTGACTTTGCTAAACCCACTGAATGGATTCTGGGAGCTTTTTTGGGTAGGTTCCTTGGAGTGTTTTGTTTTCACGTTGTCTGCACATACGGGTGGTTTTACTTCTTCCTTTCCAGTCTGGATGCCTTTTATTTTTTCCCCTTGTTTTATCACAGTGTCTGGAACTTCAGATACATTTTGAATACGAATCATAAGAGCCAACAGCCTTTCTTTATTGTTGATGTTCGGGGAATAGCATTTCGTTCCTCACCTTTAGTAAATACGTTTTTTGTAGATTGTGATGTTTTTGTATATGTCCTTTAGCAGATAAAGGGTGTTTCCTTGAATTCCTAGTTTGCTGAATTTTTATCTTGAATGATTGCTGAGTGTCTAATGCTCTTTCTGCACGTCTTTCTATGATCATATGTGTTTTCTTCTTTGGTCTCTTAGTTTGGTGAATTACATGGATTGACTTCGGAATATTGAAGTAGTGTTAGATTCCTGGGATAAGTCCCTCTCATGATGTGTTACTGTGTTTCCAATTTTCCAAAGAAAGGGAATACCAAAGAATGTTCAAACTACTGCAGGATTGCACTCATCTCACATGCTCACAAAGTGATGCTCAAAATTCTCCAAGCCAGGCTTCAACAGTATGTGAACTTCCAGATGTTCAAGCTAGATTTAGAAAAGGCAGAGGAACCAGGGATCAGATTGCCAGCATCCATTGGATCATAGAAAAAGCAAGAGATTTCCAGAAAAACATCTACTTCTGCTTCATTGACTACACTAAAGCCTTTGACTGTATGGATCACAATAAACTGTGGAAAATTCTGAAAGAGATGGGAATACCAGACCACCTGACCTGCCTCTTGAGAAACCTATATGCAGGTCAGGAAGCAACAGTTAGAACTGGATATGGAACAACAGACTGGTTCCAAATAGGAAAAGGAGTACATCAAGTCTGCATATTGTTACCCTGCTTATTTAACTTATATACAGAGTACATCATGAGAAATGCTGGGCTGGAGGAAGCACAAGCTGGAATCAAGATTGCCGGGAGAAATATCAATAACCTCAGATATGCAGATGACACCACCCTTATGGCAGAAAGTGAACAACTAAAGAGCCTCTTAATGAAAGTGAAAGAGGAGAGTGAAAAAGCTGGCTTATAACTCAGCATTCAGAAAACGAAGATCACGGCATCCGGTCCCATCACTTCATGGCAAATAGATGAGGAAACAATGGAAACAGTGTCAGACTTTATTTTCTTGGACTGCAAAGTCACTGCAGTTGGTGATTGCAGCCATGAAATTAAAAGACGCTCGTTCCTTGGAAGAAAAGCTATGACAGACCTAGACAGCATATTTAAAGGCAGAGACCTCACTTAACTGACAAAAGTCTGTGTAGTCCAAGCTGTGGTTTTCCCAGTGGTCATGTATTGATGTGAAAGTTGGACCATAAAGAAAGCTGAGTGCCGAAGAATTGATGCTTTTGAACTGTGCTGTTGAAGACTCTTGAGAGTCCCTTGGACTGCAAGGAGATCCAACCAGTCCATCCTAAAGGAAATCAGTCTTAAATATTCATTGGAGGACTGATGTTGAATCTGAAGCTCCAGTATTTTGGCCACCTGATGCGAAGAACTGACTCATTTGAAAAGACTCTGATGCTGGGAAAGATTGAAGGCGGGAGGAGAAGGGGACGACACAGGATGAGATGGTTGGTTGGCATCACCGACTCAATGGACATGAGTTTGAGCAAGCTCTGGGAGTTGGTGATAGACTGGGAAACCTGGCGTGCTTCATTCCACGGGGTCACAAGGAGTCGCACACGACTGAAGAACTGAACTGAACTGAATTTTTAAAAATTTAGTTGAGGATTTTGAGTATGTCATTTAGAGGATTTAGTCTGTAGTTTTCTTATAATATTTTTGTCTGGTTTTATGAGGGTAATGCTGCCCTCCTAAAATGAAGTGAGAAAGTTCCCTCATTTTCTGTTTTCTGGAAGAGATTGTATAAAATTGATAGAGATTTAAATATTTGGTAGAAATTGCTACTGAAATCATCCTGGGATTTTCTTTCTTGGAAGGTTTTAATTGCAAATTTAAGTTTTAAAATAGCTATAGGAGTGTTCGGTTTCTCTTAATTTCTTCTTCGGTGAATTTTGATAATTTGTGGCTTTGAAGGAATTGTGTGATTTCATCTAAGCTCTCCAGTTTACATGTATAGATTTGTATCTATTATTCTCATATTATCTTTTTAATAACTATGGGATCTGTAATAATCCTCTTTCATTCTTGTTATGGGTAAGCCATCGCCTCTTTTTATTTATTTTTTTTACCAGTTTGGCTAGAGGTATAATTAGTTTCATTAATCGCTTGAAAGAGCCATCTTTTAAAAGTGATTTTTCCTTGTTGTTTCCTCTTTTCCTTTTCACTGGTTTCTGCTCTTATGTTTATTATCTTCTTCATTCTTTTTGCTTTGGGTCTGTTTTGCTCTTTTCATGGTTTCCTAAAATAGAAGCTTAGCTTATCAATTTGAAATATTCTTTTTGAAAAACAATTATTTTAATTGGAGTGTGGTTGGTTCACAGTGGTTGGTTCACAGAGGACCTCTTAATGGAGAGAAAGTAATCCTCCACAGAATGTCTGAATTCTTGCATTCTTTACCCTTCCATCACTGTATTGATTGCTAGTTTCTGCTGTACAGCGAAGTGAACCACGTGCGTGTCCGTGTAGAACACACAGTGACTCTACGTGGGGAAGAAGCACTGAGATTCGTTGCAGAGCGGAGTCCCCTGTGCTGCACGGCAGCTCCTTGTGAGTGAAAGTCGCCCGGTCGTGTCTGACTCTTTACGACCCCATGGGCTATACAGTCCATGGAATTCTCCAGACCAGAACACAGGAGTGGGCAGCCTGTCCCTTCCCCAGCGGAGGTATCGACCCAGGGTCTCCTGCAGTGCGGTGGATTCTTTATCAACTGAGCTATCTTGTATATGCTTTCTTTTCTAAAGCATTTAATAGTATAAGTTTCCCTCTAAATATTACTCTAACTGCATCCAACAGATTTTGATTTATGTTCACCTTCATTTATTCAGAATATCTTTTGATTTCCTTTGGTACCTATAGATGGTTTAGATGTGCTATTTCATTTCCAGGTACTTGGAAATTTCCCAGTTTTCTTTCTGTTATTGATTCTAAGTTTATGTCCATTCTGGTCAGGGAATATAGTTTGATTTCAGTTCTTTTAAATTGGTTACATCTACTTTATCTCTTTTCCTCTCCCTGCCCCCTCATTAGGGTGCTAACTGCAGTTATTATGACAGCACCCTTGAGAACTTCAGCATGAATTTCTTGCTTAGGACATTCTCTTACAAACTCATACTACTTTTGCCTGGTGGAAAGTTGTTATTCACGGTCCCCCAGCTGTCTCCATAGAGCGTAAAAAGATTTCAAGAGTCACTGTATGATTTTATTGTACTTCGTAGTCAGGCCTCTGTTACTTCCATTCATTTAGGAGAGTCCCCCAGCCCTTTTTGTCTTGAGATTGTCATGAAGATTTCTGGAGAGTCCGAGTGTGTTGTCTGCAGAGCGCCCTTCAGTTTGGATTTGTCTGATTGACTACTCTTGATCAAACGTCTTAAGAAGAGCTGTGTTCATTCGCGGTTATGTCTGGCTGCCCTGGGTCTCCCTTGCTGCGCGCAGGCTCTTTTCTCTGGTCGGCGGCGAGGGGTGGTGGAGGTGTGAGGGCTCCTCGCGGCGTGGCTTCTCCCGTCTCGGAGCACAGGCCCCGGGCTCACGGGCTTCAGCGGCTGCCCCACTCAGGCTCAGTAGGTGCGGGCCTAGCTGCTCCACGTCGGGTGGAAGCTTGCTGCACCAGGGATTGAGCCCATGCTCCCTGCATTGGCAGGTGGATTTTTGTCTACTATGCCACCAGAGAAGTCCGACAACTCTTGATTAGTGGTAGGTTAAAGGTTGTAGGTATTTTGGGAATTCGTTGGCAGTCCAGTGGTTAGGACTTGGTGCTTTAACTGCCAGGGTCCAGGTTCAGTTCCCTGGTTGGGGAAATAAGATCTCACAAGCCGTTAAGTTGCCCCCCCCCCCAAAAAAAAAAAGAGAGAAGATTATAGGTATTTTAACATTTTTAAATGAAATTGCTTACTCTCAGTGACTTAGTTCGGGAGGCACAGCATGTCAGTCTGTCCCACCAGGGGTCGTAGTAACATATTCTGTTGATTAGGGTGATGTCTGCTAGGCTTCTGAATCGTGACAATATGTTTTCCCAAGTGATAAGCCATCTGTGGGGTGACGCTCTTGAGAGGGTGGGAATACCGTGCCCTCCAGCTCTCTCACCCCGTGCGTTTGTGTGCTTATCTCGGCCCGAGCCGTTTATTTCTACGTGGGTGTGTGTGTTAGTCGACTATAGCAGTTGTGTAATGGGGCTTCTCTCTTCCTGCTCCTCTCTACGTTTCTTAACTTGATTTCTTTTGTAAAGAAGAGCTTCCCCTCTTCCTTTCCTTTCCTTTACCAACTCGCTTTCGGTGTGGTGTCACGAGCTCTCTCTCTGCACTCAGTCACCGTTCATTTCCATGCTCAGACTGTCCCGCATCCGGCTCTTAATCCTGGGTTTGGGCGGCTGTGGCAGAGCTGAGCTCTTCCTTTCTTTGTAGCCCTGGAAGCCGAGGGCGTCGTGCAGGCCTCGTCCCTCAGCCCTCGCTCCCCGTAACCCGTGTGTGCTTATTTTCCAGCAAATCGCTGAACTGAAGAAAGAGAACTTTAACCTCAAGCTCCGCATCTATTTCCTCGAGGAGAGCCTGCAGCGGGAGCGTGGCGGCCGCTCGGAGCGCGCCTGCAAAACCGTGAGTGCCCCGCCCGGCGCTGCCGTGCCCGGCGTTCTTCCTCGTGGCCATTCGAAGCAGCAGCTCCATTAATGTTTGTTCCCAAACTTGGCAGGAATAGATAGCGCTGCTTTCCCTTCATTTGGATTGATTACAGGGAGCGTAAAGATAATAGAATGACCTTAATACTAAGCAAAGCGATACAAGATTAATTTTAATGGAGTCTTTCCCTCTTCTTAAGATGGAATTCTGACTTACCATATCTCAATTGCTGTTTTCTCATTATTTATAATTGAGACAAAGAGTGAAATGGTGGCATGTCTTTGGAATTGAATCCTGTTGTTACTCACTAGCTTGTGTAACTGTAGGCAAGTCCCTTCAGCTGTCTGGGCTTGCTTCCAGAGTTAAGTGATAACCCCTCTGTCCTGGGGTTATTTGTGTGGATTAAAATGAGTTGGTAGATGAAAAGCCTCAGCACACAGTCAGCCCTCGACAGGGATCATCATTGTCTTACTGAAGCTTCCATCGGCAGCCCAAAGTTAGGGTCGTCATTTTTTCCTGTGACACGACTCTATTCCTTGCTTACAGTCTGTTCCTATCTCAAGCCTTGACCTGGAGGCCTCTGCCTGAAAACAAACCGTGGTTCTGGGAGTTGAAAAAAGAACTTGGCTCTCTTGAAAAGGCAGGAGTACAAACAATATTTTAGTGCCCCTTTCTTGACTTTCTCTAGGAGATTAGCCCTTGGCCTGAGACTTATTCCATTTTTTTTCCTCTTCTGAAGTTTGCACCAGTGGAAACTTTTGAAGGAGGAAAACGAACGCTCCTTGAGTTTTAGTGGGTGGACTTAAATGGACTTGTCTTGAAGACGGATTGTATTGTACTTCTGAGCCTTTTCAAGAATGAAAAAGCTCCCTTGTCCCTCAAGACCCAATTTTTTGTTTCCTTTATTGTGGGAGAGAAAGGCAATGAGGATCTCCCCCTTTTGGGAAAGAAGTGGTGATGCAATCAAAATTTAAAAACAAAAGCCTGTCACCTATAATATTTCCTGCTTATGTGTGATTGTCATGTGCCTCAGGACAGATATGGGTGTAAGGAAATCGAAAAGAAGGAAGCTGCTTCCTCCTGGCCAGGTACCTGTCCTGGGTGTTTCTACCTTCATCATCTTCTTTTAATTCTCAAGACAGGCTTGTCCCGTGGAAATGATCTTTATCTTGCAGGAGAGGAAACTGAAGCTCAGGAAAGATCAGTAACGTGCTTGCTGTTGTGTCCCTGCGCCGGGAGGTGGGCTTTGACCCTGGGTCTGCCGGCCTCACCGTGCTGTGTGGTTTCAGCTCTTCTTTTTCCACTGCTTGGCTACATGGGTTGATTTGATTGTACTTTTATTTAAATTTTAATTTTTTGGAGAGATGTACATGGTTCAGAATCAAGACGTATAGAAGGCATACACTGGAAAGGCTTTCTCCCATCCTTGTCTCCTGGTTCCCTAGATCTAACCAATATGATTAATTCTTCAGGCAGAGAAATTTAATGTGTCTGCAAGCAGCCGTTGTGTGTGTGTATATTATGAATCAACGCCCTCTTCACATAAATGTGAGCATGTTCTGCTTTGATATTAACAATATCTTGTATATGTTTCCTTAATAGTGGTTTAAGAGCTTCCTCATTCTTTTTTATAATGATATTTAGTTTGATACTTATATGGTGTCTTGATTTTCGGTTTAGAAAATTCGGTCACCATGTATATAGCTTGATCACCAAGTTTATAGCTTGAAGTATCAGGCTTGCAAAGAATAATGTCGCGGACATGTTAGCTGTGTAGTCTTGTAAATTCGCTGGTCTGGGGCTGCCAGTTGCTTCATCAGAAAGCAAATCACTTAGAACATGTGATGTCACCTGTTACGTAGAAGCTGTCTGCCCTTTGGAGAGCTGGAGGAGGAATCTTCTCTTTGAAGGGGTTTCTACAGTTTTCCCAAACCCACAGTTGAAGATGTTGTGCGCTGACACTCAAGTGTCCTTTATGCAGAGATCAGGTTTTTCCAGGAAAAGCTCTGCAGAGATGGCCTCCTTACTCTCTGTTGTTTGGTGGTGAAGAAAACAATGCCGCCTGAGCCTGTCTCCTCGCCGCGTCTCGTTTGTTAGCTCACCCAGTCCTCGAATCCACCAGGGCAGCTGGGCCTCGTGTTTGCCATGTGACCCTGAGGGATCTGAGAGGGCAGTGAGGACTGTTTCCTCCTTCTCCTTTCTAAGACTTTCCCCCCCCTTTGTGAGGAGAGCTCTTTTTTTTTCTTTTAATGTTTATTTATTTGTCTGTGTCCTGCGGCACATGGGGTCTTTGTTGTTGCAGCATCCAAGGTCTTTTGTTGTAGCTTGCAGACTCTAGTTCCCTGACTAGGGATCGAGCCTGGGCCCCCTGCGTTGGGAGTGAGGACTCTTAGCCACTGGACCATCAGGGAAGTCCCGTGGGCCTGTGTTTCTAAGGTCAATTACAGGCTCCCACTTGTGCTTCAGTGTTGGCTATGAGCAGGAAGTCTGCCTTGCCTACCACGGCGGCCTCGACGCTGAGCCGGTGCTCGGCCTGTCACAGGGGTTGGTGTGTGTCTGTCACGTGAAGGAACAGGTGGATGAGCATCCACTGACTCAGCGCAGTTTCTGCCCAGCAGCGAGTGGAGACAGAATCTGAAGCCAGGTCTGGCATTGTTGTCTCAATGGACATGAGTCTGAGCAAACTCTGGGACATAGTAAAGGACAGGGGGGCCTGGCGTGCCGCAGTTCTCGGGGTTAGCAAAAAGTGAGACGTGACCGAGCGACTGAATAGTCCTCAAGTCCCAAGGCCGTGGCCTTCCCATTCTGGCAGACTTCTCCGTCAGGGGTGCTCTGCCCGTTGGGGCTGTTTGGCTGAAAGGAGGGAGGCATGTCCTCTGAGATTGTAAATCGTACTGGAAATGTTATTTTTATTTACAATGATACACGTGTATTAGGGAATAGAATGTCAGGTTGGTGTACATTATTAGAATAAAGCAGGCGCAGGGTTAGAGAAATCTTGGATTTACAGCAGCCTTCCGCAGACCACGCACTTGGACCCGCCTCTGTGCTGGGTGAAGTCATCTAACCCATCTGAGGACGTTGGTGACTGGTTCTCCGAGCCTGTCCCTGCCCCACAGCCTCATGTCATGGTCTATGTGCCCAAGATCCTGCCTTGGGGCTGTCACAGGAGTTGCAAGCCCAAGGCCCTGCGGGTCTCCCTTTGTTTCGGTCAGTGAAGAGGAAGCTGGCTGGAGAGCCCTGTGGTGCCCCCTCCAGGCAGCAGGCCCCACGCGGTCGCGGCTCTTTGGGAAGGGGGTCCCCCGGAATCTCACCCTGAAATGAGACAGGCAGTGATGTGGCTTCCCATCCGCATGTTTTTTTTGAAGCTGCAGCACGTTCCCACTGCTCCAACCACCACATGCATGATTGTAAACAACCAGAAGTAATTGCCTTGGAATCGGAAAAACAGACTGCAGAGTTGCTTGTAAATTTGCTTGGCGGAGGGCAAACAATTTTTAAATCAGCCTCACTTGTGTGACATTTACGCCTCAGTGTTTGAGTGCTCTGGCTGTTAGACGCTTGGAATATTTGCATAATTGTTCCAAGCCTTGAGAAATCCAGGGCTTTCTTTGGAGCCCACCAGTGTTTAATAACCCCCTTTTCCCTGTGCCCCGAGGCTAATGAGGGTTTGAATCTAACATCTGCCCATTAAGAGCATCATATCCGTTAAGAGCGTTGGAGCCAGTTCACGCTGAGGGCGGGTTCCCCACTAAAGGCATTCGGGTGGCCTGTGTCTCACACGTTTCTTTTCTCATCTTGTCCCGAAGAACATCGAGCTCAAGGTGGAAGTAGAGAGCCTGAAGCGGGAGCTGCAAGAGAGAGAGCGGCTGCTCATCCAAGCCTCGTGAGTACCTGTCCTCATCACCTGGGCTTGGTGGTGGTGGCGGCTGGTCGCGCCAAGAGAGGAGAGCCTTGTGTTTCTAAGCTCTCAGTACCCTGAGGAGCTTTCATTGTTATTTATTTTTCAACAAACTTTTAAAACTCCTTGCGACCCCATGGGCTGTAGCACGGCAGGCTTCCCTGTCCTTCACCATCTCCCAGAGTTTGCTCAAACTCATGTCCGTCGAGCCGGTGATGCTAAGTATCTCATCTATCTAACCATCTCCTATAAGCATGTTACAAAAATTTGACACAGGGAAATGCCCCGATGCCAAGTGTACAGCGCGATGCTTTCCATGGAGCGAGCACGGCTGTGGGGCCACCGTCCAGACCACAGACCAGAAGGTCGTCAGGCCCCTGGACGTTTCCTCTGTGCTCCCGGAACTTACACTCCTTCACGGAGCTCACCCCTGGCTCACCGCGGGCACCCGCGTTGCTCAGTCCTGCCTGTTTTTGAACTTAGAGAACAGGAGTCGTCTGCTGCGCTCGCGCTTCGTGTCTGGCCTCTTTCCTCAGTGATGTGTCTGTGCGATCCAGCTGTATTGTCAGTGACCTCTGCAGCTCATTCGCTTTCATCGCCGTGAAAGGCCGAGGGCCTTGGAGCCTTAGAGGGAGCCCCGAGGTGGGTGAGGCTCCGGGGCAGAGTGTGGGGCTTCAGCCAGAGTAGCTAATTTTTGTTTGTGTTTTTTGTACTAGGGTCCCTTGTAGTATTTCATTAAAGGAAGGGCTCTATTGCATTAAACAAATCGAAAACTATTATTTTAATCAATTAATTAGTTAATTAATTTAAATGTTTATTGAACAGCAGTCACAGTTCAGAGAAGAGTCTGTGTTTCAATTGGTTATTCATTCATTCATAAGCATTTTGTAGGTAAATGTGCTGAGGATTTGAAAGGAGACTTTACTCAGAGCACATGGGCAGTGGTGAGCGTGTAGATGGGGTGTGATGGGGGCGCAACGACAGAGGGCATTTATGAATACGGGGGTGGCATGAGAGTGGGCCGAGTTTCACTTGCGAGATGATGAAGACTTCCTGGAGCTGACCCACCGAGGGCCCGGCTGGAAGTTCGCGTGGTCACGCTTTGGCGGTCCTGGCAGCGGAGCTCCACGGCGGCCTGCGGCAAGCGGCACTGCGAGGGCGTCCCCAGGGGCTCAGTGGTAAAGAGTCTGTCTGCAAGGCGGGAGATGCAGGTTCGATCCTCGTGTTGGGAAGATCCTCTGGAAAAGGAAATGGCAACCCACTCCAGTATTCTTGTCTGGGAAATCCCATGGACAGAGGGTCCTGCTGTCCACGGGATCACGAAGAGCTGGACATGACCGAGTGGCTGAAACGCCCACAGCTGCGCTGCGCTGGGCCGGGCTCCACGGTCCCTGTTGCCGTCTCCCAGCCAGCAGCCAGTGTGGACGGCTGTGGGCTCGGGGGAGACTAGAGGGCCCCAGGCCAGGCTTCTCGGGGCTGCGCCGACCCTGCACACGCAGTATCTTTTCAGTGGGTGAGAGATGGATGGATGGATGAGCCACACTGCCCGCTGGTGGTGGTGCTTGTTTTCCCTTTTCTCTGCCGGGTGGCTTGCGGGCTCTTGGTTTCGCACGGAGCCCGGGCCCACGGCACCGAAAGCACCGAGCCCTAAGCACTGGGCTGCCAGGGGCTCCCTTAATCCGTTGTTTTCGTTGGTTGCTTTTGTCGTTGTTTGGAAGCAACATCGTTCTCTGGGCAGGAAGTCAAATTGACTTTACCAAGCCGGGAAACCAGTAGTAGAATTCGGTCTGTTGCCTACTCAGCCCCTGCCTGCTGCGGATCTTGGCCAGGACTTGTTTCTAGCCAGGCGTGTGTACGTGGAGACCCAGACTCACAAAGGCCACGTGCACACCTGGATACCAGCACTCCGGGCTGAGCATTCTGTGGCGGGTGCCCACGTTTGTATGCATCGATTCCCCAAGTGCCTAGACTGGAGTTTGGGGCCCTTTCTTGATCTGATCAGCTTAATTAATTTATTCAGAAAATATTTCTCAAGCAGTTGTTATGTTCGGTACTGGCCTAGGTTCCTGAGAATAGAGCGGTGATCCAGACAGACAGCTGGGCTTACATTCTGGAAGCAGTGATGGGGATCAAATACTTGGAATTATAGATCTGTAAATACAAATTGGGAAAAGAGCTCAGAGAAGAAAGGGTGCCGTGAGAGTAAGCGCAGCGGCCGTAGGTGTGTAACTATAGGTCTGTGGCCGGGAAGGCAGCGTTTGCGATGAGACCTGGGGGCAGGTAGGCCTTAACCAGAGGAAAGAAGGGAGAGTCTCGAAGGAGAAGGGAGTGTGCACGTCTCAGGTGACCCAGCAAGCCTCGGGGCTCGGGCTTGTCTTGCGGGGTCTTGAGGCTGTGCTAGAGATTTTGGTCTTTATCCTGAGATCCCACGGAAAACAGTCATGAGTTTAAAGCCACTGACACAATCAGGGCTTTGTTTTTTTTTTCAAAAAAAGGTCACTCTGGAGGCTGAGTGGGGAATGTTCTGTGGGGGGAGCCAGGGTGGAGGCAGGGAGGCAAGTTAGGAGGCGAGTTCAGTAGTTGAGCTGAGAGACTCGTGATGAGCTGTTGGTGGGGATTGGGTGGACGTTTGGGAAGCAGAGTCCACAGGGCTGGGTGAGGGGTGGGCAGGGTGACATCAAGGAAGCCTCCCGGGGCAGAGTTTCTACATAAGGATATTCACAGCGACTCCACTGCTCCACCTCGCTGTCCACCAGCGCCTCATCTCCAGTGGCGCGCAGATACTGAGCATGTCCTGCCCCTGTCACTCTGGCTTTGCCCTGGCGGGACTCCGCCGCTTCCCGTCCTCTGCCACCCCGCGGACTCTGCGGTCGCCTCCCCGCCATAGAGGCCCAGGTTGAGTCCCGTGGCTGCCTGCGGGCCACACCTCAGCCTCTCCGCAGACTCCTCTGGCCACAGTGACGATCCCATGTGCATGTCATACTTCACCGTTGATAAGATGCTTTCAGGTTCATTCGCCTTCCAGCATTATCCTGGCAGCTAGGCAGCTTTCTCGGAAAAGCCTCCTTTTCGTCGAGGAGGGGAATTCAGGTCTGGAGAAGGGAGAGAGCACAGCAAAACCGCTTATAAAGAGCAGAGCTGGAATTAGGACTCGAGTCCCTGACTTGTAGCCCAGCGCTAGGTTTCGGGTACTTGATCTTCCTGTGTGTGGTTCTCGGTTCTCCAGCATGACTGTACACCTCCCGAGGCCCCGAGTCTGGTCCCCTACCTGAGTGGAGGCAGGCCCGTGGAAAGGCAGGGGCCCTGGCCAGCGGCCGGGTCTTTGGCTCCTGAGTCTTGGCCTCTGCGCTCTTCCTGTTTCCCGGGGCCTTTGTGCGGATGACCCGCTGTGGCTTTGCGCTGCGTCCACCAAGCACCTGCTGAAGGTACTTGTCCTGGCCCCGAACTGCCCAGCGTCTGTTACAGGAAAAGCCCTCACTTTTCCTAAAGAACCATAACTAGGATAGGAAGAACCAAGAGGCAATGTTGAGGGTTAAAAAGAATACCGAGGGTGGTGTTCCCAGAAAAGTTCGTTCTTGTATTGGGTGGAAAGCTGGGTTAGAGCCGCTTCTCTAAACCCTTTCTCTCCTTCGGTCTTGAGGTCTGTCTCATCTCTTGTGCCAGATTCTGTAAAGAGAAGTTTCTATAAAGAAAGGAGAGAACTAACATGTTTTTAAAAGTGTATTTTTAATTGGAAGATAATTGCTTTGCAGCGTATAGCAGTGTGACTCAGCTGTAAGTTTACATGTAACCCCTCCTTCTTGAGCTTCCCTCCTACCTTCCAAGAACTAACATTTATTGAGGTCCTACTTTAGCCCAGATCCTAGGCCTGGCACTTGACATGCTTTATCACATCTGATTTTATAACAGCTATTTGAGGCAGCCAGTATTCCCATTTGAGTGAAGAGAAAACTGAGGCTCAGCAGATGGGAGGACTTGCCCACTTTTTCTGGCAGCAGAACTGGGCTGATCTCCCTGGAGCTCGCTCCACCTCGCCGTGCAGTAAACATATATGTTTTCTGGCTTTCTATTATTACATTTCTCAGTTACAATACGGGGGCGTTAAGAGCAAAAGCAGACACATTGTCAGGAGTAAATTTTATCTCTGTGGCTTTAAAACACAAACAAAAATAGTAATTCCATTAGTAGGGGAAAATTGCACCATACTGCCGAGTATAAATTTTATTGCTACAGTAACTGTAAAATACAAAGATGATAAATGAAAAGTTGGAACATTTATTATTGGGAATACATTTTAGTGGCATAACTAAAATGCAACCGAATTGAATAATGCCAGTACTTGTTAAAAATTGTAGTCCGCCTCTTGACCATGTGTGTGATTCAGACTGTGGGGCTGGAATTTGCACTTGCTGGCTGTTGGGGGAGGAGGTGCAGGGTGGAGGGGAGGGTGATGGAGCGAGCTGTTTTCTAGAGGAAGTGAAAGTGAAGTCGCTCAGTCGTGTCCGACTCTTTGCGACCCCACGGACTGTAGCCTACCAGGCTCCTCTGTCCATGGGATTTTCCAGGCAATAGTACTGGAGTGGATTGCCATTTCCTTCTCCAGGGGATCTTCCCGACCCAGGGATCGAACCCAGGTCTCCCACATTGTAGACAGACGCTTAACCGTCTGAGCCTCCAGGGAAGTCCAGAGAAGTTCCTGTAAAACCGAAGGGGTAAAACATTTGTGGTAGTCAGTGAAAGTTCAGGACTGGAAAAGTCCTGTGTTCAAGGCTCAGGAGGGGAAAGGTTTTAAAACAGAAACATTTCCGCCATGTGTCATGCCTCTTGAGGAGTGAATCCCAGACTGTCCTGATCAGGAAATGATGGAGGGGGTTGGGCGGGGGGCTGAGGACATCTCCTGGCATCAGTTGGGAGGTGGCCATGGTGGCCTTAGTCCCAGCCCGGAGGGTCTTTTCTCAGCTCTGACACCCGCTGAGATGGGCAGCGAGGCCTCTCAGAGCCGCTCAGCAGGGGCCAGCACCTCCGTCCTCGCAGGCTGGTAGGCATCACTCAGATCAGAGGAGCGACACGCGTGTTAGCACGTTAGTTCTAAGAGGTAATCATCTCATTTGTCAAATGAGGAAACTGAGGTGTAAGAGGTAGTTTAGCCAGAGTCACACTGAGGACGTAATAGAGTCAAAATTTGGAAGCAGATCTGTTCAGCCGCAGAGCCCCTGTTCTTTCTTCGCAGTTATTCACAGTGAATTCCATTAACATGATATCATGACACGGGGGAGGGGCAGCTTCTGAAGGCCTGTTGGTAGCAGGGAACGAGATGGGGATGGAGTCTGAAGGCCTGTTGGGAGCAGGGAACGAGACAGGAATGGAGTCTGAAGGCCTGTTGGGAGCAGGGAACGAGATGGGAATGGAGTCTGTGTTTGCAGCGACTTGTGTCTGAGACGTGGGCCGCAAGCACGGCCCTCTTGACTCGCCGTTTCTCAGTCAGAAGCGCACGTGGCCTGCGCATGAGGGTGCCTGCTCACGTGGCTCCTGGTTGGAGAAATGTTATATACCCTTAAAGTAGGGCATGGGAGGCTGGCAGTGAATAGATTTCTTCTCTTGCCGTTTTCTGAGAATCGAGCTTTAGGTGGAGCCGTTTCCTTTATTTCTCTGCCTTCCGGAAATCCGCAGTCACTTTGGAAATCCGATGAGAACTGCTCTGAGTCTGTGTCTCAGAAATTCACATCTGACCCTGTTTTTCTCTTTTGAGAACCAAAAGGAAAGGCCGTCAGTGGTGGTGGCCCTGTGTCCGGCTCTGGAGCGCCAGCCCCACCGCCGCTGGTCAGGCGGAGCGGGCGCCCCGTGACGCCCCGTGGCACGAGCTCTGGCTTTGCGTTGGAGGCGGGGGGGCACGGGGAGCGGGTGACCTCCTCCCCTGGGGCCCGCAGTCGCTGCTGGTGCTCACGGATGTGCAGGCTTTGAGACGCTTTCCTTCCAGTGGCTGACCTTTCCCCTCAGGTTTGTTCTCTCTGCTGCCTGGCCCCTGTGCTCTCTTCTCTGTGGCTGCACCAGGCGGCGTGTTCGGTCCCTGACCAGGGCTTGAGCGTGTGCCCCCTGCAGCGGCAGCGCAGTGTCTTGGCCACTGGGCCGCCACGGGAGCCGCCCCGCATTCCGCTCCTTGCACACTGGCTCGCACGCCCGCGCTCTGCCTTTCCTGCCAGTGGTGGGGGCGTGCTTGATCGGAGGTTTTGTGGTGGGGATTTGGCAGTAGCTGTCAGATGTCCTGAAAATGTGCTTGTCCTTTGACTTAGTAATTCTGTTTTTAGGAATTGACCCTAAGGAAATCACTGGATAGAATACAAACCACATATATACACATACGCAGATATCACTTATGCGTGTTTAATCGAAATATAGTTGGCGTATAACGTGGTGTACTGCATGACGGATTTAATACATTCATATATTACATTATTTCTGCTTGTGAATTACAAATATTAAAAAAAAAGAAAAAAGCTCAGCACAGGTCTGTGGGAAAAGGGACCAGCAAATATTCTTTGTGTCTTTGGAGCCACTGGAATCTCCATCTGATGCCACTCTTGTGCGTTTTACACCTTTGCCTCTTTTCGCAGCAAAGCAGTGGAGAGCCTTGCCGGAGGGGGCAGCTCTGAAGTTCAGCGGGTGAAGGAAGATGCTCAGAAGAAGGTCCGCCAGGTCGAAGATGTCCTAACCAAGAGGATCCACCTCTTAGAAGAGGTGAGTCTGTAAGCCCTGAGGAGATGGTTCCTCACAGTGGGTTCATACCAGAGGGGTCAGGATCTTGTTCCTTTTTTCTGTAACCTGTCAGGGTGTCAGCAGAAGCGAGAGCCCGCTTCCTGAGTGCCTCCTGGCCCCAGCTCTGCTCTGGGCGCTGTGCGTATGGGACCCGTACCCACATACCCTGCACGCCGCCCTTGACTGTCTGTGTCCTGTCAGTGAGGACACGGACACGGAGGGACAGAGAGAAACGCTAGTCCAGTTTAAGCCCTGTTTAAATGTTCTTGTTTAGTCGCTAAGTGCCGTCTGTCTCTTTGTGACCCCATAGACTGTAGCCTGCCAGGTCCTCTGTCCATGGGATTTCCCAAGTAAGAATACTGGAGTGGGATGCCATTTTTTCCCACTCCATGGGATCCTCCCGACCCAGAATCAAACCTGCCTCTCCTGTGTCTCCCGCATTGGCAGGTGGACTCTTGACCGCTGAGCCACCAGGGAAGCCCATTCAGACTTACGGCTGCTGGTTCTAAAGCCTGTGTTCCGGCTGTCACGCCAGCCTTCCTCTTGTCTAGTTCAGTCTCTGCAGAAGGGAAGCTGAGGCCCGGCGAGGGGAGGGCCCACACAGCTCAGCCCGGAGCCAGGCTTCCCGACTCGCGTGGCTGCGCGGCCCGGGCCCCCGGAGCCCAGCCTCCGGCCCCCATCCTGCCCGTGCTCCCTGACCCCTCTTCTCGGGGAGCCGCTTGTGGAGCCCCTCCTCCCACCGACTCTCAGCCAGGTGCTGCCCGTGACTGGTGGGAGGCAGGAAGCTCCTTGGCCAAAATACATGGTCTCGCAGGTGCTAGAAAGCTTTCCTCCGTGTTCAGCTGGTCCTGAGGAAGGACCGCAGCTCCGTCACTCTTGATCTTCGAAGCCTGCTGTGTCACCTCTTTCTCTGCCTGTGACCTTGATTCTTCTGAGCAGCTAAGAGGGCAGGTGACACCTGGATGGAAACAGCAGACCCGCTTGTACTGCGCTTTACGGCTGATAGTGGTCTTTTCCGTTCTTCCTGTTCACAGCAGCCCCAGGGCGGGTGTAGGTCCAAAATGCCGACGAGGAGCCTGGTGCAGAAGGGGCGGGGAACCTAGTCTGGATCATAAGCAGCTGAGCTGAAAGCAAAAGGAGAGTCTTTCGAGCACAAATTCTGAAGTTAAAATGTAGTTCTGAGACTTCAGGAAACGTGATCTCTTGGTTTAGCCACCTTAGGTTTCCCGGCTCAGTGCTTCCCCGCGTTTTAGGGCCACAGCCTGACTGACGTACGGGGTTGAGTTCCTGCTCTGACACTAGCTTGTCACCTTGGAGAAGACATTTGCCCCTTGAGCCTCAGCTGCCTCGTCTGTGAAATGAGACGGAAGGTGTCTGCCCTGCAGTAATTGTAATAAACTGCAGTGAGCCAGCGATTTATGGGGGGCTTACCATGTCTGAGACACCATACGTCGCACCTAAGAAGGGTTTCTTAGCCTTTTCTTACATGGATTTCGTTCATCCCTTCAGTAAATGTATGAGGTAATCGTCCCTCTTTGAGAATGAAAACCTGGGGCCACGGGCGCAGAGCGGGTGCCAGGTGGTCCGACTGCAGAGCTTTCGTGCTGAGCTGCCCTAGGCTGTCTCTCAGTCTGTAACTTCCTAGAGTGGAGTGAGGATCACAGATAATATAAATAAAGCTCCTTGCTCAAAGCCCGGCATCAGTAAGCACTCAGCAAATAACGGATTTTGCTGTTTTTTTGTCTCAGAACATTGGTAAGTTTTCCCCAGCTGCCATCGAGATAGCCAGGCTCTCGCCCTCTTGGGAAGGTGGTGGTGGAGGACACACTGGAGGGGGCAGGGAGGGGAGCCAGCATTTTCGGAGCCTCCCAGGACGCAGCAGGCATGCGACAGAGTCTCCAGCAACCCTGGAGAGATGGTGCTTATTCGTTTTCTGTTTTCTGTTTATTTAATTATTTATTTGGCTGCACCAGGCCCCAGTTGAGGCACGTGGAATCTTCAGCTGTGGATGTGGGCTCTAGTTCCCTGACCAGGGATTGAACCCTGGCCCCCTGCACTGGGAGCTCTCAGTCTTAGTCCCTGGACTGCCAGGGAGGTTCCTATCCCTGTCTTACGGGTTGGGAAACGGGCTCGGGGCTTCCCTGGTGGCTCAGAGGTCAAAGCGTCTGCCTCCAATGCGGCAGACCCGGGTTCGATCCCTGGGTCAGGAAGATCCCCTGGAGAACGAAATGGCACCCCACTCCAGTATTCTTGCCTGGAGAATCCCATGGACGGAGAAGCCCAGCAGGCTCCAGTCCATGGGGTCGCAAAGAGTTGGACACGACTGAGCGACTTCACTTTCACTTAACGGGCTCAGGGAGGTTAAGGGGCTACTCAAGGTCACCCAGCGAGTAAGTGGGAGAGCTGGGTTTTGAGCCCAGTTCGACCTGACTTTCCTCTTTGGCGTAGTCAAAGGCTGCTGGCCTGAGGGCTCGGAGATTCAGACCCACTGTCAGGCCTCTTTCTTTAGCACCAGGACCTTTCCCCTCACGCAGACGCTGTCCACGCCATCTAGACAGTTTCCCTCCGGCTTCTCTGAGCTCTCAGGAAGAACATAGAGTTTCTCACCACCCAAATCACCTTGGAGGTTTAGAAAATGTACTTTTGAGTCGTGTGGTCATTATCCTAAAAGCAGTGAGGGGCAGTGGGGTGTGGCGTGACTGTGTATGGAGATGATGGTGACTCTTAGGAGTTTATGCATGTTTAGGGATCGAGAAGCACATTTCTCTTCGTACTCGTTGAAGCTGTAAATATTGATCCGATTTTTCAAAACCCCCAAATACGGTTCTTGTAGAGTCTTTTCCACTGGAAATGCCTATTACTCTTCAGGATATAAGAGGGGGAAAATGGCTGGTGAATGTATTTATTACTGATTCTCCCCATGTGTAGTACAATTCAGGGAGGGGAAATGTGCCGGAGAAAAAGTCATAAATATTTATGTTTTAATCCAATTTCCTTTCAAAATGTTCCCAATTGTATTGAAAAATTGCATCAAATGCATTTAATTTAACTCTAGGATGTGAAAGCCGCCCAAGCAGAACTGGAAAAGGCCTTTGCTGGGACAGAATCAGAGAAGGCTCTGCGACTGAGCTTGGAAAGCAAGCTTTCAGAGATGAAGAAGATGCGCGAGGGGAGCCTGGAGATGGCTGCGGCCCTGGAAGGGAAGGACAGGTGGGCTCGCGCCCCCGTGAGGCTCCGACGTCCGTTTGTCTGGCTGCATGATCCACGACAGGGCCTTCCAGCTGGCCCTGGCAAAGAGCCTACCTGCCAGTACAGGAGACACGAAACATGGGCTCCATCCTTGGGTTGGGAAGACCCCCCCGGAGAAGGAAACGGCAGCCCGCTCCAGTGTTCTTGCCTGGAGAATCCCATGGACAGAGGGGCCTGCTGCGCTGCAGTCCACGGGGTCACAGAGAGGCGGACACGACTGCAGTGTCTTAGCATAGCACGGCGTGATCCAAAACAAGGGAGGAGTTACCCCCTTGTTCCCTTCTTTTTCTACTTGGTCCCCGTAGCGAGAAAACTAGGGATAAAATCAGGATGAAAGGAAAAGGATTAGGGTAGTGATATGAGGACAGAGGTAGGATGAGTAGACAGAAATTCATGCTGAGAAGTTCTGCTTATACTAAATTTAGCACTTAGGTTTTGGCCATAAGCTTCCTGGTAGCCAAAGGAAAAAGGGAAAAACAATCTTGGAAGGCACAGACATATTGCTCACGAGATGAAACAAGCTAGTAACTCAGGAGACCCATGTGCAACTGTCTCTCGAGGGGAGGGGCCGCTCTGATTTCTGCTGGCTCTGCTGCGGCCCTCCCTGTGGTGGGACTCCCCTGGGGCTAGAGCCAGTGTGTTCCCTCCCTGAAGGCGGGCCTGCCCAGGAAGCTAAGCTGAGGTCAGAGGTGAGTTCCAAAGCACAGAGCTGGATGAACAGGGCTCTGTGGTCCTGCCCTGGCGAGGTGGGTCCAGATCTGTCACGTGGCCGGCCGCCGCTGAGCAGAGCCCTCCCTCGGGAGGGCCTGGCTTCTGTCCTGGGCTCCCACCACCCTTCTCAAAGGTAGGTGATCTAGCCGCTTGATTTCCTTCAATCTGACCTTACATCTAGTCTGTGTCTCTGAGGCAGTGGGCCTGGAGGAGCCCTGCAGGTCAAATATGGCCCACAGACACTTATATCTGGCCTACACAGTATTTTGATAACTTTTAATTTGTTGCTAACATTAGGAAGAAAAAATCTAATTTCATGAGAAAGTCTAGAATTCCAGTTTCTCTTAAAACCCTGCAAGGCGTGGCAGCAAAGCTTCCCACCTCTGAGCGCGACTTTGCTCAAACCCAGCTAAAACCTAGTCTGGGATCTGAACCCACCCTCTTTCAATAGAATCACTCACCTGGTGTCTAGACTTACTGAGGCTCAGGTTCTTTGTGTCTCAGAAGGGATTCAGCGAGAGGCAAAGTGATAGGCAAGAAGCAGATTTATTAATATAAGACACTTGTGGGAGATGCAGGTGGTCAGGCAAGAGGGCGCTGTCCCGAGGAATAAGTGGGCTACAGTTTTATAATCAAAGGAAAGTTGGAGGTGGGGAGGGGAAGATCACTTTCTTCCTCATTCTTTGGGTCAGGCTCACCTCACTAGCTCCTCCCTTGTATTGGGGAGGAGAGTGTCTGACCCTGTGAGGTCAAACCAGGACTGTCATCACTGATCATCCAGCTCAGCAAAAGGGTGGTGACATGTTTTTTCCCCTCACTGGATGGCCTGGGGCATATTTCATGCTTTTACTTTGGTGAGCAGGCCTGTGCTGGAGTAGCTTCCTTGAGCATCTTCAGCTGCAGTGGTCTCCTGAAGTCCCCTAGGTTTGCTCTCTGTCTGTATTCCCTGGTGGCCCAGTCAGTAAAGAATTCGCCTGCAGTGTGGGAGACCTGGGTTTGATCCTTGGGTTGGGAAGGTCCCTTAGAGGAGGACGTGGCGACCCACTCCAGTATTCTCGCCTGGAGAATCCCCACGGACAGGGGAGCCTGGCGGGCTGCAGTCCACGGGGTCGCGGCGTCGGACGCGACTGAGCGGCTAAGCCCAGCACACAACGTCCTGCTGGGACTTCTGCAGCTGCCTGTGTAACATCCTGTTCTTCCCGGGCGGCAGGGCTGGGCTGGGGTCGTGCTGGACCGAGGCTGCTCCCTGAGCGGGGCAGGGGCTCCAGGTTGGCCACAGTCCGCTTCTTTCCTTAAGGTGACTAGAAGGTGAAGTCGTATCCGACGCTTGGTGACCCCATGGACGGTACCCTACCAGCCTTCTCTGTCCAAGGGTTTCTCCAGGCAAGAATACTGGAGTGCGTTGCCATTTCCTTCTCCAGGGGATCTTCCCAACCCAGGGATCAAACCCGGCTCTCCCACATTGCAGGCAGGCGCTTTACTGTCTGAGCCGCTGGGGAAGTCACCCTAAGCTAACTAAAACCGATCAGTTTTATTGAAGTGTGAGTTACCTGCAGCAGAACAAGTCCGTCTTAAGTACGGTTTGATGACTTTCTGCCTCTCCAGCTGACGGTGTGACTGTCTCAGAGTGGAACCTCTAGAGAGCAGCCTTACTCCTCTTTCCAAGTTTTGGGGGGCATTGCCCCCAAGCTGCCAGTTCCTGCTGGGCTCAGTAATTTTAGTCCTTTTGGGGTGCCGTAACCAAACATGACAGACTGGGCAGCTTATGAACAATAGGAGCTCCTTACAGTTCTGGAGGCTGGGAGTCCGAGAGCCAGGTGCCAGCGTGGGTGCACCGGGGTCCTCGTCTGGGCCTCGGGCTCCTCGTGGTGTCCCCTCAGTCCCCGGCCTGAGGTCTTTCTGCAGCTCCGTTCAGGTTGCCGCTCCTGAGGGTTCCAACCTCTTCCCAAAGGCCCCACCTCCTAATCCCATCACCTTTGGGGGTTAGGATTTCGGTGCAGGACTTGTACAGGTGGACATGAATTGTCAGGTACTCCAATCCATTGCTAGGCGCTTCAGCTGCGTTTAGCTCACGCCTCCCCTTTACCTCCGGCGCTCAGGAAGCTCTGAGACTTCCAAGCCGTTGCTCTTTTTATCCCACCGAGGTGCTTTCTAGGCTTAGCTAGAAAGACTCTTCTGAGGGTCCACTAACAAAATGCTCATTGCTGAATTTTTTTTTTTTTTTAAAAGTAATCATAGCCACTGTTGTTTGTTGAGGTCTGCCGTGTACCTGGGGTCATGGAGCATTTTAAATAGCTTATCTTCATTCCACAGAAGCCGAGTTGTCCCCACTTGATAGCCAAGGAAATGCAGACTCAAAAGTTAAATAGCTTGGCTGAGGTCAGGGAGCAGAGCTTCCTATGGGGTAAGGGGTAATTCGGTGACCCAGAGAGGGTCATGCTCAGCTCTACCTGAGGGGGCCTGGCTGACCGTGGGCGGTGAATGGGTGGGCGTCATCAGGTGGGGGTGGGAGCAGAGCTGTAAGGGGGTCCCGGGTAGACGGAGCGTGGGGGGGCCTCGAGCCGCAGGACGGAGGTCCCTGGACAGGCCCCGGGGTGGGAGGGCGGCTGTCAGCAGGGCCGCTGGCCGCCTTGGCCCTTAAGCCAGGGCCTCAAGGGCCTTGCTGAGGAGTTGGCCCTTTACTGTGGCAGCCAGTCTGTTCACACATTGCCCCGAGAAGCCTCGGAGAGACACACTGCTGTCCTCAGGCTCGCTGTAGCAGGTCTGCTCCGTCGGTCCTGTCCTTCAGTCTCACTGCCAGATTTCCTTGGGAGAGGAGATTTCTCAGTCCACCCCCCGGCCCCGCCCCGCCCCGGCCCAAATTCATAATGCATGGTTGTCGCTAGTGGGGGCTGTTGAAAGCCTTTGAGCAGGAGGGTGACTCGGCCTGGCCATAGTCTGGCTACTCAGGGGGTGGATTGGCCGTGAGTGGGCTGGAGGCGAGGGGACCGCGGAGGCCCCGTGAATTCTGGCTCTTAGTCTCCCACCTGCAAAACGCAGCTCTTCAGTCCTCGGACATGTCTCCTTTGAAGGTGTCTGGCCCCGTTTCCTACCTCCTCCTGCTCCGCTGAGCTCAGGGAACAGCTTAGAATTAATATTTAAATTGTGTTCTCTTTCAGACTGATTGAGGAGTTGAAGCTGTCTTTGAAGAGCAAAGACGCTTTAATTCAGTGCCTTAAAGAGGAGAAATCTCAGATGGCATCTCCTGATGAAACCGTGTCATCTGGAGAACTCCAAGGACTTTCTGCTGCTCTGAGGGGAGACGGGGAGGGCGAGGCTGAGGTGAGGCACGGCGGGGGTGGGGGCTTTAATTACCCGACCGGACCCCCCTGTGGGATGAGTGCATATTCAGTCCCCACAGTCACACACCCTGGCCTTCAAAATACCAGGTCCCTCTTGTGAGCTGAGGGATTAGCAGAAATCCTCCTTTGCCAGGGGCCCTGGCAGGTTTTTTCTCTCCAGTCTCGGGTGTTTGTAGAGTTGGTTAGAAACACAGGCCATGCCTGAGCGCCTCTGTGTTACCGTGTGTTAATATGCTGCCCCTGGGAACTTTGCTTTCATCCGTCGGGTTGTTTGTGGGGTGGTGTCGTGGTATGTAGCTGTTTTGTCGCTGGGGTTAGAGGCGGGCTTGAGGCCAGCTCTGGTCTGAAGCCTCAGAGGCGGTGCAGAATGGAAGGAACTTGCATCGGGGCCTGGCAGCACTCGGAGGGGGCCAGCGTTCCACCTTGGCTGATCTTGGCACCTTGCGAGGCGGCGCTCATGGGCCCCTCGCTGAGTGTAGAGACGCGCTCAGAGAGTTGTTCTGCTCTCCCCGGCTCCAAGAGGTGGGTTACTGGTACAGACCCTGCAGCCCCCGGGCCCCCTGCCCTCTGCCTGGGGCTCCCACAGCCGGCGGTTTTGAAGCAGGTGGGCAGGCCCGGAGGTGCAGGCAGCCCCGGCGGAAATCTTCTGGTTCTGGTTGGAGCCAGGGTGGCTACGGGCCCATTCAGGCCCAGGGGTGATTTGGCGTGCATGGAGCGTCTCAGTCTCTCCGTGGAGCAGGCTCGTCTCTGTCCCGACCCAGCCGTGAGCCCTGTAGCCTCCGTGGCTGCCTCTGGCCATGATGGGCTGCGTCCGCCCCTCCCTCTGGCCCCTCTCGCTCCCTGCGTGGTCTGCAGTAGTGGCTTTTGCCCCTTCCTGCAGCTCCTTGGTTCATGTTCCTTGGGGCTGGTGGTCAGCCGGCGGGGGTTACTTGTCTTGGTGTTCTTTCCTCGGGCGGACTTCAGGCGAGACGTGAGGAGTGGATGCTTGGGTTTGTGAGGGCCTCAGCAGCGGGAGACAGAAAGTAAATGGAGTGCTCACTCTCACTGTTCTGGGAGAGCTCCTCGTCTGTGGGTTCCTTCCGGGCACTAATGAAGGCCTTTTCTCAGGCTGCACAGATGGAGCGGGAAAAGGAGAGAAATCGCTTTGAAGAGAGGATCCAGGTATGTTGATGCAATTTTTGAAAGTGTCTTGAGGATGTATCCTTCGGCTTTTTCCCGGGTGCAGCAGGTAATTCTGTGTGGCAGTAGGTGTCAGTCACTGCCTGCCAGTTAAGCCTTAGGCGCGTGAGAGAGGGTTTGGTAACCTTGGCGATGACTTAGTGGAGTGGGCATTCCCATTTTGCAGATGTAACCCATGAGGCTCAGAGAGGCGAGGTCCTGTCCCCAGGGTCACAGAGTTGGAAGAGGTGCAGCGAGGATTCAGCCCACTGGTCTGACTGCGGAGCCCCTGTTCTGGGGCCCCTCAGTCTCAGCTGCCCATGTCCGAGTCATGCCTGCAGCCGAGAAAGTGCTTTCGTGTCCATCATCTCATCTGATCTTCACAGCAGCCCGGGTGGGAGGCAGTTAGATTAGAAATGAGCTCAGACTCTAAATGCACATATTCAGTCTCCATCAAACCAAGCTCTCTGCAGCTTTTGTAGCATTAAGGAGTGAAATTAATGATCTGTTATTTCTCCCAAATAACCCAGTGTGGTTTCCGAGGCTCTGCTGTGACTGTATTCAGGCTCCAGAAGACACTGGAGTCCTTCCCATGGGAGCAGCTGTCATCATCCTAACTGATTTGATCCCCTTTCTCCACCCATCCCCGTCGCCGTGAGCGGCAACACGGTAACTGGGAGCTGATGCCGCGACGCTCAGTGCTGCTTGGAAACATTAATCACAGGTTGACAGGAAGAAGATAGAATAACTGCGTTTGAGTGTGCTCTTAAAGATATATTTACAGTGCATTTTGGTTAGAACGCATCAACTTAGTGAATCTGTTTCTAATCTAATTTAGGCACTTCGGGAAGACCTGAGGGAGAAGGAAAGAGAAATTGCTACGGAAAAGAAAAATAGTTTAAAGAGGGATAAAGCCATTCAGGGTCTAACCATGGCATTAAAGGCGAAGGAAAAAGAGGTATGTCGGATACACCCGAAGTGAGATTTTTCTTTGTTAGCTTCTGTGACTGGCCTGTCTTACCCTAAATTTTTAGCTATGGGTAAAAAATTTATAAGAGAGCTGAAATGAGTGTGGAAAGTAGGGGAAGGGTCGTATTGTCCGTTAGAAATTCTTCTGTAGAGGCTAATCCAGGGATGGCCAGTATGAATATAATGTGAGTCACAGATGCAATTTAAAGTTTTCTAGTAGCCACATTAAAAGTAGTAAAAAGAAAGAAGTGAAGTTCGAATGTTATCCTTTCACCACGTAAGCCAGAAAACAAAAATAATTAGGAGGTAGTTACCATTTTTAAACTTGGATTTTTGTCTTTGAAGTCCGAATAGGCTTAGCACATCTCAAGTCAGACAGACCACATTTCAAGTGCCCAAAAGCCCAAGTGGCTAGTGGCTACCATGTTGGAGAGTAGGTCCAGTCTTTTGAAAGACAGTAGAAAATTGAGATAACGGTGTTTTGGGAGACAAGGGCATGACTGTGACATCTCACCTGGATGGTTCACAGGCTCCTCCGCGCTGGTCCTTTCTAATCAGACTCAGCATCACCGCCCCTCATCCCACCATCATGTTGCATTCTCTCTTGCTTTTGTCTGCATTGGTGGCACCACCGTAACCCCAGTCACGCCACTTGGACGTCCCCCTTGCCTTTTGCTACCTGGCCCGCTGCCCTGGGGCTCCAAGGTGGTGCCCGGCGGTCCTCTGTGTTCTTCCTGTTGTGGGGATCATGATCCGTCACGCCTGTCGCTGCTCGGCACAGACAGTGGGGACAAAGTCTAGTGGAGACGCAGTCAGCGTGAGGGGTCGTGACTGAGGGGCGCGCAGGGGGCCGTGCAGGTGGAGGGAAGGGGGCCTGGTCCCGCTTAGAGTGGGTGTGGGAGCAGCACCGCAGGCACCCTGAGTGACTTCTGGAGCGTCTGAGCAGCTCAGCGGAATGCTTCCTCTGGGAGCAGGTGTCCGGGCTGAACCTTAGAGGGGGACCAAGAGAGAGCTGGGGAGGCAGGTGGAGACGCGGAGGCTGCCTCATGCAGGGAAGAGAACGCTGGCCAGAGCATTCAGTTAGGAAAGAGCTCCTGGTGTGTTTGTCGAAGCAAAACAGTTGAAGCCTGTCAGAGCATCAAGCACCGAGCTTAAGTGAGGCAAGAGAAGGAGCCAGACAGGCTGCAGGCGGCAGCGGAGGTGGAAGTCAGTGAGTTTAGCTGCTCGGGTAGCAAGGCCATTGCAGGCTCTGGAGCAGGAGGGGTGTGATCGTACTCCCCTCCCAGGGGCTGAGACTGTATCCAGACGGGGTGGCAGGAGGGAGAGGATGGAGGCAGGGAGGCCAGTGCTGAGGCGAGCCCCCTGCACCCCTATTCAGAAAGCCTGAGTCAGCAGTGATCACAGCAAGTAGGAGGGGAGGCGTGGGGCTTACTCAAGAAAGCAAATTGGAAATAACGAAAAATGAGAAGTAAATCTGGGGAGATTTGGTGATTAGATGCAGGACTTGAGAGGAGGAGCAGCGCGGGGCGGCTTCTGTCTGCATGCCTGGGGCTGGGTGCTCCCACCAGCCCCCTTAAAGCGCGTGTCGCGGAGGGCCATGGAGAGACGGGGCGGCCTGGAGGCGGTGAGCCTGTCTGCGGGGGTGCAGTCATTAGGCCGTGTGTGCCTCTTGGTGACCCCGTGTACTGTAGCCCGCCAGGCTCCCGTGTCCATGGGATTTCCTCGGCAAGAATACTGTTTACAAGGTGCCAACTCGGAGGAGCCCTGGACTGTTCAGGTTAGAGGTCCGGGAGGCCGTCGACATGCCATGTCCCAAACTTGGAGAAGGCTCAGGCCTGAAGGTGTGGATCTGGGAGTTAGTCTTCTACACGTGTGAGTGAAATTCTGAGAGCTGGTCTCCTTACCCAGGGAGAGCGTAGGGTGGGCAAGAAGGCGGAGCCTTGGGCTGCAGGGGTTGCCAGTTTCACAGATAAGGAGAGGAAGGTGGCCGCAGGGGCAGGATGCTAATAATCAGGAATCCGGGGTTGGGGAAGCCAAGGAGGAGGAGGGTGAGTAACCGCCGGCGTCAGCTGCAGCGGAGGCTTGGCTCATAATCGCAGTCCGTGTCCGTCTCGCGTGTTGGGAGCTCGGGACCCAGCTGAAGGCGGAGCTCCTTGCTGTGCAGGGCCCCAGGTGGTGGAGCAGCTGGCTTCTCGCAGAGGCCAGGGGCTGGCTGGGGAGTTCGTGGCTGAGTCACTTGAGGAGAAGGTCACTGGAGGGGGCGGAGTTCTGGGAGGAGCCAGGCTGGGTGGTGTGGTGGGTCATCTCTGTGAACAGTACTATTGGGTTGGCTAAAAAGTTCATTTGGGTTTTCTGTAGGATGGTTAGAAAACCCGAAGGAACATTTTGGCCAACCCAATAGTAACCCTCAGGCTGAGCGGGTCATTAAGTTAGCACCTGTGCACATCATGTTGTTCACGCCTCACAGTGCTCGGGGGTGAGGGTGGCATCCTCGTGTTACCGTTGAGGGGTGAGGTCTCAGAGAGGTGAAGTGCCTGTCCTAACGTCGTCCAGCCAGCAGACAGTCACACGAGAAGCGCACTGTTCTTACCACAGAGCCCTCGGTGATACGGGGTCCCAGTTCAGCAGGAGTGGCTTTCGGGCCATGCACAGAGAGGAGACCCCAGCTGCACACTCGGCTACTCTTCCTTATCTTTACCCAGATTGAAGAGCTTAACTCCGAGATCGAAGTGCTCAGTGCTGCCTTTGCTAAAGCCAGAGAGGCCCCCCAGGAAGCGCAGACCCAGAAATTCCAGGTAAGTGTTGGCTTTGTTTGAAGTGGTCCTGCCTGTGACCCTTACCCCTGCGAGGTCAGGACCGTGCCGCTAGGAGCCCAGGGAGCTCCGAGCGGTCGTGAGAACAGAGTTGGCTCAGCCAATTAGAGGAGCTTTTCCCGCAGCTGTGGGCCGCTCGCCAGCCCCCTCCTCAGTCTGACATGAAGACGGTGACCGCTGCGCCCAGCGCTGCGAGTGCGGGGCTTAGGGCCGAGTGCCCTAGCTCAGGAGTTGGAGTAGGCTGTGAGACGTGTGGATTATCTCGTCTAACCTTCACAACCCGGTGGGGAAGCCAGTTTTCACCCCCCACCCACCTTGTATTTGAGGGGTTTCTGGAGTTTCAGCAAGGGTACGCGGCTGATTCACTGTCACACAGCTTTGCAAGGGCCAGGACTTACATGCAGCAATTGCTGATCGTAACAGCTGGCCCCCGCTGAGCATGCACTGTGTGCCAAGCGCTGTGCCACGTGGATCAGCTCAGTGAGTCTGCTCAGCAGCCCCCTGAGGCACTCTTCCTGTCCTTGTTCTCTGCTGAGGACATCCGGGTTCAGAGGATCAAGTAGCTTGCTCAGGGTCACCGTAGTGGAAAGAGCTAGCATGTGACCCCAGAGTCGGTCTCACGCCCCAGCCTGTGCTTCTCCCTGTCCCTCCCTGCCTCCCCTCTGAGCCTGGCTGTTGCGGGCTTCCTGCCCCTGGCCAGGTGTCTGTTCCCAGCCTTGGTCAGTTGACCTGCCTGTTCTCTTTTTTCCCTCCAATATGGGACTGCAAGGACTCGTGCCGGTCACCCCCTGATCGTCCCTCTCTCTTGTTAATTACGCTTCTGTGTTTGGAATTAGCATTTTCTTTCCATGTTATACAGTGTTTGCCTGTTACTAATAACTGGTTAATTGATAAAGCTCCATCATCTGATGAAGCCCATACCACCTCAAAACTCTCCCCTCCCACGTCTCCCGCTCATATTGTTTTTAGTTATAAAGTAGAAGTTAGGAGTTAAATCTAGTTTAAGACTGTTTGGTTCCTAAGATTCATATCCCATGGCTTATCTTTTCAGAGCCTCAGTTCACAGTAAGAGTAACTGAAGTAATTTGGTTTCAATCCTGGTGTATTGCAAGGAAAGATACATTTCTGTTTTGGGACTTTCAGCGTTGCCTTCCCAACTATTTTGGTGGTGGTTGATGAAATGGAGCCAAGATTATACTTTGCACTGAGTTTTTCTTTTCTTTTTTTCTTTTTACTTGCCTTGAAATTAACAAGCCTTAAAAGCTGAATTCTCAGGAAAACCATCCATATTACCCATTCCTTCAGGAAAAAAATATATGTTGGCAATTGATAAGCAAAGACCAGATATCCTTATAAGAGCTGTGATATTTTACTTGCAATTGGCCCTTGAAGGAAAGAAAAGTCTTATCTGTTTAAATGTTACCCTGACTTATTACGTGTATTTATGAGTTTCATAAGCCTCAGCCCCAAAAGCCTGTCCGAGTGATTGTTGAGGTCTTGTAGTTTGGTGTCGGCCAGGCTTCTCATCTTGAGAAGTGTGAAGAGCAGACGCTGTTGCAGTGCCTCAGGTTCTGCCTGGCTTGTTGGCTGTTCAGAGAGCGCTCGTTCAACCCTTAGCATGGAGGTAGCGTGCTCACCTGTTTGACAGGTTGCCAGGACTTCAGCTCAAGTCTGGCTTCCAAATCTGTGCTCTTTCCACTCGGATCACGTGTGTGAATAAATGCATACCAGACCCCTTTATTGGCTCATTAATTACAAGGTATATATAATTTGAATATTGCACAGACCCTTGAAAATGCAGTGTCTTTGACATTTGGGGACCTTTTTGGGATGTTACGTGATTGAACTAACTGTAGCGTCAGAGCCAGAGCTCACAAGGTCGGTGTCGAGCCTGACAGTGGAGCAGCGGTTAGTGGTATTCAGACTCTGGGATTCGGGCCACAGTGCAGAGACATGAGTTCTGAGCACAGGGTGACTCTGAGGACTGCAGTGCGGCCTGGCTGTGCCACCTCTGAAGCCATTTGAACGATGTGTTTTCAGATTGGAACCAGTGTTACGCGTCCTCCACCCCCTGCATGGCTTTGTAAAAGTAACATTGCCCATCGCAAGAAATTCATAAAATATTTAAAATGGTGGAGAGAGGGTGAGAAAAGCCACCAGTAAACCCACGTCTGGAGATATTCACTCTCAACACCTTAACTCTTTCAAAGCGCATATATATATATATATATATATATGTATGTATCACCTCTGAAGAATTAAACAGCATCATTCTGCGTTCTGTTCTGTAGCCTCTTGTTTTCACTGAACATTCTCGCCACAGCAGTACATGTACATCTAGCCAATCCTGATTTTTTTTTTTAGATCTAGCCAATCTTTAAAAAAACAATATTTTGAGATACTTATAGATTCACCTGCAGTAAATTTCTCCCTGCTGTTTACCTAGTTCCCCCGCAGCGAGCATCTTGTGTGACTATAGGACAGTGTCATGACCAGGATATTGGTGCCGTCTGTTGACCTCACTCAGAACTCAGCAGTTTGACATCACTCGTTTGTGAGTGTGAGTGTGTGTGCGTGTGTGTGCGCGCGCGTGTGCGCACGCTTTTTATACAGTTTTTTTAAACAGCTGCATATAGTCCATTGTATATATCTTATTATTTTCACTGGGAAGAACTTGGGATGGGACATGGAGTTGCATCTGACGCTGCCTCACCAGCTTGCCTCGTCTTGGGGAAGGTATTTGAACTCTCCAGCCTGCCTACACACCATAAAATCCAGATGGTCACACTGACGTCCCCTAATCCTTATCAGGCTTACGTAGATTGTGTATCTGGGCATAGGTAGTAACTCACTAAACGTTAACTCATCCTTAAGTTGGGTGATGTAGTTCTGGCATAAGAATATAGTAGTATTTATTTTGGTCTGTTTTCAGATTCTGTTAATGACGTACACGTAGCTTTTAGCTTGAGGAAACTCTCCATATCATCTGTTGATTGAAAGATAGTAGAGTAAGTGAGGGCAGAGGGGCCTAGATTGATTCATCCTGCACCAGCTGGAACAAGACCGTATGCTATCATCTCGCTCCTTTACAACAATCCTGGGAAACAGCGATCAGCCTCACAAGCAAGATAACGAACTTTAGAGAAATTAACCTCTCCCGGGTCACACAGTCTGAACTGGCCTTGCAGCTCTGGCCCTTCTGCTCTTCTTAGCGAACTCATCGTTTTTACACTGTGGAGAACAATTGTGTGATGTTATTTGGGCTTTCGTTTCTGACCATGTCTCCCTGGGCCAGATGTTGCCACCTGTTCATTAGGCGCTTGAGTGATGAAATGGAATCCGGAAGTCAGGCTATCCTGCAGGAAAAGGCTAAAAAAAAAAAAGACAAAAAACCACCTCTCCAGAGAAGCTTTCCGCAGGGCCATCTAAGAGGAATTCAGCATGGGAAGTATTTTCATGAAGGGAATCGGTTGTATGAATCTGAGTTTTTTGAACTTAGATTTTTTAAAGAGGCTTTGTGTTATTTGCATGGTTTTCCCACAGGACTTTGATCACTTTATTAATATCTATTATTTGAATAACAACCATTGCTGCTCTATATTTGACAACTCTGAACTGGTATTCTTGTCTCTAGCCTTCTCCCATTGAATTCAGTCTTCTTCTTATAATTTTTTGTAGTTTATTGGTGTTAATTGGAAACTTCCCTGGAATGGGCGAGGTGTAAAATGCCCTGGAAAGAGCACAGGCTCTGGAGTCATGTGAGTCCCAGGTTTAATCCCTTATGGTCTTAGGACAGGCCAGTCATTTAACAGCCTGAGCCTTAGTGACTTAAAGAGGGATGATAATGTGTATTTTGTAGGGTTGGTATGCTGCTGCTGCTAAGTCGCTTCAGTCATGTCTGACTCTGTGCAACCCCATGGACTCTGACTCTGTGCAACCCCATGGACTGCAGCACGCCAGGCCTCCCTGTCCATTGCCAGCTCCTGGAGCCTACTCAAACTCATGTCCATCAAGTCAGTGATGCCATCCAGCCATCTCATCCTCTGTCATCCCCTTTTCCTCCTGCCTTCAATCTTTCCCAGCATCAGGGTCTTTTCAGATGAGTCAGTTCTTGGCATCAGGTGGCCAAAGGATTGGTGTTTCAGCTTCAGCATCAGTCCTTCCAGTGAATATTCAGGACTGATTTCCTTTAGGACAGACTGGTTGGATCTCCTTGCTGTCTAATCAAGAGTCTTCTCCAACACCACAGTTCAAAAGCATCAGTTTTTTGATACTCAGCTTACTTTATAGTCCACCTCTCACATCCATACATGACCACTGGCAAAACCAAAGCTTTGACTAGACGGACCATTGTCGACAAAGTAACGTCTCTGTTTTTTAATATGCTGTCTAGGTTGGTCATAGCTTTTCTTTCAAGGAGCAAGCGTCTTTTAGTTTCATGGCTGCAGTCACCATTTGTAGTGATTTTGGAGCCCAAGAAAATAAAATCTGTCAGTGTTTCCACTGTTTCACCATCTGTTTGCCATGGATTGATGGGACCAATGCTGTGATCTTTATTTTTTGAATGTTGAGTTTTAAGGCAGCTTTTTCACTCTGCTTTTTCACTTTCATCAGGAGACTCATTAGTTCCTCTTCACTTTCTGCCATAAGGGTGGTGTCATCTGCATATCTGCTGCTGCTGCTAAGTTGCTTCAGTCGTGTCCGACTCTGTGACCCCATAGACGGCAGCCCACTAGGCTCCCCCGTCCCTGGGATTCTCCAGGCAAGAATACTGGAATGGGTTGCCATCTCCTTCTCCAGTGCATGAAAGTGAAAAGTCAAAGTGAAGTCACTCAGTCGTGTCCGACTCTCAGCGAGCCCATGGACTGCAGCCCACCAGGCTCCTCCGTCCATGGGATTTTCCAGGCAAGAGTGCTGGAGTGGGGTGCCATTGCCTTCTCCACTGCATATCTGAGGTTATTGATATTTCTCCTGCCAATCCAGCTTGTGCTTCATCCAGCCTGGCATTTCACATGATGTACTCTGCATATAAGTTAAATAAGCAGGGTGACAGTATCCAGCCTTGATGTATTCCTTTCCCAGTTTGGAACCAGTCTATCTACTGGTTCCATGTCCAGTTCTAACTGTTGCTTCACATATTATCAGCTCTTTGTAAACAGTGGTTTTAAGGTTTTATCGTGTGGCTTTGTCGTACTTTATTCACTTTCATACTTTGCACGCTTAGGTTGCGTCTTACTTTTTATTCTGTGATGAATGACGGTATGTAAAGCGTCCCCCCCGTATGTTTGAATTCTTCTCCTGAGATTGAGCCCTAGGAGTGGAATCACGGGGCTGGTTGTGAGCCTCTGCGCAGTGTGGACATGCTTGATCTGTGATCTGTCCACAGGAGCCCCGTCAGTACATTTCTCAGCTTCTAGCTTCTAGACGCTTGGCCAGCTCTGGAGAGGTGAATGTTGATTGTATCATTTCACAGTGAGCTCGCCAGCACTGGGTATTCTCGTTAAAACAATCTCCCTTGTTATGTGAAAGCTTGTTTTTAATTTGCCCTTTTTGATTGTTGATGACTTGCGACATTTTTTCATGCTTGATAGTCACATATGTATTTTTTTCCTGCTGAACTGTATTACTGAAGTAAACCTGTTCTTGATGCGTATAGACATCTGACTCTGCTGAAGTTAAAGCCTCTTGTGGCGGCTGTCGGTTACCCGGCTGACCATTCCTTCTCTAGGTGACTGGATTGGAGCCGTCCTAACAGAGATGAACATTGCTCGTGCTTGACTGCATCTCTGCCTTTTAAATGAAATTCTTTATTTTCTATCTTTTAAAAATAACAATTTTTAAAGCTATTATAGAAATAACATGCTCAGTAACCCTATATTTGAAAATACAGAGAGGTAAAGGAAAAAAATCATGTGTTCACACCCCACTAAAGAGAGTTACTAACATTTGTGCTTCTTTATCATCTTAAAAAAGAAAAAAGTTCTTTTACACAATAACTTTAGTCTTCCCCCCTCCCCTCAATATCAACATCGTATCATAAAGGATACCCTGTGTTATTTAAAAACATCCATATAATTTTTCTTTGGGTCCTGAATGTAGTTTATGTTAGTTTCCATGCCCCCTGCCCCACCCCCTGGCCCCGAGGGTGACCGAGGAGCACCTGTTTCTTGGTTTGTTCACTGAGCTGTGACAGTCAACCCAGCTTCCCTCCTCTCCTCTTCTTCTAGGGGTCTGAAAATTACGAGGCCGCTCTGTTAGAAAAGGCAGCTCTTTTGGCTGAGCTGCGCTCAGAAAACCTCAGCAAGAGCACAGAGAACCACAGACTGCGAAGGAGCATTAAGAAGGTCACCCAGGAGCTGAGCAACCTGCAGCAGGAACGGGAGAGGCTGGAGAGGGCGCTGGAGGCAGCCCACCAAGAGAGGAGCAAGGGAGACCAGGAACGGGAGAGGCTGGAGAGGGCGCTGGAGGCAGCCCACCAAGAGAGGAGCAAGGGAGACCACACCCTCCACGTGAGTGCTGCCACTGGGCCTCTGGAATGGGGGGCAGCAAGCCTGGGGGCTGTGTGGCTGGGTCTGGTTTTAGGGAGATAGATATTCATTGCTGAAAAGTTAGAAGAACCCCCAAACAGAAACTATTTCACTCATCTTCTCATCACCTAGAAATGACCAGTCTTAACTGTTCGGTGTTCTAGTCCTTTTATCCTCTCTCTCTCTCACAGACACGGACACGCACGTGCACATTTATTAGTATCGAGCTGAAAATGCATTTTTAAAACTTTTTGGCCATGCGGCAAAAAAAGTTAGTTCTCTGGCCAGGGATTAAGCTCGTGCCCCTACATTGGAAGCGCAGAGTCCTAACCGCGGGATCACCAGGAAAGTCCCTGAAAATGCATTTTTGTACTCTTTTATTTTTTTATTCTTTTATTTTGGTGTGTGTCCATTATGAGTTTTCTTGAGAAACATTTTTTTTTAAATATGTGAACACAGTAGTTCATCGCTTGAGTGTGCTACAGCTTATTTAACTAGTCCTTACTGTAGGATATATAGTTCATCATACTTTCTTCATTTTATAACAAGTCCTGTAAGAAACATCCTTGTACATAAATACTGATCAACTGATTTTTCCTGATAGGAGTATAATTACTCAGTCAAAGACTAGCATATATTTAATGCTATTTTATAGATACATTCAAATTGTTCTCCAGAAAGATTATACCATGCTCCCTAGAGGAGGGTGATCTTTTTAAAAGACTGCTCTATTTAGCATTGAGTGTTAGAATTTAAAAACGTTCTCTCTGAATTTGGTAGACAAAAATCATCTCTAACAGTTTCTACTGTATTAATTTTTTTGAGAGATTTGCTCACCTGGTGTTACATAGCCGTGCTTCGTTCTTTCCCCCTGCTGTGTGCTGCCCTAGTATGTGAGGTTTATGGTTACTTGTCCATTTACTGTTGACGGAAACCTGGGCTGGACCTTGCCTTTGGCCGTCATAACTGACAGCCTGTTGAGGCAAACACATGTGTTTTCTATTGTGATTTCTGTTACATCTAAACTTCAGTATTCAGCATCCTTGGAGCAGGGCATGGCAACCCACTCCAGTATTCTTGCTGGGAAAATTCCACGGACAGAGATGCCTAGTAGCCGACAGTCCATGGGGCCGCAGAGTCGCACACGACTGTCAGATTCCACATTCAGCATCCCGAGAGTCACGTCCACTTACAAAGCCTTGGTGCGGTTGGGTAGGATGGGGTCTGAGGCTGAGTGATCACTGACACTCGGGTTCAGTTCCCTGCACGGGGGCCTGGGGCAGGTCGAGTCACGGGAGGGCTCCAGGGAGAGCCCACAGGTTCCAGGGTCCTCTGGTGGCTGCCCTTAGCAGGGATGGGACGCCAGGATCCATAGTTTGAAGTTGTAATGCTGACACCAACAAGGGGAGTGAAATACCAGTGTTTGTTTATTTTAACAGAAATTTCAGTAGACAGCAAGAGAGCAACAATGGAAACTTGAAAGGAAAAGTGAAGTCGCTCAGTCGTGTCCGACTCTTTGCGACCCCACGGACTGTAGCCCGCCAGGCTTCTCTGTCCATGGGATTTTCCAGGCAAGAGTGCTGAAGTGGGTTGCCATTTCCTTCTCCAGGGGATCTTCCTGACTCAGGGATTGAAACCGGGTCTCCCGCATTGCAGGCAGACGCTTTACCGTCTGAGCCACCAGGGAATGGAAACTTAGGAAAATAAAAAATGTCGCCTAAAGTTCCACAGCCCTCCTACAGTATCACACTTCAGCCCTGCTGCATGGGGGCCCGGCTGAAGCAGATGCGTGCCCTTTGGTCACCTGCTTTACCGCGAGCGCCTCCCCCGTGCCTCTCTCCCATGGCCAGCTCACCGTGTTGTTTAGGCTCCAGAGCAGTCCTGCTGAAGGGTGCATATGCTCCATGGAGTAGATTTCACATGACTTACCTGATAATTTCCTGCTCTCCTGGACAGTTTGCCTGTTTCAGTAATACCGCAGTGCACGTCTTTGGGCAGTAAGGCATTGTTTTCTTGAAATGCCAAGGATCTGAGGAGTGAGATCACTGGGCCAGATGATACAAATATTTTACACTAGTTAATCACGCTGCCAAGTTATTTGTTCAAAGGGCCGGATTAATTTACGCTGCCACCAGCAGTACTGGAGTCTACCAGTTCATTGCACGTTATAAAAAACCTTTTTCTCGTATTTATGCAGTGTTATTGAACAGCAAATGTATCTGGGCTAGATGCTGATGGAAGTATGTGGCATGACCTCTGAATGTTTTAATTTTTTCTTAAGGGAGATGAAAATGTCATACATGGCAAAATGCAAAGCAGTGGAAACCCAGAGCTAATTCATGCAGCTTATGTGTTCAGTGCGGAAGATCCCTGTGGCAGAGAGTAGTCAGGAAAACTTCCTAGGACAGCAGTCCCCAAACTTTTTGGCACCAGGGACCAATTTTCCTGAAAGACAGTTCGTCCCTGGACCGGGGGCAGGGAGGATAGTTTGGGGATGATTCAAGCTCACTACATTTATTGTGCACTTTTTTTAATTGTTGTAACATCAGGTCCGCCTGAGGTCATCTGACATTAGATTGAAGGGGTTGGGGACCCGTGCTTTTGGAGGAGATGACACTTGAGTTGAGTGAGCAGTGTGAGATTTGAGTCGTGTGGCTTTATAGATGAGTAAAGAAGAAACTGGCCAGAAAGGGTCCTTCTATAGAGGTCAGTTTTCATAATCAATTCCTTCAAGATCCTTCACTGTTGGATAATTTTCTTTCCCCCTTAGTTTAGTTTATCCCCTCTGTTCCCCACTATCATTATAAAAATGTTTATTCAGTAGAAATTGGATTTTGGGGCTACATAGGCATGAGCCTGTGCGTGAGCACACACACACACACACAAACCTATAAAATATGTAATTGTTTCTTTACCTTATGACTTACTCTTGGTAAACATTTGAAATGGCTGTGTAACTTTATATCAAGGGGGGTACGCTGTAATTTATTTACCTATCCTTGTATTGTTAGACATTGTTGGTTTCATAATTCACTTATTCATGAAAACCCTGATGCTTCCTAAAGGAATTTTGGCCTGCAGTTGATAAGAAGATTTCTAAATAATATGCATACATCTTCGTAAGGAGGCAAGGAATGCTTGGCAGGAAGTGGAAGGGGCATGTGACAGGGAGAGGGAGGGATTGGATCAAAGTCTACTCTGGGTGGGAGGTTTTCTTTTTTTGCAGGGCCAGAAACTCCGTTCCTTAAGGAACTCATGCAGAAAAAGGAGTGTATTACTTTGGATAACTAAACACCTGGAAGCACAGTGCTGGCAGGAACTCTGCCAGGACAGAGACTGTGTCTGAGCTAGCTTCTGTTCCTGGCGTCCACTCAACCCCAGCTCCGGGTGGTTGGACCCACCACTGCCAGGCTTGCTGGGACGGCCACTGCTCAGTTCATTGCGAGAGAGGAAGGAGGACTCATGCACTCAGCCCTGGTCAGGAGGCCCGAGGGCTGAGCTGCCGAGAGGTTCAGCTCGGGTCACAGGCTCGTTCTTCGTCAGAAGTGCGAGCGTGCAGGTGTGAGCCCGTGCTCCGTCACTGGCGGCTCCCCCAGAACCCCGAGCTGGGAAGGGATCAGCGCTTCCCAACAGAGAGCGTGGCTCTCTTTCAGGGCCAGTGCCTCTGTGCTCGCCTCAGATGTGTGTGCCTGTGACTCAGCATCCTTGCGTCTCATCACGGCTGCTCTGCTACATTAGGTCGTGCTTGTTTCTTACAAGACAGTCTGGCCGTGTTGTTTTTCTTTGTGCTGCGTGTATTGCATCACAGCAGCATCTCCACTTAACCTCTGGCTTCATCCCAAGAATTCGCTGTGTCCGTCTCATCAGTGTGTTCTGTACCCGACTCTGGGGGCACTGGCTTGTTCAGGGTCTGGGAAAATGTGCTGGGGTGACTTTACCTTATGGTGCAAAGATGCATGCAGAGGTAGAGGGTGGCCCACCAGCCTCGTGTGTCATCAGCTGGTTCTGTTAACTAAGCTCTTTATTAACTAGAGCCTCCCACGCAGCAGCTGCTATTGCAAACAGAAACCCAGGCCTTTTGGTGGCCTCTGAGTCTGGCTTGGCAAAGGAAAGGAGTCCGTTCATGCATTCAGCCACACTGAACGCTTTGTGCAGGCCCTCTGCTTGGCCTGGGGACAGCTCCCTAAAGGAGACAGAAGCAGAGTGCCCGCGGGAGCACGGAGCAGGATCAGAGGAGGTTCCAGGGAAAGTGACCTTTGAACTAGTTCTGAAGTGTGAGTTGAAGGTTATGATGTAGGCGAGGGAGAGGAGGGTTTTGTACAGGAGACGAAGGTACAGGTGTGCGAGAGTGTGGTGTTTGGCGGAAGAAGAGTTTGGAGTGGTAGTGGACGGTGCTTTAACCTGGAGAGAGGTTGAGTTGTAGAGGGCCATGTCACAGCTGGGGGAGTGGACGTGACCGCCAGGGAGTGCGGCCCCCGTTGAGGGGGACTTAAGGAGAGGGTTGTTAGGATCAGGTGTGCAGTTTAGAGAGCCTTGCCTGGTGGACGTCTGGAGAATGGATTGGCTGCAGAGAGCCCTGAGACAGGAAGATGAGAACAGGCGCGTGGCCTGAGAGAGCGGCTCCGAGGAGCCGGGGCAGAGGAAACGAGGAGGAGCCCATGCCTCTGCGGTGGGGCCGCTCAGGCGTGGCTTCTGGGCGGTCCGGGTGCATACGCAAAGCTTTCCCCACCAGGACTCTTGAATAATCAGCATGTACTTGAACTCCCCTGCCTCCCACAGGTGGAGCTGAAGAACATTGGTAAGAAGATAACGTTGCAAAGTAGACAGCCGGGGGGCCTGCTGTTAGAGCGCAGGGAGCTCAGCTCAGTGCTCTGTGGTGACCCAGAGGGCTGCGTGGGGGGCGGGGGCTCCAGAGGGAGGGGCTATATGTGTGCAGAGGGGCCTCCCTGGGGGCTCAGCTGGTAAGAACCCCCCTGCAGTGCGAGAGCCCTGGTTCTATCCCTAGGCTGGGAAGCTCCCTGGGAGAAGAGACCGCTACCCACTCCAGTGTTCTGGGCTGGAGAATCCCATGGACTACAGCTCATGGGGTCGCAAAGAGTCGGACACGGCTGCGCGACTGCCGCTTCGGTTTCACAGCCGATTCGCTTTGCTGAGCGGCAGAAACTAACACAGCAGTAAGGCAGCTGCGTGCTCAGCCGCGCGGTCGCACGCCGATGAAGAACAAAAGCGCGCCAAGCGCTGGTCTTTTTCTCGGTTCACATTCAGCTCCATCTTCAGCATCCTATTTGGTAGCGAAAATTGGTATCAGAGTGGCAGAAATGAAGCAAATATGATTTCTTAGGTGTGGATTTCTTTGGTGTACTTTGCAGTTAATAAAAGGACTGCTTGTCTTTCCCTTGGCGCTCACAGCCCTGCGATTGGGCATAGAACAGGTTATTCCCATTACACAGATTAACTGGAGCCTCAGAATTTAAATAGCTTTTAAAAAAAAGAATTTAAATGGCTTGATCATGGTCACATAGAAGAGGATAAATAATGTGACGTGGATCCAGGACTGTGGACTCTTTTTAGTTTCAGGACTTTGCCTGAGAGACTATGCTGAGGCTATGCCAGACCATCAATATTTATGTTAAGAATACTGTGCTTTAGGCAGAAAGGAAGACTGATAATTTCAGCTTTTCAGTGGACCACAGTAATCTGTTTTCAAGACCACCCAACTTGTATCTGGGTTATTTGAAGCTTTCAAACCTGTCATTTGTTTCTGTGTTTCAGAAACATTTCAGAGGTTTATGGACAGTCATGAAATTAAATGCATTAGGGTCACAGAGAAACGAGGGGGACGAGTGAAATGGAAGCAGGTGAGGCAGGAGAGACGCCTGCTGTGATCAGGTCGCAGTGTTAGAGACGGGGCCTAGCACCCGGTCAGTAGTTCCTGGCAGCGACAGTGAAAAGGGAAATTCAGCTACATGGTCTCCAGTGTCTGCAAAGATGAAGACGTTAAGATAAAGGGACAGCCTTTGCTGGCACTGAGGCCTGAGGGAAGTATTGCCTCTGGTGGGTTTCTCTAAGGAGTTCTCTGAGCAGTATACACAGCCCTCGACAATACTCCATTCAATAACAGAGCAATTTTGCCCGGGGCCAGATCAGTGTCATCGATGTTGGGAAAGCCTGTAAGTATTTAGGCTTTCATTCCCCGGGACTGTCTTGCTGTTTCCCAGTATTCTCGTTTCTTGGACAAGAATCACAAAATCAGCGGGAAATAATACTGCAGCTCTGTCTTGAGACGATCCCTCACTCGAAGCCTTTGCGGTGGTCCCCTGTCGAGCAGCATGGGTCGAGCCAGCCTCTCTTGGATGTGATCGAACCATCCTGTGCTTGTGCCAAACCCACGTGCTGCCGCCTCATTGTGCCCCCGCCTAAGCATCTTGGAAGGAGACAGCGCCTGTCTGGAGGCGCAGCTCAGATCTGAGGCGTCTGAGTGCGGCGTCTGACGCTGCGGAGCACCGAGCGCTTGGCCGGGAGAGTCGGTTCATTGCCTGCAGCTCTGTTCTAATCGCCTGTGACCCCAGTGACCCCAGCGACCCCAGTGACCCCAGCCACCCAGTGCCAGGCGCCCCAGCGTGTGTCGTCATCTGCAGTTTGCTCATTTGTTTGTTGAAGGGACAGTTACTGAGTATTTGCAGTGGTTGGGGCACTGTGGGTAGGCTTGCGTGAATCCAAGCTTCAGCCTCTACCTCGGGAGTCCTGTTCACGAAAAAGGAAAAACAAGGTCAAAAAGTGAGGGTTTCACAGATAGATCCCCTTTATTGCATTATACCTCCTCACCAGCAGAGGGACCCAGAACTCTTTAAAGAAATTCAGGAGGCCTTTGCAAAAAACAATCAGACCCCCACCCCCAATAGTCCCAAGTCGATGTTCTGACTGTGATGTTCAGAATGTCCTCGCTTCTGTGGTCTGGGGCTTCCCTGGTGGCTCAGATGGTAAAGAATCTGACTGCTGTGTGGGAGACCGGGGTCTGATCCCTGGGTCAGGAAGATACCCTGGAGAAGGGCATGGCTACCCACTCCAGTGTTCTTGCCTGGAGAAGCCCACGGACAGAGGAGCCTGGTGGGCTGCAGTCCGTGGGGTCACAAGAGTCAGACACGACCGAGCGGCTTCCCCGGGACTTTCTCTGCGCTCCAACAGGAGTGCTGCGTGGCTTCTTGGATCCTTGCTCTCGCGTCTCTGGCTTTGATGCCCTTGTTTGGCTCCAGAGACTCGAGGTCCTGCATGTGCGCGCGTGCGCGCGCGCGTGCATGCAGTGGAGGACCACAGAGGCACGTCTTGCTTTTGCGTTTGCTGCCTCTGGTTCAGGCGCTCTGTGCTGCTCCGGATGAGCAGGGGCCGGAGAGGAGCAAGTCACAGGCTCTCCCTTCTCCTCTGAGGGCCCCGGTCACTAGACGTTGCTTTAGCCTGTTCCCCAGACTGTCTGCTAACGCTCTCGCCTGTTACGAGGCCTGTCCCCTGCTATGACAGGTGTGTGCTTCAGAACCTGGGCCCTCGGCTCTGCGGGGATGCATCTACTGGCTACAGCCCCCAAATAAAGTTGTATCCGTCACCCAACTGGCTGATCCCGTGTGCTTTGACAGGGGCGGGTTTGATTCCAGGGTGGTTCAGCCTCAGCCTCTCTGGTCTCTTCGCATGTTTGAGGCTGGCTGACCCCAGGTGAGGTTGCAGCAGCATTCAGGACATCTCTTGGTGAACTGTCATTCAAAGCTGGCGCTTTGAGACGGTGTTTGTAGGCTGTAGGCTGCTTGGTTAGGGCCAAGACCACAGGCCTGAGGCAGTGTGGTCGGTTGTCTAGTCGCTACGTCCTGCTCGATTCTGCAGCTGCAGCGCGCCAGCCTTGTCTGTCCTCCGCTGTTTCCCGGAGTGATTTCTACTGGGTCAAAGCGCCTCTTCCCCCAGCCCCTAGCCTTTGTCTTTAAGGTCAGGTGTGAAGAGTTTGAATCGGTGTCCTTTTCGCATGTGCAGTTTAAATGACCTGTGTGAGAGAAGCTTAGTCTGTGCGGATCCCAGCTCCTCCTGAGAGGGGCAGAGAGCAGTCTTGGGAATCAGACCAGACGTGAGCCCTGGCTCTGTCGCTTGCCAGCTGCGGGTCTGGGAACCAGCTACTCTGCCTCTGCAGACCGTGATGTCCACCTCTTGTTAGAAAACCAGGCATTGGTTGTGAGGGCTCTATGAGAAAAGATAGAGCCCTTAGCGTAACACCTGGCGCATCGGCGGTGGTTAGTAAGCAGTAACTGTTCTGTTGTTGATGGTCTGGGGCGCTAGAAATGCAGCAGTTTAGTGGGTGTCTCTGGGACACGGGGAGATGGTGGCAAACTCAGGTTGGAATCTCAGCATCAGTAGGTGCTTGACTCTAAGCTTCTAAGCCAGTTACTTCATTCGTCTGAACTTATGTTTACTCCGCTAAAATGGGGTTGATAATGTCTAATTTGGAATTAAATAATGGATAATAAAATTTAAGGCAGGAGAAAATGCCTGCTGTGGTTCCCGCACACAGAGGGCGATGCTCAGCACCTCAGGTTCCTCCTCTTCCTTCCTCTTTCGCTGCCTTTTAATTGTGTGGCAGGTGCTGGCTCAGGGCTTGGGGTGACAAGGCGCAGCCCCCGAGACTCTGCCAGACCCTGCTGGCTAATACGTGTGGTCTGCCCTTCGACCAGTCAAGGCAACAAAGCCGTACATTCCTTCTTTGATCAACAGTCACCTCTCCTCTGGAGAGAGTGCTTGTGCGTCCCTTTCCAACCCATTGATTCCTCTAGGAGGGGCGTCAGAACCCTTTTCAGTGACAGACTCGGGTCTGAGTGGCTTACGTGGGGCTGCTGGCTTTGAAGGCCGTTTCCATCACTTCTCACTGGGAATTGCTATCGTCTTTCTGGGGCGTAAACAGAGAGACTTTCCTTTATCTCTGGCTTTTCCTGTATAATTTTTGTGCCAGGCCCTGTCCTGGGTGCTGAGGAGACAGGACTGAATCAAGTCAGACGCAGTCTCTGAAGGAGTCTAGTAGAGAAATGCCGTGGAAACTCCGACAAGAGCTGAAGTCGAGCATGGTGATGCTCTGAGAGGGCTGGCCTGAGTGCTTTGGGAGCACGGAGAACAGAATCGAGCTGAGAGGAGGGGAAAGGGGGGCCTCGCAGAGGAGGTGGGTGTGAGCTGAGACCCGAAGGACGAGCCCCTGTTTGCCTGGAGGCCGGGGGTGGGGACGGGTTTCCGGTAGAGGGCAGGCCTGGGTCGAGGCTGGGGTGTTGTGAATGAGCCCGGCACGGGGTGCAGGCGGGGCTGGGGGGAGGGCGGGTGTGCCCCATTGCATCGCTGGGGTGCCTCGCCTGGTGCCCGGCACCTCAAGGGGTGCGCCCCGACCCCTGCGCAGGTTGAGCTTCCCCGCCTTTGTCCATTTGTCTGCCCCCGGCTTCCTGGGGAAGCCCACACGGAGTTCCCTGCTCAGAATCACACCGCTCACATGGTTACTGGTCTCTGTGGCATGAACTGTCTCATTTCCGTGGTCTCCGTTTATTTTTTGAGCATATGAATTCTTTGTTTGTCTTCCCTGGACGCTCAGACAGTAAAGCATCTGCCTGCAATGTGAGAGACCCGGGTTCGATCCCTGGATCGGGAAGATCCCCTGGAGAAGGAAATGGCAACCCACTCCAGTATTCTTGCCTGGAGAATCTCATGGACGGAGGAGCCTGGTGGATTACAGTCCATGGGGTTGCAAAGAGTTGGACACGACTGAGCGACTTCACTCATTCTTTGTCCAAATAACTCTTCTGGAGAGAAAACACAGAGGCAGAGCTGCTCCGTGAGTCACGGTAAGAAGCCAGGCGGCCCCTCTCTCCCCACCACGTCCGCCTCCTGCCTCAGTCCCCAGGAGCCACGAGGCTCTGCAGAGTGTGACTGGAGCACCAGTATCTCCTGCTCTTTCTGAAAGTTCTTACATCACTGAGTTTCTATACCTCATTAAGATTTTAGCGAAGTTTCCTCTGTATGTTTAAAGGTAACCACTGACAAGCTTTCTCACAGTGAAGCCTCCTGATAAGATGGAAATGTGATGGATGAGAACCTTCTCATTCTCTACCTGGCTGGAGATAAAACAAACTAACTGCCTGGCGAAGGAAGTGTGAGGGCCTGGCTTTTCATTTCTAATGTGATTCTAAGATTATAGGGATATTTTATTTTTCATATAATCCACTTAAAAAAAAAAAAAAAACGCCTGCTGTAAGAGAGCCTCTGATATGCAAAGACAGTGCTCAGCCTGGTGCTGGGAATCTTCAGGTCAAGGGTGTGGCCCGCGTGGGTGGAAATTGAGGCTGCTCTATTGCTGGTGTCATGAAGGCTTGCTGGGGCCACTCATTATGAAGGGTGGTGGTCTGGTGTAGGGGGGAGGGGTCTTTAGATTTTTTCCCCACGTCTCTTTGTTTAGAAGCAGGTAAACAGATGTATCTGCAGATTCCTGCATTAAAACCCGTTATGAACTTGCGTGCTTTCCTCCAGCCTGGGAACATGCAGTTACAGGATGCGGACAGCCGGCCAGGCTTCGGCACTGCTCATCCGAGGGCTTTGTTCGTGAGCTCAGTTTGAAAACCACTTGTTTCGTGAGGACGGAGGTAGACCTGGCTCTGAGTCTGGACTCCACCACGTTTCTCCTTTGGTTAACTTGTTTCGTGAGAAGCACGGAGGTAGACCTGGCTCTGAGTCTGGATTCCACCACGTTTCTCCTTTGGTTAAGTCCCTGGAGCTCTCTGAACTGCTGGTGGAGTTTCCTGGCTGGTGGAGTGGGTGTTGTCAGAGCCTCTGCTTTGCAGCCCGACTGCTGTGAGGGTTGGAGGAGGTGCGATGGATGTGAGGTGCCCAGCACTCTCCAAGGTGCCGTGGAGGTTCGTAGGAAAAAGTGGTGGGTGGTATTTTGGGAGGATGGGTGCAGAGTGCCAGAGAAATCAGGGAGGGCTTTGTGGATGGCGTGGCCCTGGGATTGGCCCTTGTCAGATACGCGTGCTGTCTCCAGGCAGAACTGGAGAGGTTTTTATTATTTTCTTTCCTGGGGGGGGATGGATGGAGACAGGCAGGGGCCTGGAGGGCTGATGGAGCAGTTGGGTGAGATAAAGCAAGGAGGGAGCCCCCCTCCCAAAGGGAGCCCCCCCCACCCCCGGAGGGAGCCTGGAGCGACTGCTTGTTAGGGCAGCCTCGTCCAGCAGTTCTCTCGGAGCTGCTGAAGGTTCAGGGCAGAGATGCAAGCATCAGAGGAGGGCGTGTGTTTTGGTGGGTGAACCAGAGTCTGGAGGGCACTTAGACAGCGGCTGCAGTTGAGCAGACGGGGGCCGCGGCTGAAGGCAGTGTGTTGGGCTGGGGCTCGAGGGCCTGAGCTGTGGGAGGAGTTGGGGAGGGGGTCGTTCTTCTCTCTACCCTGAGCGCTTCAGCTTCATCCTGCCCTTTTTAACGCCTCCTCCAGGAAGGAGGAGGGACTCTTCCGGTTACTCAGAGTCCAGGTTCTTCACGGGGCTGTGCTTTGCTCACGGGTGGGTTACCATAGCCTAAGTTCAAAACCCAGGGTTCAGATCCTGTGGCTTTCCTGTTGCTGGCTTAGCTGGCCCTGGCCCTGGCCGGGTGACCCGACGTCCTCACTCACTCAGTCGTCTTCTTTTTCCACTTCTGCCACTACTTGAGTAAGAGGGGTCAGGCAGTGGACTGGCACCCTCATCTCTCAGGGGCTCCGTGTGGAGGATGTGCTGGGCTTCCTGTGGGGTGGGGAGGTGTGTGCAGGGCAGAGCGGGGAGAGCTGCACCTTGGATGGGGTTCAGCTGGGTCCACACGGGGAAGCCTGGGAGGAGAGGTCAGCCTGGAGGGGCTGGCGCGGGGAGGGGCGGAGGTGGCACCGTGTCACGTCCTGGGCGTCTGCTTCTGTGCTGGGCGCCTGCCTCTCCATTAAGGATGCTAGGAATCTACATGAATATCTCTGCTTACTGGAAAGACAACGCTCACAAAGATTCATGTTCTCTATCTCTGGCCGCACAGCTAGTTAGCCATAGAGCCAGGATTCAAGGCTAGGTCTGCCTGTCTTCACAGCCCAGGAATATTGAGGGAGGTTTGGGGAAGCCACCCAAGTTTATCAATTTTCAGTTCTGATTGTTTTGCTCAGGCGAGACATGCCGTCTCCATGCCGCCCCTAAGCATTGATTATGACTCTGCTGGGGCCGAGCCGCGAGCCCCGGCCGTCTCTCTGTTGCCATGGCAGCTGCTCCTCCTCAAGGCCACCTCCGCGTGCGTTTCCCCCCTTCCCGCGGTGGTCCTTCGACTTTGAGCCTTCTCCGACTGCTCTTCATATGAGGTCCAGGATCCTTGGTCCTGCCTCGTTCATTACTAGGGGGCAGGGGGCAGCCGTGTCTGAGGCTGGTTTATTCCATCCCCCCTGAGTCCTTGAGAAGCTATAACGTCAGCCCCAGGGGGTGGATTGCTGCCTGTGGGGGGGCCCGTGTCACAGGGCAGTTTTCCGCTTTCTTTGGCTTTCTGCTTGCTTTAGCGCGGTTGAGTTGGAAGAGCACAGAGTTTGGAATCAAACTGACTTGGTTTGAATTTCAGCACCTCAACTTCCTTGTTATAAAGCTCTGCGAAAATCTGTCAACCTCCACAAGCCCTAGTTTCCTGTTTGTAAACACAGGACTAGTAATACTTACCCTGTAGGCAGTCTTATGGGTTAGAGATGTTTTAAGGAGAAATAAGTGCCTTGGCCTTGGTAAATAGTAGTTCTGTTACCAGCGCTTATGAGAGAAATAGTTTGTGCTCATTGATGTTCTGACTTGCCCTGAGCTCCTGATACATGCTGGGGGTGATGTACCCCAAAACTTACAAATGCGCACATTTCTGTGGACTCGCAGCGGCCCTTCAGTGGCACTCAGGTTAAGAACCCCCCAGTCTGGAGGCATGACAAAACTCTGTGTCCTCTGTGGGATCCGGGAACAGGTAGGTCATTTTTGTGTGGTCAGCTCTGTTGAGGGGGAAAAGCAACAGCTTTAGTAGCTTTTATCACTTAAAACAGGTAAGAAGTTGTTAACCTAGGTAGCTGAATTTAAAAAAAAGAACTAGAGAATGGAATAAATGGTCGCCGAACACACACTCAGAAGTGTGACCGGACATCCACACACGAGTCTGATAAGTGTTTTATAAGCAGGGAGCCGAATCTCAGAAACGGTGTCAATGGACCTGTGATTGCTATGCACATGAGCAGCGTGTTCTTTCCACCTAGCCATAACACATACATATTTTAGAATGAAAAACTAGGCAGGATCTTTCTAGGATGGCAGGCAGGTTTATTGTGAATTTAAAGATGTACCTACCTCAGTGGCTTAACGGAAGGTTTTATGGTCCCTTTCTCAGTAATTTTCAGGGGGAGTTTCCTTTAAAAGCAAATGTCAGATGACCATTTAAGTCGGTTGGAATCATTGCATTAGTGCTGATACCGAAGAAATCCAAGCCCTCGTCTTTGTGTGGAAGTGAACTGAGAGGCTTGGAGTCAGATAGCTGCTGTCCGTCAGTGACTGTGGTCTTGAGTGAATTGCTTTAATTATCTGGACCAGTTTGCTCATTGAATAAAATGGGAAGAATCCCATCTGCTTCATTCATTTATTTAGTCATCCAACAGATACTTATTGAGCGCTGTTTTGGTTATCTGTTGCTCCGTAACAAATTGTCCCTAAACTTGGTGTCTTAAGACGTTATCATTTGATTATATTTCATGGTTTTGTGGGTTAAGGGTTTAGGCGGGGCTTAGCTGGGTGATTTCTGCTCTCCACGGCCCAGGTCCCCGGGCGTCTAGCTGGTGGGTGGGCTGGCCTGGAGGGTCCCTAATGCCTCACTCACAACTCTGCTGCTGTTCTGGAGGATGGCTGGAAAGCTGGCGCGGCTGGAATTGTCAACTGGAGCACTTGGGTGTGGCCACAGCAGCATGGCAGCATCAAGGCGGTCCCGCGTTTCGGGTGGTGATTCATGACTCCGAGAGGCATGGGTTGGAAGCTGCTGGCTTCTTAGAGCCTGGACCCAGAAGCTGGCTTAGTGCCACTTCTGCCGTATTCCTTTGGTTGTGGTGGTCACCCCGCGGCCCAGACTTCACAGGAGGCGACAGAGACTGGGCATCCTTCGGGGGGAAGGTGTGGAGAAATGAACCGACGGCAGGGCACCAGTCAGCCTCTGCTGCCCCACTGTCTCACGGCCTCTTGTGTTTTGCAAACAACGGTGTTGCTGGCCTTGGTAGCACTGCGCCTGCGCGCCCACTTGGCCGCGGGCCACCTTTGTCCTGCCCTAGTATGTCCGTAGTCTTTGAGGACTCCTGGCTGCTGCTGCTGCCTGGAGAGAATGAACATGTCTGCAGTCCCTGTGGCTCCTTCCAGCTTTCCCGGTCGTGCCTTATCTGCCCTGGGTTCAGCACCGTGCGAGCGGTAAGACAGAGGTCAAAGAATTTACGGCTATCTTCAGTCTGCCACGAGTGCCGACTGCGTGCCCGGTGCCGTTCTAGGTGCTGGAGATACAACAGGAAACAGAATATGCAGAAACTCCTGCCCTTGTGGAGCTTACATTCTGGCGCAGGAGACTGTGACTGAAACATACACATAATTAAACGCCGTGTGAGCAGATGCTACGAGGAAGACTGGAGAGGGAAGGGATTTGGGGAGCGAGGCTGTGGTGGGGCTCGTGGGGGTCCTTTTAGGCAGGATGGGCTGGGAACACTGGATCAGAAGTGACATTTGAGCTCAGACTCAATGGAAGTGGGGGAGCAGCCTCGGGGGATTTTCCAGAGGGAGGTGCAAGCAGATGAGCCTTGGGCTGGGAATTCAGGAGGTGTGTAAGAGAGGCAGCAAGAAAGCAGGGGTTGCCCGGACAGAAGAGCGGGGGGGGGAGTGGCAGGAGGAGGGGAGGCCAGAGAGGTGACGGGGCTGCAGGCGGGACAGAGCGTGGAGGCCAGTGCGGGCTGCGCAGGTCGCATGGGTTCCTGGGACTCGACGCACAGTAGCTTTTCTTACCAGTGGAACCAGGTGTGGCTGGTCCCGGACGTGGGCAGTTCCGGGGCCCCCTCGCTCTCCTGCCCACCAGCCAGGCACCCCCCCCCCGCCCCGCCGGCTCCGGTGCACGTTCTCACCCTGATTGGGACAGCTCGCTGAGCACTCAGGAAGGCAGGTGATCACGAAACATCACCATCTGCCTGTGCCCTGGTAGCAGCAGTGAGACAGACGGACCTTGTCCTGGTGGCCTTTTTGATGTCTGTGAGCGTGTAAGTGTGTGTGTGTGTGTGTGTGTGTGTGTGTGCGTGCTTGTGTATGTGCTCTGTGGGTGATTCTTTTTTTTTTAGATTTTTAGTTGGAGGATGCCTGCTCTACAATGTTATGTTGGTTTCTGTGGCGCAACGTGAATCAGCTATACGTGTACATATATCCTTTCCCTCTTGAGCCTCCCTTCCACTCCCAGTGACCTCATCTTGCTTTTCCCCTGGATTCAGAGGTTGAGAGTCAAGGTGTAAGCTCAGGTGCCACATGCTGTGGACCTCGCTCTTTTTTGTATTTTTTAAAAAAATATTCACTGGACATATGCTCTTAAATGTTTAAATTTTTAAGATTTTTTTTTCTTCATGTATCTACGTGTGCTGTTTGTAGGTTGTGGTGTAGTGGATTAAAGTAAAATGGGGAAAAAAAGCCAAACCAAAGTTAAAATTGTCTAAAAATTGTGACTCCAGAAATGTCTGCAGTGGGAAAATGGTTTAATTTGTTGGCACAACTGTAATGTGGGGGAGTTTTTATTCTTTAACTTTAGAATTCTGTTATTGTTGCTTTAGTATTATTTCTGCAATAGAAATCTTTCTCTAGAGTTGAATTTCTCTTTACATTTATAATTTATGATAGGTTCTTGGCCTGCTTGTTTTGGATTAAAGGTACAGGACAACCTTATCATCTGTTTGCCTAAGGAAAAAAAAAATCAACATTTAATTTTTAAAGTGGTTTCTGTTTTAAAAAAATGTTATTTTAAAAATGTTTACTTTATCCCCCATTATGAATGTAACCTATACTTAGTATGAAACATTTTAAAAATTGAGAAAAAATAATTTTAAAATCATCTGTAATCATGCATTTTGGTATGTGTTTTGGATTTTTAATCATTGCTTTTAAAAAGGTACTTATTAAAGAAAAACTCAAATACACAGAAAAGGAGAGAGAATAGTACACTGACCCTCTGGTGCTTGTCACCCACCTCAGCACTCATAAACTCTTAGCCAACCTTCCTTTATCTATGCCTTCCTCCCATCTCCCTCTTTCAATGCTGAAGTATTTTAAGCAATTCGCAGGCACATTATTTCATCAGATTTTCAGTATTTTTTTTTAAACCCAAAATATTTTCATTTCAGAAAGGTTCTTAATATTATCAAATAGCCAATTAATGTTCAGATTTCCCTGTCTAATTTGCAAATTGTTTTAAACAGTTTGTTCAAATCATGATCAAGATATTGCACTGATTGATTGATAAGTCTCCTTTTAAAAGGTTTTATTTTGGAATAATTTTAGATGTAGAGGGCAGATTTGAAACAGTATTAATCGCAGAGTTCCTGTATATCCTTGTTCTGCTTCCCCAGTGTTCATGTTCTACATGACGGTAGGACACTCATCAGAACCAGGAAATAGACACTGATACGACCCCGTTGTGTGCAGCCTGCATTTGAATGTTGCCGGTTCTCCCATTAACGCCCCCTTTCTGGTCCAGGATCCACGTTGCCCTTAATCGTTATGTCTCCCTCGTCTCACCTAGTCTAGGACAGTTGCTCAGCAGTTGTCCTTTGTGACCTTGACTCCCGTGAAGAGTACTGATGAGTTATTTCGCTACTGTCCTTCAGTTTGGGCTTGTCTGATATCTCTGTCATGAACAGACTGGGGTTACACATTGTTGGTCAGGATAGCACAGACAAGCTGGGTACATAGTGTCAGTTTGTTCTGGGGAAGTTGGTGCTGGTCCCTTGGTTAAGGCGGGGGTCTCCTGGATTCTCCACGGCCAAGTTACTCTTCTCCACCTGTGGTAGTATTTTGGGGGGAAATACTTTGAGACTGTGTAAGGGTCTTGTTTTTCATCATACTTTAAAGAATCTCACTGATGGTTCATACCCACAGCAGTCCCTACCCTGGTGTTTGCTCAGTGGCGACTCTCCATCATTCCCTCTGCGCTTAAGAGGTGTAACTCTCCTGTAAGAAAGGCTGTCCCTTCTGCAGTTTTTATTATTCACCTGCTTATACCGTATGAGCTCATGGATATTTGTTTCATTCTGTAGGTTGTTAAGCCATTATTATGATTTCTTTTCTTGTTCAGATTGACTCAGATTTGGCCCTGGGGAACTCCTCCAGATTGATTCCTGTGTCTTTAACATTTCCTGAGCACTTCCACACTTGTTAGGGTCGCAGGATGTCCTGGACTCTTGTGTTTTCCCTCATCCAGTTCTGGAATCAACCATTTCTTTAAGGATCCCTGGTTTCCTTTATTGGAGAAAGGCATTTAGGGGCCAAGGTCTGAATGACGGGTGTCATCATTACTGCTGCTGCTGAGTAGCTTCAGTCGTGTCCGACTCTGTGCGACCCCGTAGGCGGCAGCCCACCAGCCTCCCCCGTCCCTGGGGTTCTCCAGGCAAGAACACTGGAGTGGGTTGCCATTTCCTCCTCCAGTGCATGAAAGTGAAAAGGGAAAGTGAAGTCGATCAGTCATGTCCGACTCTTCGTGACCCCATGGACTGCAGCCTTCCAGGCTCCTCTGTCCGTGGGATTTTCCAGGCAAGAGTACTGGAGTGGGGTGCCATCACCTTCTCCACATCATGACTACTAGGCCTTGGCAATAGACAGTTTGAAATGTGTGTTTATATATTTTTACATATGCATCAAAATATATACAGGCATATACTTATCTGTATTTACTTCTATTCATACAAAAGTCCATGGGGTCACAAAGAGTTGGATGTGACTGAAGTGACTTAGCACTCACCCATACAAAATATATGCACACATATATACACCCGTCTTTACTTCCGTGGCCAGCTCTGTGTGTGAGCGAGTGTGTGTGAAGGAAGGAAGGAAAGTTTGAGTGAGCTCAGAATCTGTAGAATCAATATGAGTTTGTGAGCTCACGCTGGCCTCCCTAGCGTTCCTAGTTCTTCCTTATTCTACAAGCTCTCTCTCCTTTTTTTTTCCTTTGTAATTTATTTGTTGAATAAGTTGGGTCATTTGTCCTTTATCTCCACATTTTAGATTTTGTTGATTGTATTTTTGTAATGTCATTCAGCTTGTTTCTCTGCTGACTTTGTTTCGAGTAAATTGCTAGTTACATAAGGTGCATGACCAGGTCTAACTTTCTGGCAAGATTACATCATAGGCGGTCTAACAGCAGGTATGTAGTGTCCAATAGTCCCTGTTTTTATGATTTACTCAGTCAGTTCAGTCACTTAGTCGTGTCTGGCTCTTTGCGACCCCATGAATTGCAGCACTCCAGGCCTCCTTGTCCGTCACCAACTCCCGGAGTTCACGCAGACTCTTGTCCATTGAATTGGTGATGCCATCCAGCCATCTCATGCTCCGTCGTCCCCTTCTCCTCCTGCCCCCAATCCCTCCCAGCATGAAGGTCTTTTCCAATGAGTCAACTCGTTGCATGAAGTGGCCAAAGTATTGGAGTTTCAGCTTTAGCATCAGTCCTTCCAATGAACACCCAGGGCTGATCTCCTTTAGGATGGACTGGTTGGATCTCCTTGCAGTCCAAGGGACTCTCAAGAGCGTTCTCCAACACCGCAGTTCAAAAGCGTCAATTCTTTGGTGCTCAGCTTTCTTTATAGTCCAACTCTCGCATTCATACATGACCACTGGAAAAACCATAGCCTTGACTGGATGGACTTTGTTGGCAAAGTAATGTCTCTGCTTTGGAATATGCTACTAGCCATTGATAATAGCAAAATGATGATAATTTAATTTCAGCAATCCGTTTATATAATAGCTATATACTTATATTAAGAAAAACTTGTTTTTCATGTCTATTCAGTTACTCTGGGGTGTAGTTCATACAGAAAAGACAATAAGAGTTCCCTGAAATCCTCCAAAGGTAACTGTGTTAGTTTCTTACTGCTGCTGTGACAAATCACCACACACTTGGCTGCCTAGCAGCACAAACTTCTCCTGTGGTTCTGGAAGTCAGAAGTCTGGAGTGGGTCTCACCGTGGCAGGGCTGTGTTCTTCCTGAAGGCTTTAGGAGAAAATCTATCTCCTTGTCTTTTCCAGCTTCTAGAGGCTGTCTGCATTTCTCGAACAGTGACTCCCATCCATCTTCAAAGCCAGAGCTGGCTGATGGGATCTTTTTTGTGCTTCCCTCTCTCACTTTTAAGGATCTTTGTGATTATGTTGGGGGCACCTGAATAGTCTGTCTGTTTCAAGGTCAACTGATTAGCAACCTCAGTTCCATTGGCAACTTTTTGCCATGTAATCAGCATAGTCAGAGATTCTGGGGATTAGGGTGTGAACATCTTTGGGGGGCCATTATTCTGCCTATCATAGTGGCCAAAGAGTTTTTGTTTTATTCAATCATTATGAACTCATGGATTAAAAAAAAATTTTCTTTGACCTATATTAGTTCATTGTCATTATCTTTGATGTCCTAATTGTCCGATCTTTTGACAATGGAAAAGCTTATTCAAGTTGATTCCTGAGTTCTTTGGATGTGAACATGGAGTCTTTGATAGAGTCTTTCTTTGTAGCATGATGAGGTGTCTGAGCTCGTATTATATATTCCTGCCCCAGGTCTGGGATCATCCCTTTCTATAAGGCACACTCTCCTGTGATTCGGAGTCACCTGGAGGGCTTACTAAGGGCTCCCAGGTGGCTCATGGTCAAGAGTCTGCCTATCAGTGCAGGAGGCCCAGGAGATGTGGCTTCAGTCCCTGGGTCGGGAAGCTCCCTGGAGAAGGAAATGGCAGCCCACTCCAGTGTTCTTGCCTGGACAATCCCCATGGACTTAGGAGCTGGGGGGCCATAGCCCATGGGGTCGCAAAGAGTCAGATGCGACTTGGCAACTGAACACGCATACACGGGGGGCTTATTGAAACAGATTGATGGGTCCTCCCTGTTTCTAGAGTTTCTGATGTAACAGGTGTGAGTTGGGGCCCAGTGATTGGTGGTGCTGATAACGCTGTTCTAGGGACTACACTTTGAGAACCACTGTTTTAAAGGATGATGGAAGTTTTTTTGTTTTTGTTTTTGGTGAACGATGGTATTTCGCGACTGTAGCCTGCATGCTAGGGAGGGTATTGATTCCAGGTTTTCTAAGTGAAAGGAAAGAAATAATCGAATGTAAGTTCCTATTCATATTTCCAGTTCAAATTTAGAATTACAGGTTTAACTTATTCTATATTTGTGTTTGTTTTCTGAGGCTTGGTTCTTATGATCGTAGTGGTTACTTATTTAATAAGCATGCATGCATTTATACACACGCAGTTTCAGAATAACAGTACAAATATCACTTCCTGCCGCATGATTACTGAAAGCGGTCGAGGGTTTCTGCAGCAGTTCCTTTGTCGCTGGAGAAAGATCCCGCTAGGGGTGTAGAGATTACGCGACTTTTTCGTTATTGGAGTCACTCCTCTCTGTCCGGTTCGCCAGACAGCTTGCTGCACAGCTAACTTCTCCTGTGTCTTGTGCTTTTAGCTTTAGGAGCTTCTCATTTAATTTTAAAATACTTATCTAAACATTTAAACGCTTTCACCATCACATCTGTAAAATGAATCTGCTCTTTCCTCTGTCTTGCTCTCTCCTTTTCCTTGCAGGCAGCCATTCCTTGTGATGAACTAAGTGGCCGGGTGCTGTGCGTACTGCTTTTTCTCTTGGGGTCCGCACCGCCCTCCGCCCCGCACACCGTCCTGAGCAGTATGTTTGAAAGATCCCTCGAGGGCGGGAAATGGATACAGTCCTCATCCCTGCTCCTTTATGGCTTCTGAGTGCTCATCCGCGAGCAGGCGCAAGCGTGGACCCCTCTGCTGTAGACATTTGCGGTGCCTCCAGCCTCTTGCTATTGCGCTTCGGTATTACAGACAGTGCCTGTTTTGAGATTGTTGAAATTCACACTGTGTACTGTTTGATTTCTGTGTTTTTCCTTACCATTATAACTTGAGCATTTTCCATGTGTTGTGAATGTCATTTAAGACAGTCTGTTTTTATGATTGTGAAAGTAATACAGACTTAGAGCCTTGAAGAAGCTCAGGAAGATCAATATCAGTACATAATCCTTCTACTTAGGGATACTGTTATTATTTTGATGTGTTTCCTCAGAGCCTTAAAAATATTTTACGTAAGCAGTTAGAAGACACTCAGCGTCATATTACATAGTATCCTGCTCTGTTTTTACTCTTAATTGTGATGTTTTTATACTATGTGCTTTTTTCAAAAATGATTTTTAATTGGAGGATAGTTACTTTACAATGTTGTGATGGTTTCTCTCACACATCAACATGAGTCAACCATAGCTGTGCATATCTCCTCCCCCTCTTGAACCGCCCTCCCATCTGCCTCCCATCCCACCCCGCTAGGTGGTCACCGAGCACAGCTCTGGGTTCCCTACATCGTATAGCAAATTCCTCCTGGCTATCTCCTTTGCATATGGTAATGTTTATGTTTCCGTACTGCCATATGCTTGTTATAATTCTGTGTTGGCAGACATTTAGTTTCTTCCCAGTTGTTTCAGTATTGTAAATAATCTTGTGATAAGTGTATGTACCTGAAGCTTTCCCCAAAATTTCAGATTATTTTCCCAAGACCTTAAATAAGGAGGAAGCTCATGTTTGTTAATCATATCTATTTGGCTTGCTTTCTTACAGCAATAAGGTAAACAGGTGAAAGATTGTTACCTTGAGACTTGTCAAGCAACTTCCATTTTTTTCTTCTTCTTCCGGTAGGACCTTAGAAATGAAGTTGAGAAATTACGCAATGAAGTGAGTGAAAGAGAGAAAGCAGTGGAGAATTGTTACAAGAGTCTGTTGAGTGAAAGCAATAGAAAATTGCAGAGTCAAGAGCAAGTGATCAGAAGTCTCAGAGAAAGCGCCGCTCAGAAGGACTTGTTGCTTCAGGTACCACGCTTTCATTTTTGTATTTACATATTCTTACTTCAGCATAGGTTTTCTTTGTTGTTGTTATTGTTCTCTAAAAACTCTTTTTCAAGGATGCTTATAAAAAGGTGAGTCTGGCAAAAAACGAGGGTGGTCTTCACTGCTATCTATCAGAGCACTTTGGAGCTTTCTTTATGCCATTTGGACCCCAGCCTCCGTAAGTTTGGAAAAAACAAAAGGTCCAGGAAGAGAAGGGGCTTAGTATTAACAATTCATTTGGGTTTTCTGTAAGTTCCTGCAGGCAAACTTGGCTGAGCGTTTCCGCAAGGCCTGCCTCGGGCCGGCCTGCTTTGCTCTGGCGCCCGCCTGCGTCTCTTGCGGTCCTGGGTTTTCATTGCCTTGCTCTCCCTCTCCACTGTACTTCTCTGTCTGTTCCTTTCTGTCTTGGGGTATCCTTCTCATTTGATGGTACAGGGAATTTTTGATTCAGCTCAGAATTACGGGTAACCATGCTGGAGGGAACATGGGTGTTTACCACTGCTTCCTCCTGAAGCCTCACTGCCATCAGTGAAGGGGTGAGAAGGTCTAAACGCCCAAGACCAGAAGCATGGGAGTGGTGGAGAGCCACCCAGACGGGAAGGTTGCTGTCTGCGGAAGAGGATGTGCAAATGGTAACCGTTGGTTTGCCAAAAAGTTTCTTGGCATTTTCTCACAACTTCTTCCCCTCTGCTTCATGTTTTGGGGTTGGAAAGCCAAGCAGGAAGAAGCTGATTGATCCACAGAACCCAGAAGGGCTCAGCGGGTGGTCAGGCTCCCTTTGTTGGCAGGAGATGTGGCTGGGATGCTGGGCGGTTAGGTGGCCTTGTGGTCACCAGCAGTGCATGGGAGTTTTGCTCTGTGGAGGCCGTAACCAGAGACGCTCTTGACTCCATCCAGAAGAATGTATATAAGTTCGGAGATAACACTAAATGTCAATACACAGTTTAGTCTTATGATCTAAGTGAACAGAGCAAAGCCATGGCTGCTAATTCTAAGAAAAGCAAACAGTTGAATGTGATTGCAGATGTCACTGTGTAAGGCTGGGCTGTGGACGGCACGTGTGTGGCTTTGTCTCCCGTACCCTCTGGGGGGCACCCCGGTGCTGGCCAGAGGGGACGTTTGCAGTGACTGCCACCGTCCTTGTTGACACCAGGCTGGGTGCTGCTCTCTCAGTTGTAACGGTGCATGAATGGATTTGTAATTGCCTGATGCTGGTGGCTGATGGAAATTATTTAGAGGATATATTGTGAAAAAAGTAAATCTTCCCTTAAAGAGTTTGGAACCATCTCTTAGTATTTTTTTCCCTCTATGAAAACTCACATGATTTGTTTGTTTGCTTAGAAATTCACTGAAAGAGACTTGGAAGCAGTGCAGCGGAGCTGTGCCTCAGGGACGGCAGAGGACCCCGAGTTCAGGAGTGGAGGCGCAATAGCAGAAGAGTGCTCTTCCCAGTCACCGGGCGGCAAAGGCGTCCTCTCAGAGGTGAGCCCGCTGGAACCTGGACATTCACATGCAAATTCGTGTTCTTTCCTGACACATAGTTCTTGGCTCTTCTGATCTGAAGATCCTCCCAGGCCTCCTTGCTGATAGTTGAGCTGCCAGCAGGTAGGAGGAGGGCTTCTGTGTCTTCGTCCTGCAGACTGGTATGCTTCAGCCAAGTGTTAGTATTTGCGCTGTGCAGGAAACCTGGAAACCACAGCTCGTTAAAAGACAAGCCTCATATTTGCCTCCTAGGGTCCACCTCTGAAGAACTGTGTAATCTCGAGTAAGAACATTTTCCAGCTGACGTGAACACAAACAGTGGCGCAGCAGGCCCTTCCTGATCTGGCCCCAGGCCAGCTTTCCGTTCTCCTTCTCTGACAGCAGCTCACCTCCTGCGGATGTGTGGAGGCGTGTCTGCCCCGCCCCGTGCCCTGTGTGCGCTGCCTCGTCAGCCTGGGGCCTGTGTGGGGTCTTCCCAGACCAGGAGTTGAACCCATTACCCCTACATTGGCAGGCAGATTCTTAACCGCTGAGCCACTATGGAAGTCCCAATATATTATTCTTTTTGAGTTTCTTTTTCAACATAGGTTATTACAAGACATGAAACCTAGTTCCCTGTATATAGAGCTGCTGCTGCTGCTAAGTCGCTTCAGTCGTGTCCAACTCTGTGTGACCCCATAGACGGCAGCCCACCAGGCTCTGCCGTCCCTGAGACTCTCCAGGCAAGAGCACTGGAGTGGGTGCCATTGCCTTCTCCAGTGCCTGAAAGTGAAAAGTGAAAGTGAAGTCGCTCAGTTGTGTCCGACTTCTAGCGACCCCATGGACTGCAGCCCCTGTCCCTGGGGTTCTCCAGGCAAGAGCACTGGAGTGGGTGCCATTGCCTTCTCCAGTGCCTGAAAGTGAAAAGTGAAAGTGAAGTCGCTCAGTTGTGTCCGACTCTTAGCGACCCCATGGGCTGCAGCCCCTGTCCCTGGGGTTCTCCAGGCAAGAGCACTGGAGTGGGTGCCATTGCTTCTCCAGTGTATACAGCAGGTGCTTGCTTGTCTGTTTTGTATCTAGTGGTGTGTGTGTGTCTGTTCACCCCAGATCCCAGCTTATCTTCTCTCCTCTGCCCCTTTGGTAGCCTCAGCTTTGCTGTTCTGTCTGTGAGTCTATTCCTGCTTCTTAAGTTCATTTGTATCATTTTTTTTTAGATTCCACACATAAGGTTTCTCATATTGTACTTGTCTTTGACGTCACTCAGTATGAAAATCTCTAGGTCCGTCCACGTTGCTGCAGATGGCATTATTTCATTCTTGTTTATGGCCGAGTAATATTCTCTTACATATGCATATGTATCAGTCAGTTCAGTTCAGTCGCTCAGTCGTGTCCCACTCTTTGCGACCCCATGAATCGCAGCACGCCAGGCCTCCCTGTTCATCACCAAATCCCGGAGTTCACCCAAACTCATGTGCATCGAGTCGGTGATGCCATCCAGCCATCTCATCCTCTCGTCCCCTTCTCCTCTTACCCCCAATCCCTCCCAGCATCAGAGTCTTTTCCATTGAATCAATTCTTTACATGAGGTGGCCAAAGTACTGCAGTTTCAGTTTCAACATCAGTCCTTCCCAAGAAATCCCAGGGCTGATCTCCTTGAGAGTGGACTGGTTGGATCTCCTTGCAGTCCAAGGGACTCTTAAGAGTCTTCTCCAACACCACAGTTCAAAAGCATCAATTCTTTGATGCTCAGCCTTCTTCACAGTCCAACTCTCACATCCATACATGACCACAGGAAAAACCGTAGCCTTGACTAGATGGACCTTTGTTGGTAAAGTATTGTCTGCTTTAGAATATGCTATCTAGGTTGGTCATAACTTTTCTTCCAAGGAGTAAGCGTCTTTTAATTTCATGGCTGCAGTCACCATCTGCAGTGATATTGGGGCCCCAAAAAATAAAGTCTGACACTGTTTCCACTATTTCTCCATCTATTTCCCATGAAGTGATGGGACCAGATGCCATGATCTTCATTTTCTGAATGTTGAGCTTTAAGCCAACTTTTTCACTCTCTTCTTTCACTTTCATCAAGAGGCTTTTTAGTTCCTCTTCACTTTTTGCCATAAGGGTGGTGTCATCTGCATATCTGAGGTTATTATTGATATTTCTCCCGGCAATCTTGATTCCAGCTTGTGTTTCTTCCAGTCCAGAGTTTCTCATGAGGTAGTCTCAGTCAGTTCAGTTCAGTCGCTCAGTCGTGTCCGACTCCTTGCGACCCCATGAATCGCAGCATGCCAGGCCTCCCTGTCCATCACCATCTCCTGGAGTTCACTCAAACTCACATCCATTGAGTCAGTGATGCCATCCAGCCATCTCATCCTCTGTTGTCCCTTTCTGCTCCTGCCCCCAGTCCCTCCCAGCATCAGGGTCTTTTCCAATGAGTCAACTCTTCTCATGAGGTGGCCAAAGTACTGGAGTTTCAGCTTTAGCATCATACCTTCCAAAGAACACCCAGGGCTGTTCTCCTTTAGAATGGACTGGTTGGATCTCCTTGCAGTCCAAGGGACTCTCAAGAGTCTTCTCCAACACCACAGTTCAAAAGCATCAATTCTTCAGCGCTCAGCTTTCTTTATAGTCCAACTCTCACATTCATACATGACCACTGGAGAAACTATAGCCTTGACTAAACGGACCTTTGTTGGCAAAGTAATGTCTCTGCTTTTTAATATGCTGTCTAGGTTGGTCATAACTTTTCTTCCAAGGAGTAAGCATCTTTTAATTTCATGATGTACTCTGCATATACATTAAATAAGCAGGGTGACAGTATACAGCCTTGACGTACTTCTTTTCCTTTGTGGAACCTGTCTGTTGTTCCATGTCCAGTTCTAACTGTCGCTTCCTGACCTGCATATAGGTTTCTCAAGAGGCAGGTAAGGTGGTCTGGTATTCCCATCTCTTTCAGAATTTTCCACAGTTTATTGTGAGCCATACAGTCAAAGGCTTTGGCATAGTCAATAAAGCAGAAATAGGTGTTTTTCTGGAAGCTACATACACACACACACACACGCAAACACATATATACACCACTTAAGATGTGTACATATGTGTGTGTGTATATATATACACACACACACAGCTACATCCACACTCACACACACACACACACACATATATATATACACACATAAGGTGTGTACACGTGTGTGTGTGTATATATATATATACACACACAGCTACATGCACACTTACACACATATATATACACACACCACATAAGGTGTGTACACGTGTGTACACACACGCCACGTCTGTTTCATCCTCTCAGCGATGGGCGTCCAGCTTGCCCCGTGTCTTGGCTGCTGTGGACGTGGGTGCGTGTGCCCGTTCAGGTGAGGGTTTTCTCTGGACGTTTGTCCGGGGGTGGGAGTGCTGGATCGCATGGCAGCTCTGTTTTAGGTTTTTAAGGCGTCTCCTACCTCTCTCCCCACTGCTGCACCAAGTTCATACCCCCACAAACAGTATAGGAGGGTTTTTTTTTTTCTCCGCACTTTCTCCAGGATTTATTATCTGTAGACCTTGTAATGGTGGCCGTTCTGATTGGTTTGTGGTCATACCTTATTGTAGTTTTGATTTGCATGTTTCTAATGATTAGTGATATTGAGCATCTTTTCATGAGGCACAGTTTGTTTTGAAATAAGATACCAGCCCATCAGGTTTTCTAGATGGACAGATCGTCACTCATCTGAATATATTTAGCTACACTTTACTATTATGAATCATATTTTAGAGATGTAAACAGTGGTGTAAACGTTGAACAAAGTATTTCTGAATTTGTTGGACAGTTGAGTGCTTTGAAATTTCGTGTCTCCAGTTTGATTGTCTGTGTCCCCTTGTCTTCAGTCTTTTGTGCTAATGGTTTCTATACGTCTTAGAACCACAAGTATAAAGTCATCCCGTGGGCACTGCAGTTGTATTTTAGATCCTGGTGATGTGTGAATGACTGCAAAAATACTTACGTATTTTAGCAAAGGTTTAAATTCTGTTCTGCAAGAGTGATTGCAAATTGAGGATAAAAGATTATAAATGATCATTTAGGGATTGGAGATTTCTAGGTGTCAGTTTAAGAAATCCCAGCTGTTGCAGCCTACAGTATATTTCCTCCTGAGAAAGGTGTTCTTTTCAGATTGTAGTTCTTCCTTTGTAGAAAACGTGGATTTTTTTTTTTCTTGCTCTGCCCTTGGCTGTTTTGTGTTGATTTTAGAGTTTATTCTCTACCCATTTCTGTGAAGAACTTGAGACTGTCATGACGTCTCCACTGACTCTGGGCAGTCTGTTTTCCTTCTAATCATGTGTGATCCTGAGAATTAATGCTGGATGGTCAGGGAATTGAGGGACAGAGAGTAAAACACACTGACCATGTTTAACTTGCCGCAGCCAGAGATTTATAGGTTGGCTGTTGACATGGTTGGGACATCACTGCTCAATTTCCCGAGTAGTAAAACAAATGTCTTTGTTGCAGAGCTGTGACATAGCTCCTGAAATCGACCAGCCTCTATCTACCAGGCTACTGAATTGCCCTGATTACCAAGGAGCGAGAGATTAAGCTTACTTTTCATGTGTCTGCGCCTCTCCAGACTGAGGTCTGGGCATTCCATGTGTTTCCTTCAAGTCACTGAGGAAACTGGTAGAGCAGACAGTGCCTCGGCTTTGGTGTCGGCCTGTCAGTTCTGCTGCTTGTTAACTCTGTGACCTTGGGCAAGTCACCTCCTCTCTGAACTCACCTTCCTAATCTGTAAAATGGGGAGTTACACGCTACCTCCTGAGATGATTAGAAATAACATATGGGCATCAGTTAAACTACTTTTGACGGCAGGCTGTAGGATCCAAGGCTGAAGAGTTTGAGCAAAACTGCAATGAAAGGGAGTGTGTATTGGGAACGTCCTGGAGACTCACAGGTACCAAAGGGCATGGACTCCAGGGCTGTGCCTGGTGTGGAGGGGCAGGGTGGAGGGTGGGGAGCCAGGGCTCCTTGTGATCCCCCTTGGGCCACCTGGCCCTCTGCTTCTGTGCCAAGGAGATCCAGTGGTGTTCAGCTCTGCCCAGGGAGCCAGATGACTTCACTCTAATAGGGCATGATTCAACGCCGGGGAATAGGTGATGGATGAAATGGGACCCAGACGGCTCCAAAGAGTTCATTTGTTTAACATGGTTGAGCGATTTGCTTCTAGGAAGACACTGCCTCACTCTGGCTTCCATTATGCAGAGTATCCACAGGGGTCTCTCCTCTTCAGACTCATATTGGTCCCTGTGTTCGCCTTGTACCTTTGTACTCAGCATTTCAGCATCTGTGGCAGCATTTGACCTGTGCCAAGCAGTGTGCCTGGCTCAGGATGACCCCTTCCCCTGAGGGGTCCGCAGGCCTGTGAACACGCAGTTGGTCCACGGGCTGTGGGTGAAGGTGAATTGGACGCCTCGGGGCTGGAGGAGGGTTAAAGGTGTGAGAAGGGTGTTCCTGGAGGGGGCTGCCTGCTGGAGCGTGGTCTCCAAGGAGGAGGGGCTGTTCCCCCTGGGGAGCCCAGGTGGAGGGGTTTCCTGGCTCCGTGGAGACGGAAGGCCAGGAAAGGGAGCGTAGGTGTGGCCAGCTGGCAGGTAGAGGGTGGGGGCCGAGGCGAGCAGCGGCTGCCGGAAGGAGGGGAAGGGGCCCGGGTGGGCCCCAGGCCCCGCACCGCAGCGGGCGGTCTTCTGGGGCTTCCACCCCGGCTCAGAGCAATCCAGGTCAGGCCCCCAGGGTCGGGGTTCTTTCCCTGGGTGCGTCTGTCCTACAGCTGGAGTCTATACCATCCACCCACCCAAGGTCCATATTTACTCATCTTTCTTCCTAGTCCTTCTCGGTTTATTATGTACCTAAGCACACATTCTGACTGCCGCTTAATTGCTGAGTGGACTCAAAACCGCGACCTGTCCTCTCGGAGAATCAGTTTATTCATCTGCGTGGGGGGAAGGCTGATGCGCCTGCTGGGCTGGTTGTCGCCATTGGAGATGCCCTGTGTGACGGGCCAGGCCTGGGGTGTGGCAGTGGTGACTACGGCTGACGCTCACCACGTGTTTACTCCGTGCTGGGCGTCAGCGCGAGAGTCTCGTGCAGATTAGCCCAGCTCACCTCTTTCACAGCCCTGTGAAGTGTGTAGAATTATTACCTCTGTTTATAGGTGAGGATATGGAAGTGCAGAGAAGCTGAGTGACTTGTTCAAGTTCACACAGCTAATAAGGACGGTCACACGCTCTTAACCATCCCTGCCTCTCATGGTAGACGCTCAAGGCGCAGTAGGCTTTCTAATTTTCCTCGTCGGTGTTGGCTAACCTGTAATGTGGCTGACAGTGACTGTGTCATATTCCCCAAGCTCCCAGGGCTTTGCATCCATCGTGGGTCATTCATGGGTAGATTGAAGGGCTCAGGCCCTGGATCCTGGCCGCCTGGGTCCACACTCTGCCTCCCCACTGTGACTCTGTGCCTCGGTTCCCTCATCACCAAAACGGGGAGAGTGGTAAGGCCTTGAGCCCACTGGCTTGTGAGGATTACATGGGAAAATGCTAGAGAGCGCTTAGCACCATGGCTGACGGCCTCTTCGTCTGGATACCCTGGCGAGTTCCTCGCAGGCGCTCCCCAGGGCCCTCTGTCTGCGCGCACGATGTATACGGAGGCAGCTGGTGCTGAGGACTGTGTACGGAGGCAGCTGGGCACACCTTGAGCCACTGATCTGTGACATGAGTTACAAAAGGGCCTGACCTTTCTAGCGGTGTGGGTGGCTGACTTCTCATGACCCAACAAGTGGGTTAGCATTTGAAACCTTTCATTGGCAGGGTTGCCTTGACCTTGGTGGTATTTTTTTTGGTTCAGGTCTGGAAGCATAGCAGCGTTCTCCCAGGTCATGGGCTCCTAACCTTTTTGCCCTCTGCATCCCTTTGGTAATCTGCTGGAGCCAAGGCCTTCTTCCCTGGAAAAGTACTCATATGCAGGAAATACGTGCACAGGTTTATAAAGGAAACCAGTTATTTTGAAATTTGATTATCAAAATATGAGAAGTTGGCTGTAAACATAAAAAACCGGTGCCGCTTTCGAGTGGCGAGCAGTGACTGTGGTAGTTTTGAAGTAGTGATGGGAATAAATGTTTTGAGATGCCCGCAGTGTATACCAGGTGCCTGTGTTTCTTCTGCTGACCAGATCTCGGGAAAGCACTGGTGCTGTCCTGCTGGGGTTCGTGGCAGCAGCACTGTCCTTCAGCTCCTCAGTGAAGAAAACGCTAAACCTCAGGTAGAGGTTAGTGGAGATAAAGATGGAACTCTTCCCCCTGCCTCGTGTTTGAGTGTCCATCGGGGTCGGAAGCGCCGTCTCAGGACGTTACCTGAGCTTTAGGAGCCAGGCTCAGGCCACGTGAAACATGAGGACCGTTTGCAGCGCCTCTCTGCACAGACCAGGTGTCTCCCTGGCATTCGGGCACCTCGTCTGTGCCAGGGGTTGTGCACACATTAACTTTCCTTCTTTATTTTTACTTTTTCTTCTTATTTTGAACTAATTTCAGATTTATAAGCAAATTATGAGAATAAAGTACTCGAGTGTGCGCTCCCGTACGAGGGGACGCAGCCCCGTGTGACGCCACGCGGCCGCCACGCCAGGGGCCGGCGGGGACCTGCGCCGCTGCCGCCCCTCGGGCTCGTGCGCGTCTCACCCGCTGGCCCGCTAGCGCCCTTCCTCACCGCAGGGGCCAGTTCAGGGTCACGCGCTGCATCTCACAGTCTTTAGTCTTCCGTCTTTTTGACGCTCATGGCCCTGAGACTTCCAAAGTGTCCAGGCCAGGCCTCTGGTGGCGCATCCTTCAGGTGGGTCTGCGCGACGCTTCCTGGTGACAGATTCAGCCGAGGCCTCTCTGGCAGGGTGTCCCGGGAGCGAGGCTGAGTTCTCAGCGTGTCCTCTCCGACGGCACGTGGCTTAGACTTGTCCCATTCCCGGCCCTGCTGACTTGGTACCTGTGAGGATGAGGTGTGCCTGGTCTCTTGACTATGCAGTTGCTCTCTTTTCCTTTGTGATTAGTATTTGAGGGGAGGTATTCTGAGTCAGGTGAATTCTCCGATCTTCAAACTCTTGCCCATCAGCTTTAGCCCCCTTTTATGGAGGCGGAGCTGTTTAGTACCGTGATGGTTAGCAAACGGCGGTTCTTCTAACTGCATCATTCCTTCTCCATCCATTGGTCGTTTTTCTGTAAAGAAAAGCCTGCTCTTCTTCCCATCTGCTAATTTACCCATGGCCCTGTGGACGTGAACTTCGGTTTTACTCAGGGGGTTGTGTCTGTTACGGTCGTTATTTTGATGCTCAAATTGTCCCAGGCTTGGCCTTTGCAAACTGGCTCCTGTATCCTTTTGACAGTGCTCCATTATTTAAGCACTTCCTTGTGTTCTGATGTGGCAGGATGCTGTGGACATGGATTGGTTTTGACTTTTCTTGCATCAGTACTTGAATTGGCCTCTTCCCCTGGGATCCTTGGTTCCTCCAGCACACAATTGAACTTTTATCTGGTTATAACTCTGTAAAGTGGTGACTCTTTCCCACCAGTTTTCAAGTGGCTCTAGTAAGTAGCTTCTTGAGGCCCCAGAACTGGTAAGTGCCAGAGCCAAGAGCTGAACTGTAAAAAAAGCTTCACATTTCTGGAATTCATAAAATTACATACCGCTTCGTAAACGAGGAGCCTGAATCTCAGAGGTTTGCAAAGCTGTTAGCTGAGGTCACATAGCTAGCAAGTGGCAGAGGTCCACGCTGGATCACTTTGTCACCAGTCAGCTCACAGCGCTGTGGAAGCATGCCCCCCCCCGACCGCTTCTATTTCCCTGTAAGTCCCTCTCCCTAATATTGTCAGGTTTTGTTTGAGGAATTTCTTTTCTTGGGAGTAAGAACACACGTGGAAAGGCAGCCTTCGTAGTGTTGTGAGAACGACGGCCTGCAGCTCTGCGGGGGTGCGGTCTCACCGAGGGCAGCCAGGCAGCAAGATGCCCCTTCCCACTGTGGACGAGCCCTGCGCGCCGCCGCCTCTGCCGTGGGCGGTCGTTCCCCACTCCGCCTGCAGGTGGCGCTCTCCGACTGCGGCCTGATCCAGAGCCTGGCACAGGGGGATCACCTTTGTTTGGATTTACACACCAGAAGTGTCCACATATGTTTGCATAGTGTAAGGATGCGCTCTTTCAGAATTCTTCTCTTAATGTCAGATGCCCTGTGTCATTTTCAGGAAAAGCAACAGTTAAGCTATGAAGAGCTGATTCAGGTCGTGAAGAAAGAACGGGACATCTACGCACACCTGGTAAAATCTCTGCAGGACTCAGACAGGTAAGGGTTTCTGTTCGGCCGTGACACACAGACAGCACACGCACGTATTTTGAATAAATGCTGCTAGTTTCTGAGGCAGCAAAGACTTCCCACTTTGCTTAGGAAGCTTAAGATACTTGGACAGGGATTGCCTTTTTAAAATCAGGTATTCCTGTTTCCTAGCAAGAGCGGTATGATTTTTTTGGCAACAAATATAGGATAAAAGGGCTTCCCAGGTGGTGCTAGGGGTAGAGAGCTCACCTGGCATTGCAGAAGATGCGCGAGACCCGGGTTCAATCCCTGGGTGGGGAGGATCCCCTGGAGAAGGAGATGGCAACCCACTCCAGTATTCCTGCCTGGAGAATCCCATGGATAGAGGAGCCTGGTGGGCTACAGTTCATAGGCTTGCACAGAGTCGGACACAACTGAAACAACTTAGCACGCACATAGGATAAACATATCATTAATACTAATTACTCGGGTTTTTACCAGACCTTATTATGGATACAGAAAGTGCTTCCATGTGTGTTACCTCTCGTGACCCCCACTGCCGCTCTGAGAGGTAAATGACATTACTGGCCCTGTTTTCCATAATAAGACCATCGAGACTTGGGGAGGTGAGATGACTTGTCTGAAGTCTCGCGGGTGATGAGTGACGGCGGCGTGCCTGTCCTGGCGTGGCCTGTGTCCTCACAGGACTGCCGTGGCGGGGTGGTGCCAGAGGCATGGCGAGAACGCTGACGGTCGGCTGGTGGCCTGGCTCCCACCCTGGTCGGGTCCAGGCAGCTGACACCCCTGGGTCCCTCTGGGCCCAGCCCTGGCTGGCCTCAGTGATTTCTTCTGTGCAGAGGTCACCTCTCTGCATGGTGGGATGGTGACAGGTGGAAGGGTATCAACGTCTGGGCTTCGTTTCACGGCTGCACAGAAGCGGATGGGGCAGGCGGGCACGCCAACAGAGGACGATTGGCCTCGGCCCCCGGCTGTCAGGGCAGGCTGCGGGTGGGTGGGGGCTCATGACGTCAGCTTGTCTTCATCTGTTTGTGTCTAAAGTTTTCCATCATAAAAGGTTGAGGAAACTCACCCTTCACCGCTCCTTGTCTTTTGCCACAAGGGAAGCCCAAGAATACTGGAGTGGGCAGCCTATGCCTTCTCCAGCAGATCTTCCCAACCCAGGAATCGAACCAGCGTCTCCTGCAGTGCAGGTGGATCCTGCACCAGCTGAGCCGTCATATGTAGAGTCCTCGCTGTCCCTGGGGCTGGGTTCCCTGCCTCTGCCTTCAGTGGGCTTCTGCACCCTGCTCTGCCCCCCACTCATCCTCGAGCATTCGAGGACCCCCCTTGTCGGGAGGCCCTCATGAGCCCCCAGGACAGGCGCCCCTCTGCGTTTCTGCCCTCACGACGGCCCTCCTGTCCCTCCATCACCGGTCTGCGATGGCTGGCTGCCTCTTCTGGCCATCAGCGCCTGTGGGCCAGCGCCCTCTCTGCTGTCCATGTATCCCAGTGCTTATCACAGGGGCTGGCACGCAGTAGGCCCTCGGGAGATACTCAGTGGATGAAATCCCTCTTTAAAGTACCCCCCTCTCCTGCCCCCTAGGCTTCCCTGGTGGCTCAGAGGTTAAAGTGTCTGCCTGGAATGCAGGAGACCCGGGTTTGATCCCTGGGTCGGGAAGATCCCCTGGAGAAGGAAATGGCAACCCACTTCAGTAGTCTTGCCTGGAGAATCCTGTGGAGGGAGGAGCCTGGTAGGCTACAGTCCATGGGGTTGCAAAGAGTTGGACACCACTGAGCGACTTCACTTTCTCCTGCCCCCAACTCTTCTACATTGAGATAATGTCCAGGATTTTTAATCTGAAGTGAGTTTTAAGGAAAATGAAAACATGCTGATGAAATTCTGGAGTCAGCCTCACTCTGAAAGGGAGCTTCTTTAAGAAGCCTCTGCTGCTGGTCATTTTCACCTGGGGTGGGGTCGAGTAGTCTGGGGGCCTCAGGTGGGGAGTGGGTGAAGCAGGCTTAATCGTGGTGCCCGCCCTGACTCTGGGTGCCCAGAGGCTCTGTGGGTAGAAACGACTGCCGTCACCCTCCTCAGCATCACAGGTGGCGGCTCTGAGTTCTGCAGGCTCTTCCTTAATGAATCAAAACGTGCGTGGCACCCGGGCGGGCCAGGACCGCGTCTAACAGGGATGCTTAAAAGGTTTCCTGTTCATCTTCAGAGTCGAAATGCATTCAGCAACTCTCAGCTCCTGGATAAGTCACTTTTCACCCTGAGCCTCAAGATAACTATCAATATTTGTGCGTTGAGATTGCCTTGCCTACAGACCTACCTGTTTTCCTACCTCCCTGCCTACCATAGAGGGTTGTTTAAAACATGATGCTGATAATGTGAAGTCCTGATTCCCGGCACGGAGGAAACACTCGATAGATGTAACGCTTGTTAAGACTAACAGTGATGTGAGAAGCGCCCGTGTGCCTCAGAGTCCTGTTGTGCACACACTCAGCTTGCAGGGGGCTTTGAGCCCTCAGACTGTGCTGTAGCCAGAGGGCAGAGCTGTGGGCTCAGGGCTCAGCCGCCCTCAGGGCTGCTCACCCCCGCAAACTGGCAGTGAAAGGTGGGCGATGAGATGGGTGATGTACTTGTAACTGAAGTTGGTAAGAGCGGGGTGGGGAGAGAGCAGCTGGCCACGGACAGCTTTCTGATTCATTCCTCACAGTGACACTTCAGACCCATGTCACAGAAATGGATGTCTGCTCCCGGAGATGTTAAGGGTATTTCCAAGCCCCTGCACTTAAGGTTCTCAGAGCTCAGATCTCCCTGGCTCTTGAGCCGAGGCCCTTATTGCACAGCTCTCATCTTGAGGACGGGGGGCAGTTTGTATTTGCCTGTGACTCAGATTTTCTCATTCTCAGCACTGTTGGGATTTGGGGCTAGATAAATTTTTGTCAAGGGCTTCCCAGGTGACTCAGTGGTGGAAGAAGCCACCTGCAATGCAGGAGACGCGGGTTCGATCCCTGGGTTGGGAGGTCCCCCGGAGGAGGAAATGGCAGCCCACTCCAGTATTCTTGCCTGGGAAATCCCGTGGACAGAGGAGCCTGCTGGGCTATAGTCCACGGGGTCACAAAGGATTGGATACAACTTAGTGACTAACATCAACTTCTTGCCTTGAGAGGCTGCCTTGTACATCGTAGAATGTTTAGCGACAGCTCTGGCTTTTGCCACCGCATGGCAATGACACCCTCCCCGCCCCGATTGTGACAACCAGCGCTGTCTCCAAATACGGCCACAGGTGCCCTGGAGGGTTTAAATCCTCTCCAGATGAAAATCGTGGCTGTGACTCACGAGTCGCAGAAGGTTGGACTTGTAAGTACCTGCTGTTTGGGAGTCACTAACTTACGTGGAGGAAAGGAAGTGATGTTTATCGAGCATCTTTGTGTGTGTCGGGCACTGTGCTGAGCTCTTTCCCTTATGGCATCTCACTGACTCCTCGAAACACCTGAAGGGCACTGTGCCCGCTTTACAGGGGAGGTCAGGCGGGTGAGCTGACCGCCACGGTCCTGGAGCCGGTGAGTGCTGGCGCCCTGGGGGCAGGCGTCCCCGGTTCCTCCTGGCTCCTCCCCGGAAGGATGAAGGGGAGGATGAAGGCGCAGGGCTGTCCTGCCTCTCTGCGTGAACCTCCTTTTGTTCCACCGACTCCTCACGCCTTGCAGGGACCCTGGAGTTGGGGAAGCAGGAATGACAGACACAGGAGCAGCTGTGTGCTCTTCACCCTGTCAGAGAGCAGAGAAAGGAGTGAAGCAGTCGGCTCTTCCCAGCTCTCGTCGCAGAAGCTTTGCTGAAGCAGTCTTTCTTTTTTTTTCCCCTGGTTAAATGTGTCTGCAGCACGACCGCATCCGAGCGAGTGCCGTGCTGTGACACCTCTGTGAGGTTTTCCATCAGCCTTACAAATTGATCATTATGATTGTCTTGAAATGGAACTAGGTACAAGTTGCTGGGTGGGCCCCTTCCCTGGCAAGGAGGCTGCCTCACAATGAACCATCTTCAAAGCAGCGAGCATAGAAGATTAGGCATGATGGTTTATTTTCCTTCCAATAGATGTTGATTTCTTTGTGCAGTTCGATGGACGGAGCTGGAGGGAGTCGCTGGAGGAGAAGGGGGACTTGAGTCTGTGGCACTCGTATCTTAGAGCGTCTCCTTACCATTTGGGGCTGCGGACCCCTCTAGAACAACCTGATGAAAGCTGATGGGCCCGCTCCCTAAAAAAAAAAAAAAAAAAAAAATTCCACACATTGATAAATTCTTTCCTACATTTTCTAAGTGTTGATGGACCTTCTCGGGGAACAAAAGGTCACGTGCAAGAGAGAGGGACGTATTTCTTGGTATTTAAAACAAGCTTTCTGACTCGGTAAGGCGTTTCGGTAGTCGCAAAGCATGTTCGTTTGCTTTGACCCAGTCTTGCCGAGAGGAATCTGTCTTCAGAAGCTGACCTGGGAGAGAAGCAAGCCTCTCGGCACAGAGACTTTGAGGGAAACAGTACATATGTTACTCAGGTGTCTGCTGGAGCCCGTGTCCCCGCAGGAGCCGTGGGGCAGGTTCAGACCCCAGCCGCACGCTCCCCCGCAGGGCCGCGCCTGGAAACACGCTGCGCAGTCTGGCAGCCACTAGCCGTGTGACTGCACGTTTGAGTTAACACACTAGGCATTCGGTGCCTCGGTGTGTAGCCACCCTTCAGATGCTCAGTAGGCACAACCCACTGGTGGGTGTACCGTGCACATCAGTGCAGATACAGGGTGTTCCCATCACTGGAGAGAACTCGGGGGGGACGGTCCTCCCCCCAGTCAGTGTAGGTTCTGGGAGGTGGGCTTTCTCAGGGCCTCCCCTGAGCTCTGGGTTGCTGGTTTCATGTAAGCCCTCTGCGCAGGTGAGTACCGTATTGTTACATCGTCCCACCCCTCAAACAAAAGTCCATTTGACTCTTCATCTGTGAATGGCCAACCCACCACTTTAGTCCTTTGTTAAGCTTTAGATCGATCCTTCACTCCCTCCGGTTATCAGCTCTCACTCTTCCCCTTTTCTTTTTCTTATCCCTCTTGCCCTTCGCCCTTAACCTCCAGCACCACCTCTTTTTGGGTGACACAGCAGACGTTCTAGAGCCTTCCTTCCATACCCAAGCCTGTGCAAGACAGTATTCCAAACAGAAACATTCCGAGGAGTTAAATGATTTCTACCTAGCTACCTCTGGAGCAGAAACTTGGGAAAGGACCCAAATGTTCACTGATAGGGGAAGATTTAAAGTAAACGCTGGGTCGTTTACCCAATTTAATATTGTTTAGTCATTAAAAGTGATGCTTGTAAATTATTTCTGAAAACGGAGGGAGGCATTTAAATGAACCATGCACAGTGTAGCTTTATATGTCCAGTATTGTTTCAACCTTGTAACGATACTCAGGGAGAAAGATTAGAGGGGATACAGTCTGCCATGTGTTCTTTGATGTTGGGGTTGTAGTAATTTTTGCTTTTTTCGTACTTTTATATTTAAAAACATTTTTTTCACTTTTATATTTTAAGTGTTCTCTGAACCTGTATTTACTTTTATAGCCAGAAAAAGAAAAAGAAGACAAACACCTCACAGATGACATAAAAATCAAAGGCAGGCTGGCGGGGTTTTGCATCTTTCAGCACGAGCAGACCTTTTATAGATTCTGGTGTCCTGTTTTTCCAGCATCAGCGCCCTGCAGGCTGAGTTGAGCAACGTCTTCGCCCTGCGGAAGCGGCTGGAGTGGGACGTGCTCTCGTACCAGCACCTGCGGACGGTCCTGGAGCAGCAGATCAGCGAGACCCGGCGCCGGGAAGGTACTTGCTCTCTTGCACGCGGTTCCCCGCGGCGTGTGCACCGGGAGGGCCGTGGCTGAGCTTGGCAGGAGTCCTCAGGCTTCGGCAGGAGACGGAGCGCCTTGGGGCTTTCGTCTGGGGAGCCTTTTTTGCAGGGACAGTGTTACTGCTGCCCTTCTGGTCTGGACTCAGGTGGCTTTGGCCGGTGGTGACTGGGGCCCAGCATGTTGTGTTAGTTCCCAGAGGGCCAGCTGCGGGACTGCTTGCTCGCTGCCGCCGCTGTATTCTGCATCATTTGACTTCTAGCTCCAGATAACCTTGGGGCCTCGTCATCTCCTTTGCCGGATCAGCAGCCCTCATTGCCCCAAACATCTGGGCCCGGCTTCCCCAGGCACCCACTGCGTAGACGCACGGGGGTGAAACTGCTGCTTCCTGCTGGAGTATTTTTCGAACTGTCGTGACCATAAGGGGCCGTGATTAGGGAGCGTCCCATGATGCCTGCTTTTCGAATCGCCCTGCTGTGCTCAGGACAGCAGCATTTGGCCCCCTCTCTGGCCAGAACCAGGCTTCCCTGGTGGCTCGGATGATGAAGAGCGTACCTGCAGCGCCGGAGACCCGGGTTTGATCCCTGGCTTGGGAAGACCTCCTGGAGAAGGGAATGACAACCCACTCCAGTATTCTTGGAGAATCCCATGGGCAAAGGGGCCTGGTGGGCTACCGTCCATAGGGTCGCAAACAGTCAGGCACAACTGAAGCAACGAGGCCTGCATGTGCTGGCTAGAACCTGGCTAGACTCTGGGTTGGTATCTTCATCCTTTCCGTGTCTCTAGCCGGGTGCTGGCGTGTATGCTTAAAGTCAGTCATCGCAGTGGTGACTGACATGTCAACATGTCTTGGGCACCTGCTGTGTACAAGGCACAGTGGCAGGCTCTTAACGTCTCACCCCTGATCCTGACTGTCAGCCCATTGGGTAGAGTAGGCGCTGACATCACATCACAGGTGAAGACACCCAGAGTTGAGCCAGGACATCTTCCTTTGAAGTCCAGATAACAGCATCTTACTTTGAAGTAAAGATACAGCATTCGGAGCGTATCAGCTCTTCCCGACGTGTGCTAAGCGAGATCTGCTCCCCTCAGTCCATAGCCGGGCCCCTCTCTGCCCCCGCGCTCCCTGTGAGAATGTGAGCTTGGCTCAGAGAAAGCAGAGCCTTCCACGGGTGACCCAAGACTCCCCATCACAGATCTCACAGGCAGTTTCTCCTCTCAGTGTGGACTTGCTGCTACGCTGGACTCTGGAGCCGGGAAAAAACACATCAAGCACTTTCTATTTCCCTAGAGTTCTATGCTTGAGGGTCACATCTGATTTTTCTAAACAGAATCACTCCCTTATTTAAACCGAAAAATCACCATTTACTTGTGCCACTCAGAATGGTCTGCAGACACAACACTCAATACGCCAGTTATAATTCAGAATCGGCCCCAGGGAAAGCCTACGGCCCACGATGAGCCTGGACATTGAGATAGCAGCCTGTAGAGACCCAGGAAGAGGGCTCCTGCCCCAGAGGTGGGGCACTGAACTCCCTACCGAGTGCTCACGCCCCTCCCGCCCCCTCACCCAACTCAGAGTGCCTTAGGTGGGCCGTGCTGGGGTGGGCCTGGGAAGGATCTTCTTCTGATGTTCTGTTTATCTCCTCTCTCTCTTTCTTTCTTTCCTTTTTTTTTTTTTTTTTGGTGCAGAAGAAACATTTTCATTTTATAGTGATCAAACATCTTACCTGAGTATTTGCCTTGAAGAACACAATCGGCTTCAAGTGGAACATTTTTCTCAAGAAGAGCTTAAGAAAAAGGTATTGGCTTTATTAACGTTCAGTGCTTTGTTGGTTATTTGTTGTCTCTTGGGTTCCTGATCAGAGGTGTGAGGCTCTGAAAGCCCTGCTGCCTGCCCCTGTTGCCTCTCTCCCTGCCCGTCTCCGTTCTCTCCGTGTGCATTCCCTGGAGAGCCCCCCCCCCCCCGCCATGTCTGATGCACTCTTTCTCAGGCTTGAGGACCCCCGCCCCGGCCCCTTCCCCTCCAGGAAGCACCCTATCCCCCCTGGAATTAGCCCTCTTTCCCTCTGGTCAACCTCCTCTCGTCTTGTACTTGATTTCACTGATGTCCTTGCTGTATTGATCTATAGTTATCTGATTGTTCTTCTGTATGCCCCGTAGGCCGTGGACACCTTAAAGTGAGTGCATCTTATTTATTTCTGATTTCCCAGTGCCCTCCTGGCACATATAGTGAGAGTTAATAGATGGTTTTTGAAAGAATAAAGGTTCAGGTTTGGGCAATAAATCTTTTCTAAAACTTGGAAAGGTCTTTCCATGTGTTGATCATTGGTGTGGTTAGGATGGTTGAGTATTTCAAGGCTCTAAGAGCCATCGATAAGAAGAGGAAGCGTGAACTCAGAGGACACTGTGGTTTGTTATGAAATGATCACCTGTGTGTGCCAGGGTCAGATTCTGTCTTGGAATAAGTCGCATCCTGGCAGAGCAGACGGACGTGTGTCTGAGCCGTGCCACTGCCGAGTGCGTGCCCAGGGGGCTGTGACAGGCAGAGACGAGAGGTGCAGGGCAGCAGGCGGAGAGCGGTTGTCTGTCTGGTGGGGGCGGGAGGGGGGAGGCCCTTCCCGGATCAGAGGAAGCGTCTCAACAGAGATGAGACCTGAGGTGGGTTTTGGGCAATGAGGAGGAGTTTAACTAGAAAACTTTCTCAGCAGAGAGGGAGAGGGAAAAACAGCAGATATAAGGCACAGAAAAGATAAAAGGGAGACGTGCAGGAGTTTAGGCAAGTTCAGGGGAATGCAGCAAGACGCACTGAGGCATCTGTTCGTGTTCTGAGGATGAAGAAGCTAGAGACGGTCGTGGCCACGGTTGGTCCCCACTACGGCTGTGTCACGGGCGGGAGCTGGTTCCCTTGGCTGGCACTCTGTGGATGTTGGCAGGATCAGCCTGTCTTGCTCTTCCCTCTGTAACCTCCTTCAGGGTTGGGTCTGATTGGCGCTGCGTTGGGGTGCAGGGGACGCCTGCTCAGGGTTGGGTCTGATTGGTGCTGTGTTTGGGTGCAGGGGACGCCTGCTCAGGGTTGGGTCTGATTGGTGGTGTGTTTGGGTGCAGGGGACGCCTGCTCAGGGTTGGGTCTGATTGGTGGTGTGTTTGGGTGCAGGGGACGCCTGCTCAGGGTTGGGTCTGATTGGTGCTGTGTTTGGGTGCAGGGGACGCCTGCTCAGGGTTGGGTCTGATTGGTGCTGCGTTTGGGTGCAGGGGATGCCTGCTCTGTGTGGTGACGTGGGGTTTCCCGCTTATTTCAGGGGTGAGTGATTGCCCCTTGAAGAAGGGTTTGGAAAGTCACTGACCACTGGGATTTGAAGCTTGCAGGAAATACAGGCGGTGTCTGATCAGCTGCTTATGTACCTGACCTTGTGAGGCCTGTGCCTTAAAGGAGGGGCCTTGGCCTGGGAGTCCAGGCCTGGCTCTGCTTTGTGCGGCAGCTGCCCTTGCCCAGTTGACCTGGCACCCTGGCCAGTGTTGTACGTCACTGAGTTCTCCCGGAACCCCGGTTCTGGGACCTTGGGCAGAGAGCTGCGTTATATCTCGGGCTTTTCCTTGTCAAATGGGGACAGTCATACCGGCCTGTGCACCTCCGTGGGGCTTTTGTGAGGGATGACTGACTAAAGCTCGTGGGAGTGTTTCACTTGCCATGAATTGCTTTGGAACTGAAGACTGCTGCTGTTCTGGACAGCGCTAGATAGGCATAGAGAGAGGAAGGTGGAGGCTCTAGAATAAGCCTCTGACACAGCCTCAGAAGTGTCAGTCTTGGGGATTTTCCTCCAGAATCTCTCAAGTGCAAGAGAGAGGTCCTGTACCCTGTCATGGATGGGGTGCTTCGCGTGGTAGCCCATTCTACAGATGCGGAGATGGAGGCTTAGACCAGGCAGCTTGCCCAGGATCTCTGGGGCTAGAACAGAGATGCTGGTGTTTTTCTCACTGTACGTGGGGGGAGCCTGAAGCCTGGAGTCAGGCCGCCTGGCTCTCTGTGACTGTGATGCTGGGAGGTCTGCTCAGTAACCGTGGCCCCAAGAGGCAGAAGTGTGCCTGTGGGTAGCCGGGCCTCTCCTGCTCTGATCTCCCAGGTCGGCGACCTTATCCAGCTGGTGAAGGAGCTGTATGCGGACAACCAGCACCTGAAGAAAACCGTTTTTGATCTTTCCTGCGTGGGTTTCCCAGGAGACAACAAGCCTGAGTCAGTAGATCAAACAGAGGTAAGAAGGAGCGTTCTCACCATCGTGAGCCCATCACAAAGAGCAACAGCCCCGCACACATATCAGGGCTGCGTCTGTTCTGGGGGGTCTCTGGAAATTCCCTTTGCTGTGGACGGGCTTTGGAGGCCTTCTTCAGTCAGCACGTCTGCCCGCAGGGTTCCGCAAGGTTGGGTCATTTCTGGGAGGACGCACTTGATGTTCTGTGATGCCTGCACTCTAGGCCTGGTCCTGGGATCTGGGCTGCAGGTCACAGGCATCTGGGCACGTCTGGGGGACTGGTAAGGTCTCAGGGGTTGGAGAGTTGTCCCGTCACCCGGTCACTTTGGTAGTGCAGCTGGAGCCTCAATGAGCCCATTACCTTGGAAAAACAAATGAGTAATCACTCCTTTGTTTCCTTCCCGAGTTAACCCCCTAAACGCGCCTTCTCACTGCCACGCTGCTTCTGTGGCTCTGGCCGGATGCGTGTTCTTTCTTCCCACACTTACCCAGGACCCCCTGCGCGCTGCCCCCACAGAGGACCCGATAAGGAATAGCGGTCGGTGTCCCCTGGGCCCACATGTCCAGCTTCCTGCCTCTGGAAGTTCTTGCCTGGCGGCATTTGAGAGTGAACGGGCCAGGGAGGGTTAAGTCCTGGCGTCTGCGCTGCAGAGCGTGTGGTTCCTGGGCATGCGTGCCCACTGAGGGTGCGGGCCTGTTCTGGCAGCCCGCCCCGGGGACAGCAGAGGGGGCCCTCTTCGCCCGTTGACTCTGACTCTGTCCTCGTCCTTGTGACGCATCGTGTGTGCTTTCCTCAGTACTTGGCCTGACCACACAGTGGGGGGAGGTGGGTCCTGCTGTGGCTCAGGAGGAGCTTGTTTCCTGAGTCCCTGCCTGGCCCTGACGCTCCCCTGGGGGTGCCTTGCTGCAGGCCATTGTTGGGCTAGTTTCAGAAGTCTGGGCCTGTTCTTGCCATGAAATGCACCAGGGCCCCATGCACGTGGGTCCCCCGCACTCTCCCTGGTTAGCCTTGCCTTGAGCCCATCCTGGTGTGCCACCTAAAGGGAGAGCTCGTTGCCCCGCCGTTTCCAGGGAAAGATCTGCCCGCCTGACGCGGTCTCCTCCTACCTGCAAAGTGGGAGGCTCTCACAGGTGTCTATGCTGCGCTCTGGCCATCTGCTCCCTTAAAGAGACAGAGTGTAGTCTCCAGGGCTCCAGATAATTTTGAGAAGCAGGAATATCTGCAGTCCTTTTAGGGAGAAACAAGTCTCTTGGTTTGTTTTCTCCAAGGCGGTGTTCATCTGAGTCGCAGATGGCGAGAGTGTGTTTGTTCATTTGCTCTTTGAAAGAAATCTGTTAAATGTCCTCTCATGTCGGCAACCCACTCCAGTGTTCTTGCCTGGAAAATCCTATGGGCGGAGGAGCCTGGTGGGCTGCAGTCTGTGGGGTAACACAGAGTCAGACACGACTGAAGCGACTTAGCATGTCCTCTGGAGGACAGAGAGTTTTTCCTCTTCCCACTCTGAGGTCTTAATAGCAGCCAATTCAGACCTGAACCGTTTGTCAGGTTGCATGGCAATTTGATGTTCCCTGTGAACAGCCGTGTCCTCTGCTGCCCCAGCCCCTGTCTTCCCCTGGAATGCGATGGGAAGATCCGTGCGGGAAGGGCGGCGTTCCCACAGGCATCCTGAGCTGGGAGAGGAAGGAGAGGTTGTGAGGGGCGAGGGGAGGCTGCTGTTCCCTGGGGGCCGCATGTGGCTCTCCTTTGATGAGCAACATGGCAGAGACAAACGGGAAATGCCTACGTGGGCCACAGCCTCGTCGGGGCAGCGGGCTTGTGAAGCAGTGACTGGCGCCGCTCCAGCTCTCTGGGAGCCTACGAATCAGAAAAGGAAAAAAAACAAAGACAGCAAATATAGTGTGTATTTTTAAGTATACTCAGTCTTTTTTTTCCTCCAGTATTTAATTAACCCACAGCATTGCCTAAATTTGGAAAATACAGAAATGACCCCTGGCCCTGGCACTTCACCGTGCGCACAGTCAGTTTGCGTCCCAGAGTCTCTCCCCCTCTCCTCGTGTGCGCTACGTGTACACGTGCTCGCTCGTGCAGCCCTGTCTCCCGTGTCCTCCAGTGGCTGCTGTGTTAGCACATCTTACTCCATCTTGGGGGTGCCCTGGCTTTAACTCACTGCCTCGCGACTGTCGGGCGTGGAGGTTGTTTCCAGGGATTCACTATCTTAAATTACCTGACGAATGTCTTAGAACACAAATCATTTTCTGGGCTTACACTTCTTTTTTTCCCCCCTTAGACTATGTTCCCAGATGAGTAATTACTAGGTCAAAAGTACACATACAGATATGTATACGTGTGTGTGTGTATATATGTGTATATATATATATATATAAAATAAACATATAATTTATTTTCATATTACACCCCCACTCACACGACTTTTAACTTGACAAAGGCTACAGAGAGTGGGAGGCCCCTGATGCAGTTTGCCAGGCGTGTCTTTAGGACACAGGCCCTGGGCTGGGCTCCCCCCGAGCGGGGCACACAGTGCTTGCTCCTGCATGTGGGCAGGTCACAGAAAAACCAGCCAAACTAACAGAAAGCCAAGAGCAGAGATCCTTGTGTTTTAAAGCATATTGAAGGAAAAAAAGTCTCTCATGGGCTTGCTGCGATTTCCGTGTATTTTCTTTCAGACTGTAGGTTGTGTGTTATAGGAGACGTGGTTGAGAGTGGACATGCGGGAGTGATTTGAAGGGACCGCAGTCGGGGTGGTGAGCACGGCCAGCCTTGGCTGTGTGGCACGCAACCGTCACCTCTGGGGGACAGACCATGCGTGCGAGTGCTCAGGAAACGCTGGTTCCTCTCGTTATTTACTTAATGTTGTCATTTTTTTTAGGGATGGTTAAAAAACTAAGGTGTTTGTTTTTCTTTTGGCATGGAGAGGAAGCATGGATTAGGGGGCATAATTTAATTGAACTCACACATGTAAGGCTGTCATCTCGAATAAGAAACAGACCTGGTGTGACTTCAGAGGACAGAAGCGGTGCTCAGAAGCACAGGCTTGTTAACATCTGTTATTAGCAACAGAGTGGAATTTGGTTTGTCAGAAGCAGATTGAGTTTCATGGAAAGGAGGACACGTCTAGCAATTTGCCTTCATAAGTTGTTCCGAGTTGTAGCCGACTTGTGAAGCCCTTGGCACAGAGCCGGGCATGTAGTAGGCAGTCAATATGCCAAACACAGCCATTTCGATGTTACTTTTTTAGTAAAGTGTGCCGAGCTGGAACTCCAACCCTTTTCTGACTCTTCAGTGTTGTTTTAGCAACACCATAGGGCAAGTGCTTCTAACGTTTCCCGTGTGTGTGAATTTCCTGGGGACCTTGTTAACGTGAGGATTCTGGTCCATTGAGCCTGGCACGGGGCCCAAGAGTCTGCGTTTCTCATGAGCTTCCATTGCTCCAAAGAACACACTTGAGCAGCAAGATCAGAAGCAACCCCCCAAACTATTTGGTTCCAGCTCTTCGTTTTGGGGAAAAAAAAAATTGTCCTTTTAGCAGTGTTTCCTGAGCACTGGGCACTGGTGTTAAAACTGAGCCAGACACGGTCCCTGACCCCGGTGAACGTGATGCAGGGAAGCAGAGCTTGGGGGGTGGTGCCTGGGGAGCCTGGGACGGTCCCACCTCCTCTTCTCAGGTCAAGAGAGCTTCTCTCCGGAAGGACAAGAGGCGTCTGCAGAGGCCCGAGAAGGAATAGCCCAAGAGGTGGGGGCAGATCCAGGCCATGCATTTGTTCAGGAGAGATGTCTAGGGAGGGCCCGTTGATTTGTGTCAGATACTCGAGCAGACAAGAAGAAAACACAGCTGGGAAGTCGCTGGGGACCTGAGCAGTTGAGCAGTGAGGGGAACAGAGGCCGCGTGGCGGTGGATGGAGAAGCTGCGAGGGGGAGGACATGCAGGGCGAGCGGGGCCCTTGGAGACGTGTAGGGCTCCTCTCCTGCTGGCGGTGGGGCCCGAGACACCCGCCTGCAGCAACACGCTGGCCTCTCTGGGCCCTTGCCTTTGAAAACCGATCAGTCGCATATGGCATGGGCGACCTGTCTGTGTGTCACGGTATTTAATTTCTTGATCAGTGCTGGAGACTGAGACCTGACTTTTAATTTTAACCAAGTCAGCAGAGGTAAAAGGACACGAAAGCAAGTTTTTATTTCAGCGTAGTTAGTAATGGTGTGGTTGTGGTTCTGGAAATGAAGAATAGCTTGCAAGGTTTTGTGATGTCATTTTGGAATGACACGGGTTAACAATACTTTTTGCTCAGCCAGACCTGCAGGAAAACCCTTCTCCGGATCCTCAGGGTTGGGGGGCAGTGCCTCTCTGCCTCCTTCCTGTTCCCAGGAGGGCTCGCGCTCCTGCCAAAGAAGGTGTGGGGACCTTTCCTGAGGAGTTTCTGGAGGGTGTTGGCAGCAAAAGCCACATTGCAGAAGGTGAGGGTGAAGAGTCCTTTCAGGAACCTGGAGAGAGGCAGGCAACACCAGTGACCGGAGCTGTTGGTGGACCAGAGAGGAAAACGCCATTACTTGTTTTTTTTTTTGTTTAAGATGAGAGAGGCTTCTCCCCAGCGTTTTATTGCGAAAAAACTCAAACTTAGCAAAGTGAAAAGAACTTCAGAGTGGACACCCATATACTCACCCCGTAGATTCTATTATTAATCTTTTCCACCGGCCATCATCCTTTCACCTTATCTTTTTGATAAATTTTCATGTAAATCACAACCAGTATGTTGTTACGCTCAGTCGTGTCTGACTCTGCAGCCCCATGGATTGTAGCCCACCAGGCTCCTGTCCATGGGATTCTCCAGGCAAGAACACTAGAGTGGGTTGCCATTCCCTTCCCCAGGGGATCTTCCTGACCCAGGGATCAAACCCGGGTCCCCTGCCTTGCAGGCAGATTCTTAACCATCTGAGCCACATATGTAAGATTCTGACCCTGGGAAGTTTTCTATAAAAGACTTTCCGAAGTCACTTTGCTTTATTTTTCTTCTTCCAAAACAAGGGTTTCCTTTAGAAGGACGATCAGGAAGGTTTGGGTTGGGCTGGGAAAATTATGGGGTGAGGGACTCAATGTAAGAATTCCTGAAATCACAGTATGGAGACAGAACCTTCGATGAGTCATATGCACAGCGCGGCAGCCGGTGGCTGAGGCTCAGCTCGTGGTTTTAATGCCATGGGGCAAAGCTGACTCCTCCATGGGTGAGATGAGCTTTAGGATAGTTTTTGAAATGGCGTTGGCCACCTCCCCTCTCACTTTTTCTCTGGATGATATGAGTGTCTCATGACTAGAGTTTTTGCTCTTCCAGAGAGCTGGGATCTGGCCCCGTTGACAACTGCTGTCCCTTCTGTAGAATACAGACTGCAGAAGCTTTGGGATTTACACTGCTTTAGCGCGTTAGGGATTTAGGCCGCCTTTCTAAATGACTCTCCTTCATTTTCAAAAGCAGAAAGTTATTGTCAGGCAGCCTTGATACTCTACTCACTGGCCATGAGGACTCTTTTGTCAGCCAGTGACCGTGTGGCTGAGACTGTCCATGTTAGATGCTTGACTGTCCAGAAAGAGGTTCAGCCCCTGTGCTCAACAGGGGAAGGTTTGCAGACACTGGGGCCGCCATAACTTTCATACACTGCTGTCTTGCTGTCTGATGGTTTCAGTTCCATCAACAGCTCTTTTCCAAAATCTGGTTACTTTTCTATAATCTGAAAGCGAATTCAGCGACGGCGGAAATGGGGAGAGCACACTCAGCTTCCAGGTCAGGAAGGCTGTGTGGGGCAGAGGGAGACGGCTGTCCCTATTTCTCAGGGGATCTGTCCTTAAATCCTGCCTGATTCCAGGCAGCTGTGTGTGGTGCGCCAGCACCAGCAGCTCTGACTCTGGCTGACTCTCATTTCTTGGCTTTGGCATCTGTCTCTGCCTCTTTTTCCGGTTTTTGGTTTTGTTTGTTTGTTTGTTCATTCATTCTGCATCTGTTAAAAAAAGACACCACCGACTTCTTCACACATACTCATGCTGCACACACTTTTGGGTTGCGTTTTCACACCATGCCGTGCTCCATGTAGCTTCTGGCTAGCAAGGAGGACGCGGACCTCACCGGAGCTGGAGAGGAGGGCGAGGATGGTCTGCTGAGTGACGAGTGTCTGGAGCAGAGTCGCAAGGTAGGAACACCTGCCCCTGTCTGTGCCCAAGCCCATCTCCCGCCCGGAACGAGTCCGACGGGTCACTGTTCCGTCCACCCGTGTGGGGTGCCTGCCGTGTGTCCGTGGGGAGCAAAGGGGAGCTCTCTGCCTTTGTAGAAGCTGTAGGTGAGGGGGCAGAGCCACTCAGGAGACAGGAGAGCAAACACGTAGTTGCAGATGAAAAGCGGGGCTCTTAGGGCATTAAAATCGGTCTTGGACTCGGGGCCTACACAGCTCTTTAGAACTCTAACCCAGCCCATTCATTTTACGCATTGGAATCGGAGGCCTGGGAGAGGAGATGGTTCCTCTGGGGCTCAGAGTAGGTCAGTGACACAGTCGGGACCCGTGCCCTTGTCTCGGGGACGACTGTGGACCCCCAGATCATTTGCTTGCTGTGTAAGGAGCCACCGATAGAGCCAGACTTTCCTTCCCTGGGCCCGTCTGCAAGCTCCTGATCTGAGACCTGGATTAGGGCTGCCCCGGGGTTGTGGAGAGCTTTGCTCCAGGTGCGTGGAGACTGAACTCTTGGAGTAAGTGTTTTCCAAGGTTGAAAGAACTGAAGACTGGTGTGTGGTGGGTGCTCGGAGGCCCGCAGATTTGACGTCTGTGGCTTTCAAGTGTTGGGTTCATGGAGTCCCGAAGGCGAGATCATCCTTGTGAGAGTTTTGCAGAGCGAAGCAGTGAAAAGTCGGGGCTCTGGAGTCAGATGTGATCTGGAGTCTTGGTCACTACCTCTGTGACTTTGGTTACTCCTTGCTTAACCCCTAAGCCTGTGTTTCCCCATCAATGAAGATAGTAATACTCCCTTGTTAGAACTGTTGTGATATTTAAATAGAAGGTATGTACTAATTGCCCAGTGAATGGCAGCAACTGCTCTTTTTATTGTTATATTCTAGACTTCTCCTTCTTGGAGAAGCAAGCTTCTCTGGAGCTTGCTTATTTAGATGGATTTAATAACTAGATCGATGGCAAACAAGACCCTATAAATAACAGCTCATTTGTGTGGGTCTTGTCTTCTATTTAAAAGCCTGAAGCACTTTACACGTGTGGAGAGAGGGGTGTGGTGGCCGGTGTGTGTGTTAGAGCAGTAATAAAGCCAAGGGGAGTTATTTATAGACCGGTGGAAGAAATTTACAGCTCTGGAAATGGGGAGGAGGGATGCTAAATGCAGCACCTCGAGACATGCCCCGCACAGGCTTTAACTAGATGTTTCCTCGGCACCACTCCTCTGGGACCCTCAGTGACCCAAGAAGGCAGTTCTGTAAACATCTCATCTCCATGGGAATTAGGAGCTCTCCATGGTCCTGATGAGACAAATCAAAGTCACGATAATTAGGATGTGCCTGTAAAGAGGCTGGCTTTCTGATATATAATGAGGAAGATATATTGCAAGAGGTGTATAATAAATGTCTGCAGCATTGTGGATGGCAATTAACAATGTTCCGGATGCTTCCTAGAAGGGAAATGTAGAAAGTAGGCCGTGGGGTAGGGGAACACAGCTAGAGCGGGTGAGACACCGCGGCGCGAACTGAGGCGGGCCCGCCATCCTGGTTGGCTCTCGTTGCTACCTTGGCAGGTGGCGTCACTGTGCCCATTTACAGGTGAGGGAACTGAGATGTGGAGAGGTAAACATCTCTGCACCGTGAGCAGAGTGAGCGTGTGTGGCCCGCAGGCCTGCGCCCCCGTCCTTCATTTTCTCGCGGGTGTTTGTACTCGCTCATCACCACCTGTCTCCGTCCTTTCTCTGCCCTCCCTTTGCCCCCTCCTCTGTGTCCATTATCTGACCAGATACTTTGATTTGCAGACTGTGGCGGATAGTTCCAAAGGGGGCTGCAAAAATGGATATTTAAGGCACGCAGATTCCAGTATCTTAGACTACGGTGGAGCGCACACATCCGGCGGCCCTGGAGACCAGGGTCTGGAGGAAGGCGAGCTCGTGAGCCTGCTTGCCCCACTCTTCGGCGAGAAGGCTGTGCGGTTCCTGGAATCCAGGTAGACACGGGGCCCAGGCGGTGCGCTGTCTGCAGTTAGAGGGGAGGACAAGCTCATTGTGTTAAATGGCTTTAGATGGTGGTGCTCTGCAATTTACCTGAGAGAGCGCCTGAAATGGCTCGGAAGGAACCTTGCCAGTCATGCAATTAAGTAATTAGGCTGCATGCTCGTGGCTGCAAGGGGACTGCACTCAGCAGACCCACATGCACGCCCAGCACAGAGAGCTGAGACGAGACCCTTCAGAGTGGTTCCTGGGAGCTCGGGAAGGGCTGCCCGGCTTGTCCGCGTAAGGGCTCGGCCCTCCCGAAACCCCTCCCAGTCTCTCCAGCAGCTTCACCACTTCCTCTGTAGCTACGGCTCTGCTGTCTTACGTGGAGCTTGAACCACAATCCCCTTCTCGTTGTATCTGCTGGGAGTCATTCCTCTGCAAGGAAACACTCCAGGGTGTTTTCCTGAAAACAAAAAAGGAGAAGTCTTCAGTACACATGTATTATCAAAATTAGTCCTTTAGGAGCAAATTTCCCCTCTTGCCCATTCTTTTCACTCCACCGTAGCAGCTGCTCTGGGCTTTGGAGCTAGAGGGAGCTGTGCCTTCCTCTCTCACTTCCTCCATTTCTCCGACCACTTCTTGGCGTCGCCTTGAGGAGCGGGAAAACGCTGTTCAAGGAGAATGGCTGGCGTGTGCCGGTGTTCAGTGAAAGCTTTGTCCTCCTCCAGCACAGATGGGCAGATGGAGCTGGTGCCATGCCCGGCACTTCTGGCACGACCAAGAGCCTGGTGGTGCTCGTGTCCTTGGTGGGCTCAGCCTTGTGGGCACTTCTCCAGTTGGAAAGATGGCAGTGTTCTGTAAGCTCAGAGAGGCCACCTCCCCAGCCCCTGACATCTGCTGAACATTTACCTAGCGTGAGTCCTCTAGGGCAGCGGTCCCCAACATCTTTGGCATCAAGGACCGGTTTTGTGGAAGACGGTTTTCCGTGGATTGGGGTAGGGGCACGGTCTTGGGATGACTCAAGCGCGCTATACTCACTGTGCACTCTATTCCCATTGTTGTTACATCAGCTCCACCTCGGATCATCAGACAGTAGATTTTGGAGCTTGGGGACCCTACTCTGGTATATTATCACAGGGAGTTAGGCGACCGTAAGTGAGAAACGGAGGGTTTCCTCCGCATCAGCTGCTCCTGTGTCAAGAGTTAAAAGATGCACCTTGCTCTCTCTGAGGACCACCCAGGAATGTACTTGGGTGACATGAGCTGGGGAAAGTATGACAGGTGGTGGGGGTGCAGGGAATCAGGGCCTGGGAGCTCCCTCCTGGCAGGTCGGAGCTTTTCAGCCCCCAATCCTTGTTGTCATGAAAGCACATGGGCTCAGAGATTCCATCAGTAAAACCCCAAAATTTGTATTCCCAATCTCCTGATGTTTGAAAATCTAGACTTCATTTTTAAAGAAAGCGCTTTATGGACTGACTCTCTTAAAAACTTGGGTGAGATTTTTTTTTTTTCTATGCTTAAAGCCTCTGGTGGGTTCCTGTCGCCTTTGGAGTGAGCCTAGCGCCTCTTGGCCTGGCTCCGGCCTGTCTCTCTGTCTTCTCAGCACTCGCCCTTGCTCACACGGGTCTTTGTGTTCTTGGTCATCCTGGCTTGTCCCCCACTCAGGGCCTTGGCAGTGCGGTTCCTCCTCCCGCAGTGCTCTTTTCCAGGATGAGGCGGTGTCTCAGCTCCGCAGAGAGGTCTCTCCCGCCCACTCTGTCTAACGAGAATCCCTGCGTCTCACTCCGTCTGGGGACTGGTGCCTTCCGCCCCGCCTTACCGGCCCTTCTTCCTTGTACTTCTCCTTGCTGTGTGTTGTCTGATTTAGTCATCAGTGTCTGTGTGACTGTCTGTCTCTGTAAAGAAGCGTCAGCATCATGATTCTCTTTTTTAGCTAGTCTGCTGTCGGCTGCGCTGGGTCTTTGCTGCTGCGCGTGGGCTTTCTCCAGGGGTGGTGAGCGGGGGCCCCTCTCCTGCTGCGCTGTGCAGGCTCCCCACCGCGGTGTCTCTCTTGCGGCAGAGCCCGGGCTTGCGGGCGTGTGGGCCGCACTGGTTGTGGCTCACAGGCTCAGTTGCCCCGTGGCATGCGGCATCTTTGTTCCTGGACTGGGGATTGAACCCGCGTCCCTTGCATTGGCAAGCTGATTCTTAGCCACCGGCCCGCCAGGGAGCTCCCAGCGCCATGATTCTTTTACACCGTGCGTTTCACAGCTTTACGTGACAGATGGGAGGGGCTTGATGAATATTTGAATGAATATACTGGCAACTAGAAGCTCAGCATCAAAGCAGAAGGTCTACGTTTAGAGAAGGAGGAGGAGCGTGGAGTCAGAGAGGCCTGTGTTCTGCACTCTGTGGCTGCCACTTTTGCTCGGAGATCTTGAATCTTCATCTGTAAAATGGGTTAGTAATCCATCATGGCCCCACTGTGAGGACTGACGGCGCTGAAGGTCCTTAAGGGTCTGGCGTGCCGCTAAGTGATTACTTAGTGTCAGCTCCTTTGCCCTCATGCCTTCTGCGTGGCGGAGATGCTCAGGGTAAATGAACAGTGTTTGGGCCTCTGACAAGACCCTCGAACGGAACCATTAGAAAGGTCCTGATTGTGGTGACAGCTTAATGAATCTGCTGTTCAGATTTCTAGCAGAGCAACACTTGTAATGTTTTATTTAACAGCACTCCCACTTTACTATATTATAATGGCCTCTTTCACCACCTTTTACTACCCATTTGTAAGTCTTTCTTTCCTGGATTTTATTGTGTGTTGTTTAGTTGTGAGTAATGGTCCTCCTCTGGCTAGCTCAGTAGCAATTGTCATTATTTTTAATCTATATTAAGGGAAGGAGAGGAAAGGAAAATTTACTTTAACATGCTTGAAATACCAGAAATATATCTGAAGTCTGAGTTTACTGAATTTTAAGATGGTTGGTGTCGTCTAGCCGACTCCATATTAGAAGTGAAAAATGTACCACCCATTTTAATTCTGTTTTCCATACTTTTTGTTGTTGCCCTATTTCAGCGTGCTGTAACTGTTCAATGTGAATTGAGTTGACTCTGCCCCAGAGCTGGGTGTTAGGAATCCAGATGTGAGTCAGCTGTCAGTCCTGCCCTTACAGGGCCCAGTGGGAAGGTAGCACCAGGGTGCCTGTCACTTCAGTGGCAGCAAAGGTCCAGAGAAGGGGAGGCTAAAGTGTGCTAAAGGACTTGGTAGCTCTGGTCTGTCTGGCCAGGTGTTTTGAGATGAGGAGACGCCGCAGCAGCGGGAAGGGTCTGGTCCCGATGAGGCCTCTCCTGCCCCCTGCGCCCTCCTGACCACAGCGCCCCATCCTGACTGCACCTTCCTTTCCCAGCTGGCCCCCGCCCTCATTGCTTCCCCCCCTTCCTATCCTCCTTATTTGTTTCATAATTTTCTGCCTCCGTTCCGTAAGTTCCTTTCATTTCTATGAATCTCTTTTCCTCCCTCTATTTTTCAGATGATGGAGACATACTTCTTTTAAGTCTTCAGACTGCTTTAGCTTCTTTATCTCCTTGAGCGTGGACGCTCCTCTGCCGCTTGCCGGCCGTCTTGCGTAGCGGCGGACCTTGTCTGCAGGAGCGGCCCTGCTGTGCCCTTCTCCACGCCCTGGCTGCTCCCTGTGCTGTGGTCTGAAGTTGCCTTGACTTGTCTCTCTGGGTCTTACCTTCGGGGCAGGACGTTTGCCTGACTCTTCTTCCAGCCGTGGGAGCTGAACGCCTTCCGTGGGTGCCTCCCCTCTGGGTCTCCCTGTCTCTGGCCTGTGCACGTGTCTAACTGGATTTGAGTCCTGTCTGTGCACTGAGCACTTTCGTCTGCTTTGCGGTCATTTACACACGTTTAGTCCCTCAGTCGTGTCCGGCTCTTGGACCCCCGCAGACTGTAGCCCACCAGACTCCGCTGTCCGTGGAATTCTCCAGGCAAGAATACTGGAGTGGTTTGCCCTGATTGCTCAGATGGTAGAGAATCTGCCTATAATGTGGAAGACCCCGTTTTGATCCCTGGGTTGGGAAAATCGCCTAGAGAAGGGAATGGCTACCCACTCCAGTATTCTTGCCCGGAGAATCCCATGGACAGAGGAGCCTGGCGGGCTACAGTCTGTGGGGTCACAAAGAGTCAGACACGACTGAGCGGCTAACACGGACCTCACTTCCACATGTGTCTAGGGCAGAGCGGGAGGGGCTCTGCGTGCAGTCACACCGCGCTCGCAGCTGATGGGAGTCTCCCCGTTCGTTCTCTGCCCACAGCCAGGGTGTGCCCCGTGTCACACAGGCCTTGCGCTGGCTCCCTCCCGTAAGAGGGCTCCGCGCTCCCCGCCTGGCTCCCCAGCCGCGTCTGCCTGTCCTTCACAGCGTGTCTTCACTCCGTTCATGCTGTTGTGTCTGCTTAGAAGAAGGTTCCACTTCCTTTCCCTCGGCTAACCTCTCGTCAACTCTGGAGGCCTCTTCCTGGCGCTCCTCTGCCACCCGCGGTGTAGACGCTCTGGGCTGCCTGCCCATAAGCCTGCCGACCTCCCACAGAGCCCGTCTCCCTGCGCGGCCTGTGGAGCGGTGGCCCCCAACACCGGTCCTGCAGGCAATTCTGCAGCCCCGGCGCCCAGCACAGCGTCTGGCTCGGGAAGCAACTCACGAGCGAGTCTTCTGGAACTGCTCCAGAGTCTTCTACATGCTGACTTGGTTTGGTTCCTGGGAGAGCAACGTCTTGAGATATGGACCTGGGTACAAGGGATTGATTTAGGATGTGACTGCAGGCAGCAGGAAGGAGGGATGCAGAGAGTAAGGGAGGGAGGGAGGCAAAGGCGGGAAGGCCGCAGTATGGTCTGGTTCCTGCTGTGGGCAGCCGGGCCGCTGTCCTGCCAGCCTCTCAGGGACGGTGTCAACCCGTGCGGAGATAGTCCTCCGAAGCTCGGGGGACTGGGAGATTCACCCGGCAGCTCTTTTCCTCCCCTGGCTGAGAGTTTCCCCTGGAGCCGTGATGAGCTCAGAGGGCCCTGGGAAAGGGCCCAGGGCCGCAGGGAGACTCCGGGGGCGCTGGAGGAGGGATCTTTGTCCACAGGAGCTATTCCTGCCGTTGCAGCTGAAAGTCCAGGGAGGCCCGGGCTGTGCGGCAGGGGACGAGAGAGGCATCTGCTCTCCACGCGTGCTTCGGTTTAATCCTCGCAGCACGCTGTGCAGGGAGACACCACGCTGGGGGACTCAGCTTTTGTGGTGTGTGTTTGTGGCATGTGTCTGGTGTGTGTCTGGTGTGTGTCTGTGGCGTGTGTCTATGGTGTGTGTGTCTGTGGCCTGCGTCTGTGGTGTCTGGTGTGTGTATCCGTGGTGTGTGTGTCTGTGGTGTGTGTTTGTTGTGTGTCTGTGGCGTGTGTCTCTGGTGTGTGTGTCCGTGGTGTGTGTGTCTGTCGTGTCTGGCGTGTGTCTGTGGCGTGTGTGTCCGTGGCGTGTGTGTCTGTGGCGTGTGTCTGTGGCGTGTGTCTGTGACGCGTGTGTCTGTGGCGTGTGTCTGTGGCGTGTGTGTCTGTGGTGTGTGTGTCTGTGGCGTGTGTCTGTGGTGTGTGTGTCTGTGGCGTGTGTCTGTAGTGTCTGGCGAGTGTCTGTGACGTGTGTGTCTGTGGCGTGTGTCTGTGGCCTGTGTCTGTGGCGTGTGTCTGTGGCGTGTGTCTGTGGCCTGTGTCTGTGGCGTGTGTGTCTGTGGTGTGTGTGTCTGTGGCGTGTGTCTGTGGCGTGTGTTTGTTGTGTGTCTGTGGCGTGTGTGTCTGTGGCATGTGTGTCTGTGGTGTGTGTTTGTTGTGTGTCTGTGGCGTGTGTGTCTGTGGCGTGTGTGTCTGTGGTGTGTGTCTGTGGTGTGTGTGTCTGTGGTGTGTGTTTGTTGTGTGTCTGTGGCGTGTGTGTCTGTGGTGTGTGTGTCTGTGGCGTGTGTGTCTGTGGCGTGTGTGTCTGTGGCGTGTGTGTCTGTGGTGTGTGTGTCTGTGGCGTGTGTTTGTTGTGTGTCTGTGGCGTGTGTTTGTTGTGTGTCTGTGGTATGTGTGTCTGTGGCGTGTGTCTGTGGCGTGTGTGTCTGTGGTATGTGTGTCTGTGGCGTGTGTGTCTGTGGCGTGTGTCTGTGGCGTGTGTGTCTGTGGTATGTGTGTCTGTGGCGTGTGTGTCTGTGGCGTGTGTGTTTGTTGTGTGTCTGTGGTATGTGTGTCTGTGGCGTGTGTTTGTTGTGTGTCTGTGGCGTGCGCAGTCTCTGCTGTTTTCCAGTCTCTGTGGCTGTGCAGTTGGCTCGTGTCCAGCTCTGCGATTCCGTGCACTGTACCACACCAGGCTTTCCTGTCCTTCACTGTCTCCTGGGGTTTGCTCAGATTCATGTCCGTGGAGTCAGTGATGCTCTCTAACCATCTCATCTTCTGTCGCCGCCTTCTCGTCCCGCCTTCAGTCTGTCCCAGCATCAAGGTCTTTCCCAATGAATCGCCTCTCTGTATCAGGTGGTCAAAGACTCGCTGCACTTTCCTAGAACTGCAGTTAGAACTTGAAGCCATCTTTTCTGACTTCAGAGCCATGGCTCTTTCTGTCCGCAGTGGTTCCCAGCACCCCTTCATCCAGCAGCTTTACTGAGCACCAGTCATGCACCCTGGTGGACCAGGTCATTCATGGACCCGCCAGGTTGGCCATATTCATGCAAAGCCGTCCTTTCCCCTGGATGCAGGAATGGGCGGATCTTGCAGTTGTCATGAACACTTGATGACCCCGTTGGCTTGTCCTAAGCCCAGCCTGCATCCAGGTGGTCATGTGGCCCCCTCGCATGCTGGTCACCTGTGTCAAAGCAGTTCTATTCTCCTCATCCGTGAAGCAGACATGTGGTGCCTCCTGGTGTGGCTGTCCGGAGGTGACCCGGATAGCCTCCTTGGCGTGGGTCCCGGCTCATGTCAGTGCTCACGGTGTTTAGATTCGGCAGAATCCGGGCCAGAATCAAGAGGGAAGCTTTGGAAACTGGGGGGGGGAGGGTGGGGGGGGGTGGGTGGCGGCGCAAGGCCAGAGCAGAAAGTGAGTCCTCCCGCTTCCTTTCCCTTCTGGAGAAACAGGCCAGACCTTCTGAAAGCGCTCTGGGAACGGCTTCTGGAACAGATGTGCTTGACTGAGCAGGAGGCTATGGAAGGACACCTTGGTACTAAAACGGAGAAGATGCTGAGGCAGGCGGCCGTTCAGCTAAGAGGCCGTTCAGAATTCGGACATTTCATCCAAGCCAGCTCGTCTCCCGTGCCTCCTGATGAGCTGCAGTGGCCTCGGGGAGTCCAGCTGGTGCAGGGGGCTGAGGCGTCCAAAGCAGAGCAGAAAGATGCCTCCGTGCAGACCTCGGCCATGGAGGGCGACACGCTCAGATCCGGACACGAGGGCCCGAGAGAGGCTTGGGAGGAGCAACCAGCAGACGCCGAGTTCAGGGCTGGACGTCGGCTGGAGGAGCCCTGCAGGATGCTGGGGCGGCAGGCCACCGCCCCCGCCTTCCCCAGGAGGACCGAGAAAGTAAGCTCTCCCACCCGCTCCTTACTTAGTCACCCACTGCCCGCTCCTTACGTAGTTACCTCCTGCCTACAGTCAAAACACTTAAAAATCACCTCCGATCCCACTACTTTTCAATATTTATCTAGTCTGGTGTCTCCCCTGCCTGTACTTATCTTGACCTCCACCTAGAGGTGTGTGTCCTTGCTCACCTCCCCCAAAGTGTTGCCAACATCTCTTCCCTCCCTCCCTCTCTGCCCCCCACCCAGCCCTCTTATTTATCTGTGTGCCACGATATGTATAAGGCTTCCCTGGTGGCTCAGATGGTAAAGAATCCACCTGCAATGCGGGAGACCCAGGTTCAGTCCCTGGATAGGGAATATCCCCTAGAGAAGGAAATTGGCTCTCCATTCCAGTATTCTTGTCTGGAGAATTCTTTGCACAGAGAAGCCTGGCGGGCCATAGTCAATGGGGTCCCAAAGAACTGGACACAACTGAGTGGCTAACGTACTTTCATGATATGTTTATGTTTTCATTATAAAAAGCAGAGTCACATTTATACATCTGCCTATAGCTTTCTCCTTCATGTCACTTATCAGGAACTTCTTTCCTTGTAATGGCTGCTGAGATTGCACTGTGGGACGTATGCCAAAATCTGCATGATTTTACCCCGTTGATGGACTTACTTTTCAGGTTGCAGTAAAGCTGATAACCTGGCTTGACCTGCAGTAAAATAAAAAGCTTTTAATCTGCAGTGAGACTGTAATGACCTGACCTGAGTGACAGGGACGAGAACCTCGGTTTTCCTTTGTACAGACCTCGTGTCTGAGAGGCAGTGTTCTGTGGGCATCGTCTCCATGCTCTATGCTTACAGCCCCCGTCGGAGCTGAGGAAGCCAGGTCCCAAGTGCCAGTGGTCAAGGTCGGCTGTTAGGGGGCTGAACTGGGCCCCTCACTGCCTGGCTGCACAGCCGATCACTTTCCCTGGGTCACCCTCCTCCCCGGCCCACGCTGGCCTGAGTGGTAGGGTCGGGTTTCGATGGCCGAATGTCTGCAGTTCGCTTCACTCGAGATGCTTTCTCTAAGCCTCTCCTCTCACACCGTCCAATATGCCAGATGGTTAAAAGCCAGACTCTCCTGGCAATGTTTGAAATCCTTCTAGGGAGGAGGGGTTGGGGTTGAGGACCCCCATAGCAGGGAGATGGGAGTGGCCTGGTAGAGGAGGAGCGAGGTCGTGTTTGTGACAGGGCTGCAGCGACGGCTGCTGGTCCCCTTGTTTCTGAGGGGTGTTTTGTATCTGAGAAATAGCTGTATACACTGCTTCATAGCATCAGAATGGAGAATTAAGTTTATTTTCTGACCACTAAATTACTGCTTTTGTGCCTACCAAAGAGAGTTAGATATATCATTAGCAAAATTGCTTTTGATTGTTTTAAATTATGCACCAAAACTGTAATTTCTGGAAAAGGGTTTTCTAAAGATATCAGTAGAGACCAAAAAAAGAGACGTTGCCATTATATTAACACTACTCGAGATGCAAATGTGTGCAATTTGGCTGGAATAGAAATGCTCTCATCTGCCCCAGCTAGTTTAGTTTGTACCTGCGTACTAGGAAAACGAGATTTCGTGTGTGCGTGCGTGAGTTTTTCCCCGCTATTTGTGTGGGAGATAGCATCTTATATTCAGGAAAATTGGATAATCAAATGAACTTAATTTCCCCAAATATATTGAAGAAAAGTTTCCATTTGGAATTATCTTCTCGTTGGTGTCTTCGAAAGGAAGTCTACTGTGTTTATGTTTTTGCATCTGTTATATATGCCTGCAGCTTGAGATTTCTATCCCTGTAGCATCACGTTTAATCTTCTCACCAAGCACACGAGTGAGGTAGGCATCACCTCCATTTTGCATAGGAAGAAATGCAAGCTCTGGAAGGCTCAGAACATTGTCCCGAGTGACTCAGCTGTTGAGAGGAGCAGCAGGCGTGCCCCATTGAGTCTGGCTTTAAAGGCAGACAGGGATGTGGTAACCCCACCTTTCTCAGGAATGGGGAAGCCTCATAGCAGCAGTGTGGCCTCCCATCTATGCAAAGTTGAAGAAAATTTAATGGTTTTATTTGTGGCTTTTGGTTAGTCAAGGAGTCAGTAATCCTCAAACTTAAGCTGGAACTCTGGCACCCTGTTAAGAAGAACATCTTTGCAGCCCAGGGGCGAAACAGGGAAATGAGACCTACTTCTGGTTCAGTTACAGAGGTGAGATGCTGTACAGATACACCTGTGATTCCGCTGGGCCTGGCTGCTCACCTGCTCTGAGTCCTTGGGGCAGTCACCTGACTTTCAGGGGCTCCAAGGGGATCCTGTGACCTGGCACCCGGGGCTGGTGTCCTGGCTCAGATAGGCAGTATGTGGTCAGTGCCGCATGCCATGTCCGTGGTAGGAGCTCAGGGTATGCATGTCCCTGTCCCCGTTCCCTCCCCAAGTGAGAGATCCAGGATGACGTCTTTTATAAGGTGGTAGGTGGGACTCTGTTCGGCGTCCATAAGGTAGCATTCTGGGTGGTGTTATTTTGGAAGCGGCGTTAGGGTGACTGACGGCTGCCTTCTAGCCTGAAATTGACTTTGGCATTTGTGCGCTTGGAGCCATCTTCTCTGCTGCCATATGATACACAGATTCAGATCCAGGAATAAAGATCGGTGGAGACGGAGGGCCAAACAAATGATTGTCATTTTCCAGTCCTCTTTGATGAGGCGTCCACCCCCTCCCAAGTGTCCCCGTCACCACCGCAGGCTGTTCTTGTCCTGGAACCTCTTCTCTCCTCTTGCCTGGAATTTCAGGGTAGAAAGGGTCTCGCTTTCCTTAACCGGGCAGTAATGTCTGAAGAGCTTGTTTGAGGTTCAGCTCTGCAACCTTCTTAGTGTTCGATCCTGGACTGGTTGGTTGCGGTCTCAGTTCTCTGTCCAGAAAGTAGGCATAATAACTTCTCTTACCCTGTGAGCTCCAGAAATGCAGACTTGAGCGGAGGATTACGGGAGAAAATGCTGGAAAGCATCGGATGTCCTAGAGCATGCAGGAAGAACTCCATCTTCTTTCCTTCCTGAGAGGCTTGGCTGATTTCCTCCTTCCCAAGTTACCCAACCTTCAGCAGCCACAGTCAGGTATAGACCGTGTCTTTCTCCCAGGTGGAGGCCCTGAACCCCTTAGCAGTCACTTCTTGTTTTCTCTACCTGTGCACCCCTAGCTGTAGGCAACCACCAACCTCTATTCTGTCTCTATAAATTTGTCTGTTCTGGTTGTTTCATGTAAATGGAATCACGCGGTCTGTGATCTTTGGTGACGGGCTTCTTCCACTTCGCGTAACTTTTTCAAGAGTCGTTCATGTTGTAGGAGGTGTCCATGGTTCATTTCTCTTTATGGCCTGATAGTCCAGTGTGTGGATATACCGCGGCTTGTTTATTCAATCATCAGTTGATGGACATTTGAACATTATGGATAATGTTGCTGTGGACATTCATGTACGAGTTTTTGGGTGTACATGTGTTTTTATTTCTCTGGGGTGTCTATCTAGGAGTGGAATTGCTAGGTCACGTAGTCACTCTGTTTAATGGTTTGAGGAACTGCCAGACTCTCTCTAAAGTGGCTGTAGCTAGTTTACAGAAGTTTTCACCAGGATGTGAGGGCTCTAATTCTGCCCCATTCTCACTAATGATCATTATTAGCTTTTTGATTTTAACCATCCTAAGGGGTAGGGGGAGAAGGCAATGGCACCCCACTCCAGGACTCTTGCCTGGAAAATCCCATGGACGGAGGAGCCTGGTGGGCTGCAGTCCATGGGGTCTCTAAGAGTCACACACGACTGAGCGACTTCCCTTTCGCTTTTCACTTTCATGCACTGGAGAAGGAAATGGCAACCCACTCCAGTGTTCTTGCTTGGAGAATCCCAGGGACAGGGGAGCTTGGTGGGCTGCCGTCTATGGGGTCGCAAAGAGTTGGACACGCCTGACGTGACTTAGCAGCAAGGGGCAGGGGGTGGTGGTATTTCGCTGTAATCTGACTTGCAGTTTCCTAATGACAGATGAGTGTCTTTTCACCTGCTTATTGGCCTTTTATGTGTCTCCTTTTGAGAAACGTATTTCAAGTGGTTTGCCCACCTTTTAATTAAGTTACTTGTGTTTCTGTTATTGAGTTGTAGTTCTTTCTGAATCCTAGATTCGCATCTTTCTTCTCAGCTTTTGAGTTTGTTTAAACTTCCTCCACTCGAGGGGCACTCCCACGTGGCCTCCTAAGATAGCGTCTGCAGGTTCATTCCACGCCTAGTTGTTGAGCACCTGCCGTATTTGAGTTGTTAGGCTGGAAGCTGTGGAGAGAGCACAGCTTCTGGTGCAGAAGACAGATGGAGATGCGTAGGCACTTATCATGATGGTCCTAATATTTTCCGAGGAGAATTCCGAGGGAGCAGTGAGTACATAGCAGAGGAACCAAGGCCCATTCTCTTGAGGAAGGCGCGTTTGAACTGAATGCTAATGAATGTATCGGGATTAGTGGGAGAGGTGGGGGTGGGCAAGAAAGAGCGTTCTAGGCAGAGGAGATGGCCTGTGCTGAGGCCCCGAGTGGAGGGACCCGAGCGCTCTGATGAAGCGGTAGGAGGTCCCTGTGGCCAGGGAGCGGGGGGGCGTGGGGGAGCGTCTTGGAGTTGGGTGGTGGCCGCAGAAGATGAGAAGAGGCAAAAGAATTCAGAGGCAGCCTGGGGGCTGGCACCAGTGGAAGCTGGTGCGTGATGAAGGCTGGTGATGCCCGTAAAGGGAGTTTTAACAGTGGCGCCCAGGTTCAGGGCTGTGCAGCAAGTGGAAGCTGCCGTGACTACGCAGGCAGAGGCTGCCGGAGCAGGTCAGGGCATGGCCTGGGGTGAAGGAATCAAAGAGCTGAGCTTTCGGATTCCGCAGGCAGAGGCTGTTGGAGTGGATCGGGGCGTGGGGGCCCGGGGTGATGGAATCAAAGAGCTGAGCTTTCGGTTGACTTGGGAGGGCATGTATAGGGTGGGCGGGTCAGAAGCCGTGGGCCTGGGAAATAGCCATGGGGTTAGGGCCATGTAGCCCTGAAAACCTTAGTAAGGGTGGTTCCTGTGGCCTGGTGTGGGAGGCAGGTTGTCTTGGGTTGAAGAAAGGATGGGAAATGAGGACACAGATAAGGAGCTTTCCCAGACGCTCCTTCTGGGAAGGAGCTCCTTCTGGGGAATGTTGCCCAGAAGATTGCCCTGGGAAACGGTTGCCATACGGAGAGTGTCTGGAACGTGCAGAGACGCCAGGCTGGGGCCAGAAGGTGTCGAGGGGGAAGAGCTTGGCCTTTGTCAGTCAGAAGGGGGACCTCTGGAGGCTGGAGGGTTCAGAGGGGGCACCTGCAGAGACACAAGCTCGGTGGGCTGGGGGTAAGCAGAGAGGCCGTGGCCCGACAGCCGCTTTGAGTCCTATTGTCTGAGGTCGGCTCGAGCGGGTCAACTGCGGCCAGGGGAGGGTGGTCATTGTTCTCCCGGGTGTGCTTTCAGGATGCAAAGAAGTCACGCCTGCCCGTCCTGATAAAGCCATCACAATCGCTGGGAAGCGCGTGCCGGCTCCCTGCCTCCCAGGAGGCGGTGGCCCACCTGCAGGCCCAGGTCCTGAAGCTGCAGGGGGAGCTGAAGGAGCTGAAAATCCACAACAAGCAGCTTCACCAGAAGTTAATTCTGGCGGAAGCAATGACAGAGGGGCGGCCGGCGCCAGAGGAAGCGCTCCCAAAAGGTAAGCACCAAGGAAAATGTGTCCTCCGCGAGAAGACGGACGGCCCAACAGCGCGGCCCGAAATGTCAGCCGTGTTGTTTGGAATTGCAATAGGTTGGAGGATAATTTCCTGAATTGCTGTGCCTAATCTTGACTTGACAAATATACAATCGAGGGGACACAGTCAGGAAAGTGTGTCCTCTGTCTTCATTTTGTTCTGGGGGGCGCAGAGGAGGACGGGTCGTGCTCCCAGGCCTTGCAAGGTCACGCTTCCTTCACTTGTGATTGTCTCGGGGGCTCCAGTCATGGCGTGACTTGAATCTGGGTTGTTCCCCCCTGCCCTACCCCCCGGCACCATCTGTGGGGGCCTCAGTCATCTTTGCAGCATTCTCTGAAAGGGTGGGCCATAATTGTTTGGGTTCTTCAGGGCTAATTGCAAACCCTGCTGACCTTATGGCTTCTAGAATTGACCTGCCTCCCTACTCCCTTGGAACCTGCTGTCTCTGCTCTCCTGGGAGCTGCACAGATAGCCCTTGGGGTCCAGAGTCTTTGGCTGGGGACCTCAGTGTGGCCCCCAGCCCAAGACAGTGGTGTGTGTACATGTTGCCCCTTTGAGAGTGAGGAAAGCTGAGGGCCTTCTCACGGAGCAGGCAGGGCAGCACGCATGTAGCAGCATCCGTCATCTTCAAAGTGTTCCTGAACCCCCAGCAGCACTTTTGCTGGATCCTGATGCTGAACTTCTGCTGTGAGCGGATGACACCGGCCCACGATAGCAAGAACAGTTATCTTTCACGTAGTTATTCAGAAAGGACGCATCAGATCCTCCTGTGTGCCGGGCACCGGCGAGATAGTGGGCATAAGAGACCAAGTCTGGATCCAGCGTATATATCGCAGGGGAGGAAGAAAATACACTGTGAGCAACACTTGCTCCTTGGAAGGAAAGCTGTGACCAACCTAGACAGAGGTTAAAAAGCAGAGACGTTACTTTGCCAACAAAGGTCCATCTGGTCAAAGCTGTGGTTTTTCCAGTGGTCATGTATGGATGTGAGAGTTGGACCATGAAGAAGGCTGAGCACTGAAGAATTGATGCTTTTGAACTGTGGTGTGGGAGAAGACTCTTGAGAGTCCCTTGGACTGCAAGGAGATCCAACCAGTCCATCCTAAAGGAAATCAACCCTGAATACTCATTGGAAGGACTGATGCTGATGCTGAAGCTCTAATACTTTGGCCACCTGATGTGAAGAGTAGACTCACTGAGAAAAGACTCTGACGCTGGGAGGGCTTGGGGGCAGGAGGAGAAGGGCACGACCGAGGATGAGATGGCTGGATGGCACCACTGACTCGATGGACGTGAGTTTGAATGAACTCTGGGAGATGGTGAAGGACAGGGAGGCCAGAAGTGCTGCAGGCCATGGGGTCACAGAGAGTCAGACACGACTGAGCAACTGAACAGCAGCAACCTCTGCGGGAAGGCAGGGTCGGCAGCGGGGTGATCTCATAGCGTGAGCTGCAAAACCGGAGTTCTTAGCGAAGAGAGACGGTCTGGGAGCTTCAGAGATGAGCAAAGGCGCTCACGCATTTCTAGGCCCATGGTACAAGGGAGGAAGGAAAGATGCACCCAGTCCTGGGGAGGCTGCCGGAGAAGCAGTGCCCGGGAATGGCTGCAGGCCGACGTGGATGGTTGCATCCGAGTGGTTCGGGGCTGGGGGCCTCTGCCTGCCTGTGGCAGTAAATAGAGTCAAATGAGTGCCTGTTACTTCCTGAGCCACGCTGTCCACTTTACACACGTGGTCTCACTGAATCCTCCTCCCAGTCCTGTGAGCAGGTACACTAGTTATTCCCACTTGATCGCTGAGGCAGCAGTTTCAGAGATAAAGGGACTTGGCTACGGTCACACTGTGGGCTGACATCCCAGCTGGAACCAGCTGCCTGGTTTCAGAGCCTTTTCTTTACCCCCAGTGTTTCCCAGAGCCTGGTGTACGATTCTGCGTGTGCAGATTTTATGATGATCTGTAGCCAACAGCGTCTTCCATTTGACTTTAGTTTCTCTTGGGTTTGAGGCTTCCCAGGTGGCTCAGTGGTAAAGAATCCACCTCCCAATGCAGGAGACTGGATTTGACCCGTGGGTTGGGAAGATCCCCTGGAGAAGGAAATGGCAACCCACTCCAGTACTCTTGCCTGGAGAGCCCCATGGACAGAGGAGCCTGGCGGGCTGCCGTCCACAGGGTCGCAAAAGATGTGACTTCAGTGGCAAACCAGCAGTGTCTTGGCTTTAGCACAGTTGAGGTTTTAAGATCGGCCTCCGTTGAAGTAGGCCTTAGGTAGGATGGCTCTTCCTTTCCTCCTTCCTTTCCCAGAGTCCTTCATCCATCCATCTGTCCATCCATCCACCCACCCATCCACCCAGGCATCTATTCACAGTCAGTGAACGTTCTCCAGGCGCCTGCGATGCTCCTGGCCGCCTGCACACAGTGGAGGAGAGAAGGGAAGGAGATGCAAGCCCTGCCTTCTGAGGGTAACCTGTTAAGTCCATCAGGGCGGCAGGAGTGGGGCTGCCCTGGGGAGGAAGGAGACGCGCTGAGTCGCACTGGGGCCCTGGCACCTTGCCCGGGGCTTGCCGTTTGCACTGAACAACGTTCTGATTTCTTGCTGAGGCCCGGGGGTGCCTTGGCCAGGTGCTACTTCGGCAGCTGCCCGGTGGGCCCTGGGGGCCCCTCTTCTTGGGAAGGGTGGGCATAAGTCTGTAGAATTCATTTTCTCACTCACGGTTTTTCGAGAGCCTGGGCTTAAACCATTTCAGACAAGCTGCAGTGTATTTATGCTTTTTATGTCCTGTTATGGCAGCTCGATAGATTAATTTTATCTTATAAATTGCATTTTGCCTCCCCAGCGTTTTCATTCTCCCTGTTGTATCTTTGTGTTCTTCTTAGTTGCTTGGCTAAGTTTCAAGCTGAGGGTTTTACTTATTTTGCTCTCTCTCTGCGGATGCCTGTAGCCCAGCGCCTCGTGGGAACAGCCTACCAGGTCGGGCCGGGAAAGCAGGGAGGCCTGGAAGCCACGCCCCGCGTCTGGAGAGACAGGGAAGGGGACGAGGAGCAGCAGGCTGCCCACGAGCCCGGTCAGCATTCACCCCCTGTGCCTGCTGACCAGCTGCTGTGTGCCGGGCACCATTTGGGGGTTTCATGTGAGAACCAGGACTGGGCCCTGCAGTGGGCATCTTGGGGCGTCTTCGCTGTCCCCGTTAACACAGGCGGAGGGAGGTTGGGGTTTTGAGAGAGAATTGGTCCAGGGCCACCCGGCTAGTAGGTAGATGGACGAGTCATGGCCCGCTGGGTGTCTGTCCGAGCGGGCAGTCTGTTTGTCTGACACTTTTCTACCAGGCAGTGGGCCGGGCTCTGGCGGTTTGGCCTCAGAGGACACAGCCCTGCCCAGGCTCTGGGGCGACCCTGGGCTGTGGGCCCTGTTCCCAGTGGCGTACGCTTCCCGAAGCCTCCGTCAGGGTGCTGACGACATGCTCCCAGGCTTCCAAGGGCCCTGGGCTTTGAGGAGAAAGCCACTCTCCCGGGTAATCGAGTGCCCCTTAGCTGCATTGTAGGGAGGTCCAGAACGTCAGTGTTTCCTGTAATGTAGATCAGTGGCCCTGGGGACCGCTACTGTGCAGCAAAGAGATTGGGTTATGCACAGAAACACCCCTTTTTACATTCTTTTCCATGGTGGTTTATCACGGAATAGTGGATACAGCTCCCCGTGCTGTACCCAGGACCTTGTGTTTATCCATTCTGAATGTAGCAGTTTGTATCCGCTAGGGGGGAACTCCCCATCCAGCCCTCCCCCTGCCCCTCCTCCCTGTTCTCTGTCTGTGAGTCTGTCCTGCTTCACAGACAGGCTCGTTTGTGCTGTATTTTAGAGTCCACTTAGGAGTGACATCACAGGGTGTGTGTCTGTCTCTCTCTGACTCACTTAGTGTGACCATCTCTGGCTGTGTCCAAGTTGCCGCAAGTGGCAGCATCTTGTTCTTTTTACGGCTGAGTAGTGTTCCATTCTATATACACACCGCATCTTTATCCATCTGCCCATAGACATTTAGGTTTTTTCCATGCTTTGGCTACCGTGAATAGTGCTATGCAGTGATTTTTAAATGAAAAAAAAAAAAAAAACTCCTGCTTTGGAACCTTATGAAGGGCTCCAGAGCAGACTGCAGAGCCGCGTGGCCGTGCTGGCGCTGAGCTGTGAGACTCGCTATGTACTGGCCCAGGTGCCCGGAAGTCAGTCCTTGCCTCTGCAAAGTCACAAATTGCTGTAGCTGAGGAACATTTCTGAAGTCAAAATTTTGAGTGTCAAGTGTCTAAAGGAGCTGTAAGGTTGTGCAAGTGGGAGTGTGGGGAGGCCAGCTCCTAGCTGTGATGGGAGTGTGTGTGTGCGTGTGCGTGTCTAGACAGCAGAGGTGGCCACAGTCTGTATCACAAAAGGACACTTGTACGGGGCTTCCATTTGTCTTTGCCTCACGAATACTTACGGAAAGTCATCAGAACTGATCTTTATTCCCATGAGTGAACATCACTTCTGCCATGAAATTCCATTATCAGGAGGTTGTTAGAACAAAGCTATTTCCTTGCCTTGGAGTGTGACTCATAGGAAAAAAGCCTTGTTGAGCTTTTTCCCTCTGTCTGTCTCATACACGTTCAGCCAGCAGGACTCCCTGAGTCCCTTCTCTGTCCCAGGCCCCAGGCCAGACCCTGGAGAAGCAGGGATGAATGACATGGCCTCCACCCTGAAGGCCCTCAGAGCTAGTGATTATAACACATTTTGTGCAGTAGACATGCTCTGTTAGGAATGCTTTCCTGAGGTCACGTAGCAGTGGCTTTCTAAAATTCAGAAGTTTATTTTATGGTATTTGCTTCGTGAGCAAGGACAAGAATGGGCTCACAGCCACGAGGAGCAGCTGCAGAACCCAGAAGTTGGATGAGACAGCCTGACAAGGACGCGTGTGCGCCTTTCCTTCTGCGTGGCCTCCTTGGTCATCTCAGCCAACGTACCCTGCTGCCTTGCCCACGCTTCCCCAAGTCCACAAGCCTCTGCTCACGTGTCTCTGCTGGAATAGGCGTCCTCTCCCGTCTTTGAACACCTTCAGGAAAGCAAAGCATAATCATGTTGGTTGGTCTCCCTCACTACTGTGTGCCAGACATTGTTAGCCTTTTTGCGGCTCCTGTCCCACTGGATACTAAAGACAAAAGCAGAATACAGGGTGCTCTCTCCCTTTTGCGGATGAAGCTTCTGAGGCTCAGAGAGGCTAAGGCACTTGCCTGAGGTCACACAGCCATTAAGTGGTTAGAGCCTTTGTGTGAAACCAGATCTGTTGGCTTTCAGGGACAGATGTTTCTCCTATGTTCTGCTGCCTCTTACGTAGGCAGACAGCTGCTTGTACTCAGCTGAGCTTTCCCTTGGACAGCAGGCAGTGTGGCGTGTGGTTAAGGACGGATGCTCTAGACTCAGGCCTGAGCTTGAAGCCTTACAACAACAAACGAGATACTGCTTGGGGAAACCAGAGCTCTGGGCAGTGAGCTCTCACCTGAGTCTGTGCAGCCAGCAAGCCGCCCCTCTGGGTGCGAGCCCCCTCTGCTTTGTCTTCAAAGCTGTGTGTTCTTCCTGCAGCACCACCCTGCCTCTCACAGGAGTTTGGCTGCAAACGTGGGGATTTAAACTAGCTGTAAGGAGATGTTTCCTGGCAGGATTATGAGTCAGCCAAATACCTCCTTGCTGTAGGGGACATCAAGGCATCTCCCAGAAGCTGGTAGACATGGAGACGAGGTGACCTCTCATCTGCCGAGGATTTCAGAATTGCTCATCTTTGGTGTTACTTCACTCTTTGTCCAGTGTTTGTCCACCCTTCATTCACGTCTGGTCTGGGCTGGGTGCTGTACGAGGCGCTGAGCATGTGAAGATGAAAGGCCAGTTCCTGCTGGGAAGGAACATGCAGCCCAGTAAGGGAGAGGAACCCAGTAACTAACTGCCGTGTAAATAAATGAATGAGCCAGATGTCCCTCCTGTGCCGGCACCCGGCACGTGATCATGTCTGTTGTGGGTGTTACGTGTCAGGTACCATGGAAGCGCAGTGGGGAGTGACTGTTTTGCATAGTTTGAACATCGGTTCACAGAGAAGGACAATCAGATTTGGGTGCTGAAGGATGAGTAGGAGCTCGTTGAGCGGGAGTAAAGTAGGCGGCCAAGGGGGAACAGCACGTGCAGAAGCCGGGAGGCATGAGCAGCCTGCTGTATGCAGGGAATGATGGTTGCTTTAGTAGGGAGTCTGCGCAGGTGGTGGCTGAACGTGTCCCTGCAAAGGTTGCCTGGAACTCTATCATGGAGGGTCTCAGATACTGTGAGAAGTTTGGACTTAATCCTCAAGATGGTAGGGGGCTGGGTGAGGTATAGGTGGGGTGGTTGGTTATCAGGGTGTAATTCACTTTTCAGCACAGTAGCTCTGAGGAGGAGGCTGGATTGAGAAGGAAGAGGGAAGGACTCGAGCCAGAGGGGCTTGGCAGGAGGCTCCCACGGTCTCTGCTCAGTGGGGGCTGTGAGCCAGGGCAGAGGGATAGATTTCAGCAGTGGAGAGACTGACATAAACGTGGTTTGATTTCCAGGCTCTGAAGTTTACCAGCCAGATGACCCTGCCATCTTGCCACCAGGCGACGAGGACCCCTCTGAAGACTTCCCAGCTACACACTTGAATTCCAACAGTCAGTTTTCCACTAAAATCAGTGTGGTTGGGACTGACCCGCTGGAGAGCACTGATACCTCCAACGATAAAGAAAACTTAGAACGAAAAATCTGTGACCTGGAAACGGAGCTCGAGGGCTACCGGAGCTTCATCCTGCAGCTGCAGAGGCACTCCCGGTTCAGCGAGGCCGTCATCACGGTCTTGTGTGGGACGGAAGGGGCCCAGGACGGCTTGAGCAAGTCCAAGGGCAGTGCCGACGAGGAAGAAATGACCTTCTCGAGTTTGCGCCAGGTCCGTTATGTGAAACACATGAAGATCCTCCACCCGCTGGCGCCAAAGATGATGGACGGCGGGCGGCTGGAGAGCCTTGGACAGCAGCTGGTGGGCCAGGAGTGTGAGCTGCAGCAGGAGCAGAATTTGAACGTGGAGCTTTTCGGTGGAATCCATAACCTGCAGAATAAGATCAGAGACCTCTCGTCCTCCAGGTACGTCCCACCTCTGCCTTTCCCCACGTTGCCACTAGGTGGGCGCCCCTGACCTGGGAAGGGGTGCTGCCCTGCAGGGGCGCTGGGCATGTGCCAGGGGAGTCTTCGTGGCCCAGCTGAGGCAGTTCCTCCTTGGAAAAGACACTGATGCTGGGAGGGATTGAAGGCAAAAGGAGAAGAGGGCAGCAGAGAACAAGATGGTTAGATCACATCACCAACTCAGTGGACCTGAATTTGAGCAAACTCTAGGAGATACTGGAGGACAGGGGAGCCTGGTGTGCTGCAGTCCATGGGGTCTCAAGAGTCGGACACGACCTAGCAACCGCACGGCAACAGTAACAGTAGGGCAGCTGCGCCTTCGGGGAGGTGGCGTGGGAGGCCGCGGGACCTGGCGGTGTCCACACTCGGCCTGTGCCTTCGGGAATTGGCCGAGCAGGTCTTGTCCTCCTCAGGTCGGGGGGGGGGGGGGCAGGGTGAAGGTGTTAGACCGTCCGCTTGGTGAGTCACAGTACGGTTGCTAAATGGCAGTGTTTGCTCCTGACCCTGTTAAGGGCTCTTACTGTCCTGCAGGGGAGGGGTGGGGGACACTGAAACTGCTGTCCTAGGCAGGGAGGGGAGAAAATAATAGTGTCCGTATCTCTACCCTTTAAGGTCATCTCAGAGAAATAAGCCTGTGTTGAAAGAGAAGAATTCTTGGGTCGTGAAGACATGTTTTATGGGCTTGGAGACAGTTTTGCTTCATGAGATCTGACAAGCATGGGGTCATTTGTAAAGCTGACCTTCACTCGTCGCTAAGTTGAGACAGACACGCTGTTCAGAATTGTCAGGAGCCGGAGTGCGTTTTTCAGGGCTTCCCACGCAGTGTCATTGAAGGCAGCTGGCCTTCAATGAGGGGCAGCGTTGTCAGACCCCACGTTAGGCACTGTTCTAACTGAACCCCCACAGCCACCTGAGAAGAGGGGTTCTCAGACCCTGTGTCTGTAGACGAGGAAATGCCCGAGAAGGCGGCCCGGGAGGGTTCGTGGAGCCCAGGGTTTGTCTCATTCGTTAAACTGGCCCCGTTTGCGGTGTTGCGGTCACGTGACCTCTCTGCTCACGTGGGCTCAAAGGTGGTCACTGCTCATCATTTCAAGGGATGTAGTAAAGCGAGGGGTCAGGGTCTCTGCCCAGCCACTCTGGGGCCACCTTCCTGCAGCCGCAGTCGGTAAGGAAGACGGAGCCCCGCTTCCCTCCACTTGCGCTTTCTCAGCGTCGGCAGATCCTCGCGGGCTCACACGGGCAGACGGGCCACCCGAGGCTGTGACGCCTGGTTCAGTTAGGCTTTGAAGGCGGAGCCCTATCAAGTCACAAACCTTCACCATTTAACCGACTTTGCCATCTCTAAGAGGCAGTTTTCTCTCCTGTAAAGGGAGATATTCGTGCATTTGTTACGTGCGAGGAATAGGCAACTTATGAAACACTCCTACTTCCGGGGCTGAGCGGCCTCGGTTCCCCTGTGCGTGGCCGTCAAGGTTAGAGTTGCCTTGTGGCCCTCCCGCCAGAGCTCAGTCCTCGTCTTGTTTTCTTGCCTTCAGTTTCCTTTTTGTTTTTCCTGAGGATTTGTGCTGGCTCCCCTGCCCGTTGGCGCGCTCGTTTCTACAAATTTCGAGTAGTATTTTTAAAGAGTGAGTGGAAACTAATTGTCCTCCTGAGTCCTTGCCAGTCTGCACTTTAATTGGGGGCTTCATAAAGGTTAAAAGTGTTGCAGAAGAACCTCTGTTCCAGGCTTTGTTGGCTGTTTTGAAATCGAAAGAGTCGGGACCTTGCGTAGTTGCAGTTGTTCCAAAAGTATAGATACTTGTACAGCTGCAGGCTTTTCAAAATCCTGCTTTGTCAGTTTTCCAATTAGTGTTAAGGTCACAGAAATTCAGTTCTAAAATGGGTGCCAGCGTTTCCTTTTCCCTCCTGTATCAGGTACGATTCGTTAGTTCAGGCCCAAGCCAGGGAACTCTCCCTCCAACGACAGCAGATAAAGGACAGCCACAGCATCTGCGTCGTCTACCGCCAGCATGTGAGCACCATGATCAAGGCGTTTGAGGAGCTGCTGCAGGCCAGCGACGTGGACCAGTGCGTGGCCGAGGGCTTCCAGGAGCAGCTGCACCAGTGCGCGGCGCTGCTGGAGCAGCTGGAGAAGCTGTTTCTCAAGGGTGAGTGAGGCGCCGGCCTGTGAGTCCTAAGATGGATCAGGCGCTGGTCCAGGACTTCTCGGAGGGGCCCGGGGGAAGCGGCTGCTTGGCCTCCCCTCCGCCCCCTGCCCTGATGAGGGGACGGCAGAGCCCTACTGGCCGCTTCCTTCCAGTGCCCACTGCCCCGTGGTTGGCAGTCTGCCCTGTTCCAGACCCGGGGTCCGGTGGAGGGGCCTTGGGCCAGGCTGGGAAGGCATGGCCACGTGGCTGCCAGAATTTTCAAGAGGGGACAGAAACCCAGGTTTGGCAGGTGAAGACTCACGGATGGTAAATGCTGGGGGCAGCAAGCAAGCAAAGCAAGCAAGAAAACCCAAACTTTGATTGGTTAGAACAGGTTTAAGCGTCAGAGGCGGTCTGAGGAGGATGGAAGAAAGCCTTTGCCAAACATTTGCTATGTGCTAGGTACTTTAATGGATGTTCTTACATTACAGTTCAAAAATAATAACTTGCATTTCTTTGAGGCTACAGCAGACATCTTCCATATAGTTCAGTTCAGTCGCTCAGTCGTGTCCGACTCTTTGTGACCCCATGAACTGCAGCACTCCAGGCCTCCCTGTCCATCGCCAACTGCCAGAGTCCACCCAGACCCATGTCTATTGAGTCAGTGATGCCATCCAACCATCTCATCCTCTTTCATCCCCTTCTCCTTCCACCCTGTATCTTTCCCAGCATCAGGGTCTTTTCAGATGAGTCAGCTCTTTGCATCAGGTGGCCAAAGTATTGGAGTTTCAGCTTCAGCATTTAAAGAATATTCAGGACTGATCTCCTTTAGGATGGACTGGTTGGATCTCCTTGCAGTCCAAAGGACTCTCAGGAGTCTTCTCCAACACCACAGTTCAAAAGCATCAATTCTTCGGCATTCAGCTTTGTTTATAGTCCAACTCTCACATCCATACATGACCACTGGAAAAGCCGTAGCCTTGACTAGAGGGACGTTTGTTGGCAAGTAACATCTCTGCTTTTTAATATGTTGTCTAGGTTGATCATAACTTTTATTCCAAGGAGTAGTGTCTTTTTATTTCAAGGCTGCAGTCACCATCTGCAGTGATTTTGGAGCTCCCAAAATGAAGTCATTTCCACTGTTTCCATCCATTTGCCATGAAGTTTCGCCATGTGTAGCCTATCATTCTCCCTCTCTCTCCAGGCAGATACGCGCATGCACGTAAACATACACGGACACCTTACTGACAGTCCCGAGAGGAGAGTGGATGCAGTTGGCCCCTCTCCTTGGGGAACTCCCCTCCGTGACTCCAGGGAGAACACCGTTCCGAGCCAGTTCTCCCGCCCAGCCCCGGGTGCCCCTCCGGATCCCTGCCTTCGGCGCATGTTCCAGATCAGCTGGTCCTGCCATCTCGCTGCCGCCACGGCTCCCGCTGGCTGCCTGCTGCTCTTTGGGGCGGGCGCGGCCCCCTCCTCCCTGGCCTCTGTGCGTCCACCCTGGGCCCAAAGGGGTCCGTTTCTGCTGTGGTCAGAGAGGTCGTCACAAAGTGAGTCAGGTTGTGACTGCTCTCTGCCTCAAATCAGAGGCTTTCCTCTGCGAATCACAAGGGTCAAGTTAAATCACGGATGCGAGGCCTTGGACCGAGCTTGTGGTGCCTCAGCTGCAGTCCTGAGTGCTTGAGTCCTGTATCTGTTGGGAGCCGGGGCTTCATTCTCAGGACAAGTGGTTTTACGGGAGGAACTTGGCCTTAACAGGGAAGACCCTCGGTTCGATGCAGTCCTGTGCCTTCGTGTGGACACAAGGATAGCTCACGAGGGTCCATGTGTTGAGTGTGATGCCGAGATAGAACGTGGGGTAGTTTGCCTTCTGGGCCCAAGAAGTGGTGTTTCCTCTGTTTTTAAAAAGGGCCTTAGACACGTCACAGGCCCATTGTCCAGCACCAGCTCTCGGGACCCCAGAGGGCCAGAGCACAGGAACGCTTGACTTTTCCCAGCTTACACAAAATCCCGTCTTCTGGCTAGGATTTTGCAAATAAGCTAGCTTCCGTTTTGCTGTAGGAGGGTACAGTGGGTCCTCAAGATAGAGCTGTGTCTTCGTGAACTGAGCCACTTTCTGTCTGTCTCTCTCCTTCCTCCCAGCCCTCTGCCCGGGAACGGGAGGCCGAGAGAGACTGCCTCTGGCACCAGATGCCCGCCCGCCCTCAACTTTCGCCTCCCCTTGATTTATTTTTTAGTTACTTACCTTGACAAGCCCAAGGAGATCTCATTTCTTGTTTCCTATGGGTTCTGGAAGCAGAAACATTTCGGGCTTAACAGACAGCACAAACACAGACCTTAATTCTCGTCTACAAAAGGCAGAAAGGTCTCAGGAACCTCTCTGTAGCTCTTTTTCTTAGAGAATAATATGTAGCCGAGGTGGGTCTTTCTGGGCTGCCATCTGAAGAGTCTGGCTCCTGAATTATGAAACGAGCCCACCATAAAGTAATTTTATGTTTGAGGCAGTTGCATAGCATGAGTTCTTAAAAAATTTAAATCTAGTCTTTTTTATTATTATTATTAATGCAAAGCAGTACCTGTTTATTGTGGAATAACAGATAAGCGAATATTCCTGTAATTGCGTCATTTATACAGCAAAACATGAACACCCTGGAGTGTATACTTTCCAGACCTTTTTTATCCATGTGTGTATTTTGGGTGGAAATAGGGCAGTCTGCAGCCTACCCTTTTTCAATTATAGACGATAAATGTTAAGCTACATTGTAAGTTGCAGGGGCTGAGGAGCATTCTTTCGTATGAAGGCGCTGTAATTAATCATTCCCCACTCGGTGGACATTTAGGTTCTTCAAGTTTACGGCTGTGATAAAGGACCAGTGGACTGGAATCTTTGTGCATATCCTTGCTCTTCCTTTTCTGATGTTTAACTGGTTAGCACCCAAGAAGGAGGGTGGTAGTGTGCCTTCTTAGAGCTCTGGGAGGATTCAAGATTTTTGGAGCAGCTGGCGTCTGCCCGGCCAGTAGAGGGAGCTCAGCAGGTGCTGGCAGTGACTTCTGGGGGTCGTATTTTATTTCTTCAGAGCGTGAGCTCCTGGAAGTTGGGGGGCAGGGGCTTGGGGGCGGTCTCTGTCCTGGCTTCCCGACCTAGGAAAGGGCCAGACACGCAGTGCCCGGTCAGGATCTGATGCTGTTGCTGGGAGTCTTACGTGGTGTGGACCTGACCCTGGGGTACCATCAGTGAAAGGCCCCCCGCCTCTGTCTGGCGCGCGTCCATGAGCTTGGAGGGGGCACCTCTGGACTCTGAAGGGGAGGCTTCCGGGAGGAAAGGACATGGGAGCTCAGCCTGCCACATCAGGAGGATTCATGGCTGGTGGGGAAGGTTATTTCCCGAATGTTGGGGGTGGGGGGTCCTGCAAGCTCTGGTTAGCTTTGTGAGCCAGGCTATCCGATAAAGTGCAGTATCCACAGCATGCTCCTGAGTAGCCCTGAAATCTGCCCTCTGCCTGGCCCTTGAGCCTCTCCTTACCTTCATAAAGCAGCTCCCCTCTGCCTCAGAGATCTAGACCAATCGTTACCTCCTCTGAACTCTCTGATGGTCCAGGCTGGGTGGTGCTTGGCACCCCCCACACACACAGCATCCCACGTGCCTCATCACACTGCTGCTGTGGAATCATCTTTTGGGTCCACGGTCCCTACTCAGCTGTGAACCTGTTGGGGGCAGGCCGCTCATTCATATCTGTGTCTTTAGCGTCGGGCACAGGCAACCTGGGAGAACTGTAAATATTTACTATGAATTACCGGTGAGACGGAAAGGAAGAAGCATTTGGGTCATGTAGGAGATGCCAGACTCTGATGTCTGAGCTTAAGCTTGTACGATCGATGGGTGTGGAGCTAGGGAGGACTGTTCTCCCAAGTGACTTCTTACGTGGTGACCAGTGCCCGCCTACAGAGGGGTGAGTGCACAGAGGAGGCTGCAGGTGGGGCCGCCCGTTGCAAGCCGGCGCTGCATCGTGCTTCTCACCCTTGTTCAGATGTGTTAGCCGATGACTCGATGTCTCTCTGTGTGGGAAGATGGGACCCTTCCACCCCCACATTCCCTACAGCTTCTCAGGTGTGGCAGTGAGGTTTGCCTGAGAGGTGGGAGCAGTTTTCCATGACATGCTTCCTAAGCTTCTGGAAGAGCCGGACAGATGGCACCCTGTCACCTGCGTGGAGGCAGATTGCACCAAGAATTCAGTGCGTCATACCGGCCATCTCCCTGTGAGTCCCACCAAAACAGTCTGTCATTTGGCGTTAAAGAACTCTGTGGTGGAAGGGAAGGGAGTGGAACATAACTGTTGAGTTGTTACAAGCTCCCCGAAGGGTCTCTGCTCTGAAGAAGGGAACCTGGGGTTGCTGGCAGCATCCGGTCGTGGGCTCCTTCTATGGTCGTGGGCTTCGTTAGGAATCAGGCAGAGTTTTCTGCTGGTTTTGAGATGAGTTTACCGTCGGGCAACCCTAAGCCTGCCCTGGAGCAGGCGCGCGCTGCCCTGCGAAGTCCCTGTACTTCTGAAGAACAGTGGTAACTGTGAAGTGCATGTCGTGATGTTGTTCGGCTGGCTGGCACCTGCAAAGTGGGCAGGCGGCTGTGAGAACGTCTCCATCTCCCTGGCTTACCTGAGCGTGCGGTGAAGTAAATGCGGTGTGAACCGGGAGGGCGGAACCATTCTACCCCCGGGATTTCTCGTCGTTACCTTGAAACAGAAAGCCTGACCCTGGCTCACGGGGTTGTCTTGGGGCCCGAGGGAGACGTGGCTGCCAAGGAACCGCCAGCAGGGCCCATCCTGGGAGCCTGGGCGCCCTGCCCCGTGCGGTGCTGGCTCCCAGAGGCCAGCCTGGTGGGCGCAGAGGGAGCCGCAAGACGAGAAGCAAGTGTGTGTCTCTCCTGTGACCTTCTTGTCCACGCCGTGGTGTTCGAGAACGTTTCCTTTTAGGAGTAGTCTTGGAAATGGTACATGTGGGTACTGTTTGATTAGTCTCATTTTTCCAGTACAGCTACTGAAGGTTTGTTTTTTTTCTTTGGCCACCCATTCATTTCTTCAAAGAGTTCCTCCCAGCCTGCAGTTGCCAGAGTTTGGAAATATTTTAGAAGTACAGTTGTTCGTTTCTGAAATGTGGCTCACGTGCTCCTTGCAGCGGCGCGTGGTGGCGCGCAGGGCAGCAGAGCGCCGTCCCCAGCTGCATCCCCAGCCTGCTTTTTTCTTCCTTTGTCATTTCTTCTGGTCACCCCCCTGCTGCAGACAGCGGCTTTTTCAGCTGCATGCACAGCCTCCTTTTCCTGGGAATCCCGCTTCTCCGAGCCTTTCTGGAGGAGATAATTTCACTGCAGATAGAGCTGTATGCACAAAGATGTTTCTTTTATAAAATGAAAAATAGAGGGCCTTCGATGTCAGCTAGGGAACTGGCAGAAAATGGTCGACGTCCACCTCCAAGGGAATATTCCTGTTCTCGTTGAACGTGACATTTCTAAAGCAAACTTGGTAAGAGAAGTGCTCCTAATAAAGGCTGAAGTGAGGGTCTTCCCTGGTGGCTCAGTGGTAGGGAATCCACTTGCCAGTGTAGGAGACATGGTTTCGCTCCCTGGCCCGGGAGGGTCGCGCACGCCGCGGAGCAGTCAAGCCCGTGCGCCGCAGCGACGGAGCCTGTGCCCCGGAGCCTGGGCGCTGCAGCTCCTGAAGCGCGGGTCCCCCGGAGCCTGTGCCCCGGAGCCCGGGAGCTGCCGCTCCTGAAGCGCGGGTCCCCCGGAGCCTGTGCCCCGGAGCCTGGGCGCTGCAGCTCCTGAAGCGCGGGTCCCCCGGAGCCTGTGCCCCGGAGCCCGGGCGCCGCTGCTCCTGAAGCGCGGGTCCCCCGGAGCCTGTGCCCCGGAGCCCGGGAGCTGCCGCTCCTGAAGCGCGGGTCCCCCGGAGCCTGTGCCCCGGAGCCCGGGAGCTGCAGCTCCTGAAGCGCGAGTGCCCTGGAGCCTGTGCCCCGGAGCCCGGGCGCCGCTGCTCCTGAAGCGCGGGTCCCCCGGAGCCTGCGCTGCACAACGAGAAGCCGGCGCAGTGAGAAGCCCGCCTGCTGCTGCTGGGGAGCAGCCCCCTGCTCACCGCAGCTGGAGAAAAGCTCACACGGCACCCAAGACCAGGCGCGGCCCAAAACAGATAAGTTTAAAAAAAAAAATCACCGTCAGTGTGCTAAAAGAGAAAATAAAGGCCAGAGTGAGAGGTCAGGTCACAATAACCGTCATCCGTGTTAGAACGCGCGGAAGAAAGAACAGAAGGGAAGCCAGGAGCAAGTCTGTGGTGAGGACTCTGGAGTTTCAGACCCGGAGGGCAGTGAGCTGCTTTCTCTGGGTTCTGTTCGCCGTCTCCTGCAACAGGCCCGTCTTCTGCTGGAATCAGAATCGTAGGGAAGGAAGAAGAGCCTGTATCCAGCCGTGCCTTTGTGATTGCTTTCTGGGTTCAGTCCTGTCACCTTCCTATGGAACTGGAGCTGGGGTCTACAGTCTGGGTGGTATTCTTGGTAATCCACTTTAAATACCCAGGGCCATTGCAGGGGAGTGTTTAAACCAATGGGATAGTGCCTCTGCAAATGGATGAGCAAGGGATTATTAGGGAGCATGTCTTCTCTTTTAATGTTTTCCTTCTCGATGTTGTTTCTGCTTCTAGGAGATTCAGCTGAGGTGGAAATGAAAACCCAGAGAGAAGCGAGAGAGAGGTGAGTGTGCAGCACCGGGTAAGAAGCGGCGGCGGGTTAGCTCCGTCTGCCAGCGTCCGGCAGTCTGGGCTCCCTCCTGTCCGGTTAGTTTCCTGCATCTGGGGAATAAAGCAGAAACGCCTAGGAAGCGGACGCCGGCCGCACAAAACCCGGAGTTGAGGCGGGGCGCCCCGCAGCCTCCCTGCAGCATGTGATGTTGCTCTTGGCGTTGCGCTCGGGCGATCTGACTCGGGTGCCGCGCTCCTTCTGTTGGCTCGAGTCCCTGGAGCGTGAGTTCCAGGCTTGCGCCTGGCCCATCTGTCCTTCCATCATGGGCCCTGTGCTGCAGCCTTAAGTCTGACTGCTGGTGGTTCTCCAGAGCGTGCAAGTGCCCAGGCAGTGAGCCCTGCCTTCCTCCTATGATCTGAAATCCCTTCTTCAGAGTCGGCTCGCAGGAAGTGGCCCGCACTCTCCACGACCCCCTCGCCTCTCTGCCCTCACCCCAGGGTCACGGGCCCTTCTCGTAGTGCTGGGCACGTTGCTGCAGCGCTTGCCATGGGGTTTCGAGGACTCCCTGAAAGAGGCAAGGAGGCAGCAGGTGTTAGCGTGTGCCCGCGTCGTTGTTTCTGACCCTACAAGGTGAGCATTCTTGTTCCCAGTTTAGGATGAGGAGCCCGAGGCATCAGAGTTGCGCACGTGTCAAGGAGAGGCAGCTCTGGGGTTTGAACTTGAGTCTGTTGTTACTCCCACACCTGGATGATTCTTGTCATTCCCTTTTGCCTTTTGAGGGCAAAGACTGTCTTAAATATCTGTACACCTGCTCCAGCCCCAGCTTTCTGGCATGTGATTGGAATTTTTAAAAATGTTCGTGGTGTAAGTGGATCGTTTCCACCCTTAGCTTGCCTCTGTGGCCAACTGGAAACATCAAGGTCGTGCCTTCCTTTGTTACCTTGTTCAAGGTTCTCACTGTTGTTAACGCTATTGATGTTTCGCTCCTCTTGGGAGCTGTGACCCTTTGGATCCCTGGGGCTGAAATAAAGGAATAGAGACCGGTCTGGGATGCAGCGTTTTAGATTTTCTTGGCATCGTGAAGGCAGCCAGCATCATTAGAGGGAGCAGGCAGGGAAGCGGCACAGGTCGCTGGAGCACATTTCAATCAGGGCTGCAGTAAGGTTAGAAGAAACACTCCTCCCAGTCCGACCTTCCACTTCCACCCTGATGATAATGGGTCTCGTCCCACCGGCACGCTGTGGAGGGGGCAGTAAGGACCTCCCTGCTAGAGCTGTCTTAGCTGAGATCTGAAGCGTGAGGCTTGGGGGAGGCTTTTGGGAGCGTGTCCACCCTTGAGGTGTAGATGTGGCCTCTTGGAGCCACGTGGCTGGTGGGCAGAGCATGGAGCTGGGGAGGCGGGCGGGGCAGGGTTGGGGGGCCTGGTCCTCACATCCTGAATTAAGAGCCCAGATCCTGTTTACAGGAAGAGGGGTGTCTCCGAAGGAGGGCAGGCTGGGACTAGACAGGAGCAGACTTGGCGATCTGAAAACCAGCCGTGGTTGACTGGAGAATGGGCTGGGAGAAGGCAGGGAGGCTCGCTGGCCCTCCTCGGCTGCCCGTCTCATCTCTGACAGGCTTGCTTCTGTCCCTTCTGTTCTCCCATCTTCAGCTGCAGGCTTAGCACTCGCATGGGTCGCTCCTAAGCTAATTAAACGGGTGCCCTTGGCCCCTTCCTCCCTTTGCAAGGCGGCAGCGAGCCTGAGCATCCATCACGCTGTCTGAGCGAAGTTGCATCTGGTGTTTACCTGTTAATGAATGTGTTGCCGCTTTGGAGTCCTTTGCTCCTGTCTGAGCTCGTGAATAATGAGACACGAAGTAATAGGAAAAAGTGGGAGAAAAAAAGAGCTTAAATTAAGGCGCTTATTTATAACAGGGATTCACATGGGCTTCTCACGAAGTTCAGGGTGTTTCTCCTCCTGGCGGAGGTGGCCCTTGGGAAACGCAGGTTAATGACCAGGTGATTGCCTGAATGGTGATATTGGAACCAGCTTGGGGACCACGAGGGTTTTGAGATTTGTAGACCCCTGTGGGTTTGGGTTGTCCCCGCCCCCCACATACTCCTGGGGGCTTGGAACCAGCCAGACGAGGGTTCAGATGGTTGCCCTGCCACGTACAAGCGGGCGAGGTTCTGATGTCCCACTGACTCCCAGCTCTGCCCGTGGATGGTCCTCCCAGCGAGGACAGAGTGTGTGAAACGCCTGGTACGGAGTGGCCTCTCTCAGGGCCCTCCCCTGCCAGCCAGGCAGCGGGTCCCCCTACTTCACTGACTCCAAGTCGAGCCCACTGAGCCTCTTTTTGGTTTGTTTTTAGAATGTCTTTGCTAAAAAATGTTCTAGGGCTGCGAAAAGACCAACGTCACAAATATAGGTAAATGATAAAGGGCCAGTGTTCCTATCCTGGTTGTGGGGTCTTAGTGTGGAACACGGTTTCTCTTTCAATCCCGATGGTCAAGGACTGAAGAAGACAGCTTCACACACCAGCACGCCCTCCCCGAGTCTCCCGCGCCCTCGGCCTGTCGCGCGGCGTCCGACTGCGGACTATCCGAGAAGTCCTGCTCCTCAGAAGACCAGAAGCAAGACAGCGAGGCCGAGAAGGCGTCGGGCCTGGCAAACAACTTTTCACAAGGTAAGCTGTGCTTTCCCAAGCGTCGTAAACCCAGCTGAGACTTCCGGTTCTAACGGTAATTCACCCTCCTGCCTTTGTATTGGAGGAGAGTTTAGCGACGTCTGAGTGGTTACTGGATGAGAGGACGTCCCAGGAGGGCCCAAGCCGGTCGTTCAGACATCGTTTATCGATGGAGAAACCTGCGGTTGTTGAAGGTGCTGGAGATTAGGGAAAAGTCGCCTTTGTTTTCTGATGACTTGCCCTTTGCTCACTTATCTGGCAGTGGCGGTCTGGAAAGCGCTGGGGTCATGGATCAGTTCCTGGTCTGGTCAATTTCCTATTATTTCTCTCAAGCTCTTCCTGAGGCGATGTCGCTTTAAGACCGTTGGTTTGAATTGTACAGGTGCCTGAAAGTACCTCACCCTCTGTTTGGAGATTTTTGAATTTGATAAATCTGCTGTGTTACTCTTTAGTGTGACCTTTGACCTTTTGGGTCAGCCCTTTGCCCTGCCTCTGACCGTGGAGCTGGGGGCTCAGCTGGCGGAATCATCCTCCTGAGGCCGCCCACCCTCAGCTCCCCTTACATCAGTCCTGGTACCTCCTGCTGGGCCTCGGGTAGGGCTTACTATTCATCATAAGTTCCAGGGATTGTTCAGACCCGAACAGATAGATCTTCCCCAGTAAAAAGCCAGTAGAATGTATTACAGGCTTTGCAGAGCACGTGTGCTGTGTTGCAGTGACCCCGTTGTGCTCTTGCAGCAGAAAGCAGCTGTAGAAAATGCATAGGTGAATGAGTGTGGGTATGTTCCAGAATAACTGTAGTTACCTTTAAGACAGGTGGGGGCGGCTTTGAGGCAGGCGTCCGCGTTTCCTGACCCTTGCTCTAGACTCTGGACCTCAGCTGACATCCTCTGGTCCCTCACATTTCCAGCAGCGTCTTTGCAAGGTGCCCAGGATGGACCCAGAGAACAAATCAGATGCTTCCCTGCTAAAAGCTCTTTGTTGACACCTGATCATGTAGAACAAGGGTTTCAAAATTTTAAAACCTTTTTCTGGCAACAGAAATCCCCCCCTACCCTTTTTTATTTTTCAGATGAAACTGATTATATAAGAGATATATGAACTATATAAAAGGTAAAGTTTTCCAGGGGAGTAGGGCCTTTACCCCCAGTGGTTGCCTCTGAGACTTCCAGTGGGATACTCAGGGCCTGAAGGAACACAGCTTGAAAACAAGCCTAGAGTGTGACGTACGCAGGTTTGGTAACAACTCAGGTGCCAGCTGGCCTCCTCCAGTAACCAGTCACCTGGACATGTTTCCTTTGGATTTCTGACTATATAACTCTGCAGTTTGTGAGTTTCTGCTCTTGGTTTTTCTGTGATTTCTGGCCGCACCATCTGCCTTTCGACTTAAGTCAGATCGTAAATTGTTTCCCTGTCCCTAGTGCCCTCCTTCTGCCCGAGATCCCTCCTCAGAATCTTTGTGGGAGATGCTGATGCTGTGGGGCCCAGAGAGGGTGGGGTTTACAGGGCAGCAAGCCTGATCCTTGCCACTGGCATATCTGTGATCTCTCTTCTTTAAAATCCGCCCACTAAGGTGGCACCAGGCACTTCCTCTTCCTCTCCCAGCCTGCCCCTCTTGTTTTCACCTTCCACCTACTCCGCCACGGCAGCCTTGGTTTATTTCCAGTGTAGCGCCATTCAGGTATCTCTTTCACCCCTTGTTCCTCCTGAGGACCCATGACCTTGGGCTTCTCGAGTGGGTTTTCAGGCACTTTCCTGAATGGGGACAGTGCTCTCTGGAGCGGTCCTAATTACCCCACAGGTAGCTTCCTGGGGTCTGTTTCTCTCCTGTCTCTGCATCCCTTTTCCCTTTTGTCACGTTCGTAATCGAGCAGAGGGATAATTTAGCACTTGTGCTTTTTTCGCTCGGCTTTGTATCGTGAGGTTTCCGACACGTTGCATAACATCATTTTCAGGGGCTTTGCAGTCGTCTGCTGAATGGCTAAACCGCCGTTTTCCTTTTGTTCCCCTGTTGCTGAACATTTAAGTCATTTTCTAAAATTTCACAATTGTGAAAAGTGCTGCGGGGAATGTCTTTGAACATGAAGCGTTCCCGTTATTTCGGGACACTTTCTTGACCTGGATTCTGTAAATTGGAACTGCTCGGCAGAAGCTATGTATACTGTTGTTTTTGGTGCTTGCTTCTTGCAGGATGGGTTTTAAAGAGTCAGCATTTGTCAGAAGGGTATTATTGTAAGAGGGACAGATAATTTTCTCCAGTGTTGTTAAGACAAGTATAGTATTGCCTTCTGCCCAGTTAAGGCTGCATAATTAACAAGTGGTATCCAGTTCGCCTGGGAACGTGTCCTTAAGCCCAAGCGATGATGCCAGCTTCTGGCCGGACTCAGAAGATATGTTCTGCCGATCACTGCTGAGCGTTTTTGCCCCAGAAGCTGGCAGCGTGTGGCATGGATAAACCAGCAAGGAAGATAAGTTCCTGACTCACTCGGACCTGACCGGTTGCCGAGAGATTTGGGGGGCAGCAAGGCAGGAGCGGAGGTGTGGTGCCGTGAGAGCCCAGTGTACTGCGGCAGAGTCCTCAGTCCGCCAAATGACTTGCCACGCTTCTGGCATTCATAGGAGATAGCTGAAGATCTGGGAATTAAGTCATCTCATAAACATTCAAATTCATGGCAGAATTACTATTTAATTAGGAAAAGATCTGTAACATTGTGCTACTTGTAAATGAAAGTCATTTTGGAGGAATTAAAACTGGGTCGTAACATTAGTATAATGTTTTAAAGCAAACATTACCAAGACATGCTGAGTATACCCTAATTGATGAATTAAAGGCATTAGTTTTGCCTTTGGATACTTAATGTGATTATGCTGTAAACACTAATTCTAGAGACCTACCTTTGGACTGGAACGTCGCTTCCTTCATTCTTTCTTAAAGTGAGACGTGACAGAGGCTGAGAAAATAATGCATCCTCGTTTTGGAAAATTCAGAAATTTAAATTTTTATACATTATTAAATATTATGTTAAGATATAATATAAAAGTTTTGAGAAGCCTAAGATCTACCACCTAAAGGCAACCTCTGTTAATATTTAGATGTCTTCTTTTGCATATATATATATATATATCTTTCCTGTCTGCAAGTTTTTAAACAGAGTTGTGATTATGCCGAATAACCCACTTTGCATCTATATTTTCCCATCAGATTTTATGGTCTTTAAAATATAATTTTAATGGCTGTGTAGTACTGTATCATAAGGGATATAATGCAGTTTATTTAATAATTTGAGTTATTTTCAATTCTGACTATTATAAAAAGTGCTAAGATGAACATTTCCATACATTCTGGTAAATGATTGTCAGCATCTCTGGTGATCTCTTTAAATAGATTGTTGAAAATAGAATTATTTGGTAAAAGATAAAGAACCTCTCTAATGATTATTAATAAAATGGTCCCCAGAGTCATATACGTTTATACCCACACTAAGAGGATATACTTCTTGAGAGAGCTCTTCTTAAACATTCTCACTAGTATTGGGGTTACTGTTTTGCCTTATTTTTAAGTCTTAAATTAATAAGTGATAAATGGTTAACATAGTCCTTTCAAAGAATTAGTCTCAAAAATATCTGAATTTTTGAAAGTGGCTTAATCAACTCTTCAGCAATTCAGGCAAACTTGAAAGCAATCTTTTAGTTTCACCAAAAGGAAGATTTTAAATTAATATTTGATATTTAGAAGAATAAAAGGCTGTATTAGTGTTAGCATTAAAATTGCATGAAGTGTAATTTTTCCATGTGATGTAAAGTGTCTTCGTCATGGAGCACTGCAGAGAGTCTTCACAGCCGGGCTGTGGGCTGTGGGCAGCAGCTCAGCCCCCATGCCCGGGGAGGACGCTCTTAACACAGCCGGTATTTCTTAGAAATTCAGGATCACTGCATAGTCCATCAATTATTCAGTTCGTTGGGGGCTTCAGACTTTAAATTAAAAATACCCTCCTTCCTGTAGACTTACTGATGGAACATATACAAGAAATTCGAAGTTTGAGAAAACGTTTAGAGGAATCTATTAAAACGAATGAAAAGCTACGGAAACAGCTGGAACGACAAGGGGCTGAACGTGACCAAGGTAAGGCGAACGTTCCCACAGGGTGGTGAGGGGTTGCTTTGCGACGCATCTGCCTGGATAAGCACGCTGTGGATCGGGAAGGGCCTTGAACTTGCGGCCAGAGAGATTTCAGTTCAGATCCTGACTTTGCTGCTTACGTAACCTTGCTGACTCTCAGTTAGCAGTGATTTATCTGTTGAGTGGGGGTAAGCGTTCCCAGTTTATGCTGGTGGTGATGAGAATTAGGGCACTGCCCCCACTGCAGTGCCCCGCAGCCCCTGGCACAAAGCGCGGACCTGGTACGTGTTTATTTCTCGGTCACGGGGGCTCTGCTATCTTCCAGTGTCCTGAACCCTGAGTGGCTCCTCATTTGATCCGAGAAGCTATAGTGAGACAGATGTCTCTCTTGTGACCCCCATCGCCTGTAGCCCACCAGGCTCTTCTGTCCATGGGATTTCCCATTGGAGTGAGTTGCCATTTCCTGCTCCAGGAGACCTTCCTGACCCAGAGATTGAACCCGTGTCTTCTGCACTGACAGGCAGATTCTTTACCACTGAGCCACTGGGGAACCACCCCCCCCCACAGTGAGATAAGATAGGTGTGTTAAAATAACACGGCAGAATTTTGTCTTTTGTCTATAACAGATTCTAAAAGTATGAGCACTTTAGCAACCTGATAACTCCCACATGCCAATCATGAGGGCGTTCCTCCATAACCACAGTTAGCCCTGGGTGGAATATTCTTCCATGAAAAACTTTAAAAAGGCATATTTCTCCCATAGGTAAGACATTCACACGGTTCAAATATTAATATCTCCATCCTATACCATTAATCCTGCTCTGCCTTGTCTCCTCCCACCTCTGTTAGTTTTCTTCTCTGTCCTTATAGTGTTAATACAAATACGAATGTGCGTTCTTCTCCTCTCCATCACCTACCTGAGAAGCAGAATACTTTATATCACTGTTGTGTTCCTCATATCACTGAATACTCTGTTTTGGGATCTTTCCTTTTTTGCTCCAAAGGGAGTGTTCTCACCCTGGGGAGAATGTGTTTTGAGAGCAGCTTTGGGCACAGCTTTGTCTGCGAGCCTGGCCTGGGCTGGGACCCGCCTCTCCCGTCTGTTAGCATCGTGACTTTGGGCACTTCTCCGCTCCTTCCCCATCTGCGTTATCCTATCAAACGGGGTCATTGTGAGATTAAATACGATGTTACAAATAGGGCCTTGCTCAGCACCTCACTCAGTAGATGGTGGTTTCCTTCGTTACCATCAGTTTTATTTTACCGTTTCATTCTGTATAACATGGTTAGTGTGACATTTCAGAGCTCTGTAGGGGGTGAGGATCCCGCATGTCACTGCCGCTGATAGTGGCGAGATAAGTGGGTCTGGGAAGATGGAGTCCATGGCAGCACGCGCATCTCTGGTCCCCAGGTCTCTCCGTCATGACCATCACCTGGAAGGGCACCTTTTCAAAGTGCTGCCTGTGTGGTGGTGTGCAAGGCAGGGACACTGGTTCCATCCGTCTCTCTCTCCCCCGTGCCCCTCTCTCTCCCGACCACCCCATCTCACTCCCAGGGAAATTGATTAATCTGAGTTATTAGTCACATCAAACACAGGAAAGAGATGCATGCCTGGGCCCACCACAGGCACTCGTGGTAATGCCTGCATTAGATTCCGTCTGTTTTACATTTTCCCTGGCAAATCCAATTACAGAATTATTTGAGGGGTTCCAGTGGCCACCAGCTACAATGGAGCGAGCAGTTGCTCTGGAGAGCAGTTCGCCCTGATGGGAAGGTTTACAGAAAGACATTCATGAAGTATTTATGCTGGCGGAAAGATATGCTCTTCTCACCGTGTTGTCACAATCCCTGAAAAGGCAAAGGAATAATAGCGGTTCGGCCTCCCCCTGCTGTGAAATGGTCATCTTGGGAGCAGGTTTGAGAAAGGCTCAGCTCCCTGTGATGTTGAGGTGGAACACTGCTAAAGCCTGTCGCCTTAGGTGCTAGGTCTTCCGGCTTGTCACCAGTTACACAGGCTTCCAGTGACGATCTTTAGAAGAAAGACGGGCCGCTTAGCATCAGAAGTGGCCCCCGCTAGCCCAGGCTTTGTCAGAAACTGCTCCTTGGGCCCATTATCTCTTTGAAAAGCGGCCGCCTTAGCCGTGGTCATGGGAGTCTTCTGGAGAAGCTCACCTGCTCCTCCAGATCGTGCTTTGGTCCTCTTTTGGGTCCAGCCTGTTATCAGTTGTGTGTTAGCATGCTAATAGCAAGTGGCATTAGCGTCGATCATTTTTATTGAGGTCATAGAGGGGTAGGGAAGTTCTGTGACTTGCCTGAGATCGTGCCGCTATTAAGAAGCCAGAGCCAAGGTTCAGACCCAGGTGTCTCTAAAGGGCACCAGAGTTCATAGGGGAGCGTGGAGGAAGACGGTCAGGAGAGACGCGTGTCAGTGAAAAAAGACGGTGCTGTCATCAGCGCGTCCCTCACATGAGAAGGCGGTGGTGCTTGTGCGGCAGAGCGCGCGCGCTGGCTGCTGGGGACTGTGCCGTGCCTTCGTTCAAGGCAGTCCGAGTGCTGTGTTGCTGTTGTTTATTTGCTAAGTTGTGTCAGACTCTTTTGTGACCCCATGGACTGAAGCCCTCCAGGCTCCTCTGTCCATGAGGTTTCCCAAGTAAGAATACTGGAGTGGGTTACCACACAGGTAATCAATTGTGTATCAGGATGTTTTCAGCTGCAGATAACAGAACAGGAGTAAACAGCTGGTATAAACAATGGGGATTGTTGTTTTCTTATATAGCAGGCAGTCCAGGGGCAGGCAGTTGTAAGCAGGTCTTACAGCTGGTTGCCTGGGAGCAGGACGTGGGGTTAGTACCTATGGAGGCTACTGCCTCCCCTCCTCTCAGTACAGAGTCCAGAGGAGGGAATGGAGCAGGTGGGGCTTGCTCCTCCCCGTCCTTCTCTCTTCATCTGGGCGGAAAATCTTTCCCAGAAGTTCCCAGCAGGCTTCCTGTCAAATCTCATCGACCAGAAGTGGCACAAGACCGTGCTCTAGCCGCCCCGGAGGCTGGGAGAGCAGGTGGCTGGCCCTCAGGCTCTGCGGTGTGGTCGGCTTCATCAGTAAGGACGGCAAGGGGAGGCGTCTGTCTGCCACGTGCAGAAAGCACCTTGCGCGCAGCGGGTGCTCTGCAGGGGGTGCCCACAGATGGGAGTGTTACAGGTGGTGCAGACGTGGGTGGTTCAGCGTGCAGGGGGTGCTGATGCAGAGCCTCAGGGGAGCTGTCCGGCCAGAGGAAGGGCCAGGATTTCAGGAGACAGACTCGAGCCTGGGCAGGTGTCTCGGGATGAGGGAGCCGATCAGAGTGTGTGAGGGACCTCAGACCCAGTCTGTCTGGCTTTAGAGCCTGGTGTTTTAGTCTGTATGCTGGGGCAGTGAGCTTGAGCTATGAGTTGAAGGACGAGTGTGATGTCAACAGTTGAGCCAGGTGGCAGGCTTTCTAGACAAAGGGACTAAATACCTCGTCCTGTAAAGCTAGGGTGATGTGAGACCACGCAGTGTGTTTGGAGCACAGGGTGGCTCAGTTGGGCTGAGGGTCTAGTGTGAAAAGGAGTGGGGTGGGCTGTGAGATTCGAGCTAATAATAGAGATTTGACGTTTGGACCTTGCGTTTGGTTGTGTGATTATCTTTCATGGTGATGGTGCCATCAAATGGTTTTGAGCAGAAAAAAATAAAGAAGAAACCACAAATGGACTGTGTTTAGGATGGTCATCTTCTTGGCTGAGGCAAATAGGGCAAAAATACGGCTGAACCACAGGGGCAGAACAGAGCGGGCCAGGGTGCGTGGCATTTTGGAGGAAGAGTCGGCAGTCGCTCTGGCCTGACTGCAGAGTAGAAGAAGACGCTTTTGGGCTGGCTCCCAGGTTTTCAGCTCGGGTTGGGGTAGTGGTGAGACCGTCTACACAGGCAGGAAATGGGAGGGAGGGCTGGGAAAGATGAGGCGTGGACCGGAGCCTCAGTGGAGAGGTCCCCAGAGGGCTTGGCCCTCGAGAGAGAAGTCATGGAGGCTGAGATCGCCAGCCGCCTCCTGCCCGGCTCCTCCTCTGTCCTCCCCGAGGGCAGGTAAGATGCCGGGCGTCCCCTCCGTCTAACTCGCCCTCCTCTCCCTGCAGGCTCTGGTAACGTCTTACGTGGTTCACAGGAGCACTTTTCATGATGTGTTATATTTCCTCATTATTTAAAACTCTTTTCTAGAAAGTTCCATATACTCGGGCCTGAGGACCATCCATAAATTGTGACTTCTGTGTATTTTTATAGGTTCTTCAAACGTTTTGGCTTATGGTCCAGAGGTCCATAATTCTCTGACATCAGAAGTACGTTTCCTGAGGAAGCAGAACCAGGCCCTCAACACGATGCTCGCTAAAGGATCCAGAGGTAAAGACTAGAGGCGCCGTCGGCAGCCAGGAGCCCCACAGGCCCCCGTGGTGTGGGGAGGATGCTGATGCTGGAGTTCAGCCAAGCTGCATTCAAGTCCTGTGGCTCTGTGACTTCGGGCCGGTCATTCAGCCTCTCTGAACCTCACTGTCGTTAGCTATGAAATAGGAGCGCTTCATGGGGCTGTTGTGACAGCTAAGCACAGTAGAAGCTACAGCGCGTTGCCTCTGGGGCTGAGTAAATGTTTCTGTGCTTGGAACCCTCCCCTCTGTGCAGCCGCCTCTCACTCATCTAGGTTCACAGCGGGAGAGAGAAGGGCTGGAAGTACGTGGCTCCCCAAATTTCAGAGACTCTCTGCTGCCAGGAAAGCTTCTCCAGGATTTCTTTTGCGGTGGTTTAGTCACTAAGTCGTGTCCAACTCTTGTGACCCCATTGACAGGTAGCCTGCCGCGCTCCTGTCCACGGATTTCCCAGGCAAGAATACTGGGGTGGGTTGCCCTTTTCTTCTCCAGGGGATCTTCCCCACCCAGGGATCAAAGCCAGGTCTCCCGCATTGCAGGCGGATTCTTTACTGAGCCACCAGGGAAAAGGACAGTGTTTCTTCTAAAGGACAGTGTTTCTCTTCTTTTCATTCCTTCTGTGTGGAGCTTAGCCCTCAAAGAGGTTTCACTTGTATTTTCTGACAATACATAAAATGCTTCTGGAATGACATTGTTATTAGTCCTGCCTTACAGGTGAGCAGCTGAGGCCTGGGGAATTGACTGGCCTGCGCTCACAGAGCTAGAGGTGGTGGAACCAGAACTCAGGCCAGCTTATCCTATTTTCGCTAGAGATACTGACGCTGATTTTGGCTTAAGAGATGAAACTGGGGCTTCCGCAGAGCATTCATTCATTCGGCAAACACTTCCTGGCTCCTCTTCTGTAGCTCAGCCTGTGTAGATTCTGACATATTGTTGAGTGGGACCTGGTCCCTTCCCGCAGGGGCGCTCATGGTCTAACGGGAGAGAAAGGCAGGCAGCCGTGGCAGACCAAGGTGAGGGTCAGCCACGATGAAGCCTCAGGGAGAGCGGGGCCCTGGAGAAGGCACCCTGACCCAGGGGGAGCTGGCCTTCAAGAGCTGAGCCTGGGACGTTAGTAGGGATCAGCAGAGGTGGCTGAGGTTTAGAGGGCTTCCCGTGTGGCTCAGTGGTAAAGAATCTGTTTGCCAATGCAGGAGATGCTAGTTCAGTCCCTGTGTAGAGACGCTTCCCTGGAGAAGGAAATGGCAACCCACTCCAGTAATTCTTGCCTGGGAAATCACAGGGACAGAGGAGCCTTGCAGGCTGCAGTCCATGGAGCTGCAAAGAGTCAGATGAGACTTAACAACTTAAACAACAGATAAGATTCTGCCTGGGCATTTTAAACAGAAAGAAGAGGGTGGACGGAGGCCCAGGGGTTGGAGGTGGGGGTGGAGTCTGGACTGGTCCAGAGTTGTAGGAAGCTCAGTGTGGTTACAGCCTTCGGGGAGAGGAGAAAGCTTGCTCAGAGATGATCGAGTCATGGTTAAGAGTGGAATCAGAAAAGCTGGATCTGAATCCTGGCTCTGCCAGTTACTGGCTCTGTTACTAAGGCTCGGCAAAGCCTTAGTCTCTCTGATCCTTAACATCCTGTCTGGAAAACCTCCATGGAGGCACCTTATTCTAGCCAGGTGCCTCCATGGAGGTTTACTCTGAAGAGTAAGCAGGATGGTACACAGGAAGATCTTAAGGTAACACAGTGAGCTCTGCGGTGACGTCAGCCGTTAGCAGCACCAGCACAGCTAGCAGCCGCCGGCGCACTGGCAGCCGTCAGTGTGCTGTGAGGCCCTGAAGGAAGCCTTTACGTGTAGCTCAGTTACTACTCCTGGCCACGCACATGAGGAAACCGAGGCGCAGAGAGACTGGCTGAAGGTGGTGGGGTCAGTAAGCGGAGGAGCCGCACTCGAGCACGCCCCTCGCCTCCAGGCCTCGTGCTGGGCTGTGTATCCCGAGCCCCGGTGCTGCTCGTCCCTCGGGAGCGCTGGCCTCCGGGCCTGGCGGTGGTGGCCGAGGGGCCGTCTGCACCGCCCACTGGCCTCCTAGGGGGCCTCTCAGACTTGCCCAGCACCTGTTGCCAGAGTTTAGAGCCTTGTTTCTTGCCTCTGTCTCTAATGTCTGCCCAGTTTTTGCTCTGTGAAGGCACGGTAACTAGGTTGGCAGAGCCCAGTATTTAATAGAAAATTAAACGGGCCCATCTCATCCCAGTGACGTTTCATCTGCAGCCTTGATGTTGACAGATTTATCTGCCCAAAACGCATGAGATAATTGGAATGCCACAATCACAAATGCCAGATGAACCTCCTTCTCGCCTTCGTGTTGTTGGCGCGCTCCGGCTGGAGCGCTGCGTCTGCGTAACGAGGTTAAGAAAAGCAAATGGTGTCTCCTCTCTGCGTGCAGATAAACAGAAGGAGAACGAGAAGTTGCGCGAGGCCCTCTCCAGGAAGGCCGCCAGCCTGGAGCATCTCCAGCGGGAGCTGGCCGCTGTGCGGGCGGAGAAGGAGCGGCTGCAGACAGAGGCAGACGGGAAGGAGAGTCAGAACCAGCGGCTGCTTCAGGAGGCCTGCCACGGCCGCTGGGCGCTGAGCAGGTAGGGCCAGGGTCCTCTGCCCTGGGACGGGCGCAGTAAGCAGACGACACATGACTTGGCAGCTGGGAATGAAATAAGAGGAGGAAAGTCATCTGAGTCAGGGGACAGGGCCTGGGGGCCAGGGGGCTCAGTTTCATCCCGGGAGCGTCAAGGCCGGCCTCTGGAAAGATGCTGTTTGAGCGGACACCGGAGGCAGTGAGTGTGTACGCCCTGTGGAGCCTCTGGAAGATTCTTCTCTTTGGAAAGGATGAGGGTCCGGGGCGGGGTGTCCTTGGCCTGTGCAGGGCAGAGCAGGGGGCCCTGATGGAGGAGGGGCTGGGATGGAGGAGGGCCCTGGGGCTGGGGAGGACCTTGGCTTTCATGCTGAGTGACCGGGAAGCCATGGGCGGTTCTGCACGCAGGGTTGACGTGCGTCTGATTCGGACTCTGAGCTGGTCATGCTGACCGCTCCTCCGCAGGCCTCTCTGCCCCTGTGGTCTCTGTCTTGTCCCGTGTGTCTCAGCAGCCCCGTCAGCTCTCCTGATCCCCCCCCCCCGACCTTTAGTTCCTGAGGTCTCCCTGCTTCCCCAGCGTGGTGCAGTGATCCATAAGCTCACGTTCTGTGCCATCACAGCCCTGCTTCTCTCCTGAGCTGGGCACCCCTGGGTGAGACATAACCATTTTGCGTTTGACTTCCTCATATTCCTGAGTTGGGCATTCATAGCGTGTCCCTCTTGAGGTGTCTGTGAGGACGATCCAAGATCTCAGATGTCAAGGGGTGGGCCCAGAGGGGCCCTCAGGATGCTCCTCAGCATGCCAACAGTCTCGGGCACACTCCCCGGGTCACGGCGGGACTGCCTGCCCCCTGCGTGAGACTAACCTCTCCTCCCCCTGCCGCGGGGCCTTTCCAGGCTGCAGGAGGAGTCGGCCTTGAGGCAGCAGCTGCTCTTGCAGAGCGACAAGCTACTGAGGGCCCTGCGGGCGGAGCTGAAGGTGTATGAGAAGCTGGACCGAGAGCAGCGGAGGCCGCAAGGTACTGGGCACTCTGGCCGGGCACGCTCTCCCCTTCACCAACAGGAGGCTGGCCCTCTGTCCTGAAACCGCAGGCCTGCCTCCCTGGTGGAGCAGGTTGACTCTGAGGCAGGCTCTCTGGCCCACCCTCCTTCTGAAGCGGCGGCAGGAAGCTGGGAAGGACTGAGGCTCGGGAGGCCAGCCGGCTGAGGTCTGGGTTCTCACAGCCTCTCATCCCCGGGTGTGCCTTCCGCAGTCAGCTTGCCGCTTTGGGCCTGTTCCTTCTGGTGTGACACACGTCTGCTAATCTTGATTCTGTGCAGTCATGAAAGTTAGATGTGATCATTTATTAAACATCCTGGCACAGTACCTGGCACATAGTAGACGCACGAGAAATAACAGTTTTCCTGCTAGGGTATTTTTAGGGGGCCATTCATCCAGCAGATAATCATGGAGCACCTGATGTGTGCTGAGCGTTGCTCTGGAGACGGTTGCTGGTCTGCGCTCTGTCCTAGAGAGATACCGGATCAGAGTGACTTGACTGTAAACTCTAATGTTTTAGAATCAGTTTTGAGGTGTGGTGGGGGTTTTTGTTGTTGTTGTTGTTTTTTTCTTTTCAACTAATTTTCCAGGTGGTTTCTCCCTATTGAAAGTTTGTCTAGAAAAGGGTCACCTCTCAGCTTTCATTTTCTCCTCAAGTTGCTCTTCTTATTCCTGTTGTGGTGCCTTTTTAATACACTGCGGCTCTGAAAATCATCCCCTTTCATTCTATAATTCCAGCCCAAATAGATTTTATTACTACTAGACATAATTTCGGGGTTTGGTGTGCAATTTGCTAGGCCTTAATGGCCAGAAGCGAAGATTAATTTCCAGCTCTTACTTAGCCTGTGGAATAGCAGCAATTAAGTCTGCCGATATTTTTGTTTTTAAAGTCGAGTTGTTATTTTCAACTGTTCCCAGTCCTCTGGCGGGGGAGGAGGGTGGCGGCGGCGGCTGCGGGCGGCAAGCACCGTCGGCTCACGGCTGACCCTTTGGCCGTGGACGGTGTTGAGATTTCCCTTTGCTCATGTTCGCAGAGGCCGGTGTGGAGGCGTCGAGAGAAGGCTGGAGGGGCCAGGACCTCCTGGGCCACCTGCACGGCCTCCTGGCCGAGGTCCAGGCTCTGCAGGTGTTGCTGGAGAAAAGCATCAAGACCAATATGACGCTGCAGAGCTGGTTGGAGGAGCGGCTGGTGCAGGATGGGGAGAAGGCCCGGGAAGCCGCTCTCGAGTTGGCCCTGCAGGCCCTGTCTGCCCCTGAGCAGCCCCTGCCGCTGGACGAGCCTGGTACTGCCCTGCCTCTCCCCACAGTCTGAGACACAGCCCTGCGCGTCTGTGTGGGACACGCGAGCTTCTGAATCCCACCCTCGCCCCACAGGGGTGTCTGCCCACTGACAGCAGACTCGCCAGACGCCGGGAGCCTGGGGCCTGAGCACTAAGTAGCTGTCACCTTTGGCAGAATGCCATCATCTCTGCCTGGGGCCCGTGGATTCTCAGGGCAGCCAAGTCGTGGCTTCCAGCCACCCTTGTTGCCTCCAGTCTTGCTCCCTCCCCTCCACTTAGTCCTGTCCACATCACCTGCTGCTGGAAACCCATTTTGGTCCCTTCTGCCATCTTTAAAAGGGGTTCTGCACCTCTTCCTCCAGCTGTCAGTGTCTCAGGATCTGAAAAGCTTCCTGGCAGTTCTGAACGCTGGTTTTGTTTGGCGTTTGCTTGTGGGTTTTTTGTCTGGCCTTGCAGAGGCTGTAGAGGGGCCAGGGAGAGGATATACTGGGCTCCCAGACCCTCTGTCCCCCTCCCACATAGGTCCGGAAGACACTGGTAAGGGCTCAGGCTCAAAGTAGTCAGCCAGGCCAGCCTCCTTGCTCTTTTTATGAAGGAACTAAAACTCAGAGAGGACAAGAGGCTTTTCCAGAGTTACCGCCGCAGGTCGGTGGCAGAGCTGGAGCTAGAAATCATTCCCAGCTCCAAGTCCACTCTGTTTGTGAAGCACCGCCTGGAGGGCCTCGGGGGTCTGGGGTCACCGTCCTCATGCCCGCAGGGTGGGTGTGTGCATCAGGGGAGGGGAGTAAGGAGTTTATACTTACACTTTACTTAGATTGGAACTTACACCTGTCGCCTTTAATTTAGAAAGTTACAATCTCTCAAAGATCACCACCCAGTCACCCCGCCTTGAAACTTGTAGTGATTGACTCATGGATTTCTCCTTGGGAAGGGTTTTAAAATTTGAACCAAAAAGGTGCTGTGACAATGTGGAAAAGGAAAAGGGAAAAAGTCCTTCATGAGGCTACAAACATTAACCTCTGGTACTTCGTGCTTTGCGTTGCTGCTTCGTCTGGTCGTCAGCCGTCGGCGTGGATCCCTAAGGCTCAGATCGGCTTTTGTTTTGCCCCGTGTTATGTCGTCAGTGTTACCCCTTCCTTCTCGTGGGCTCCTCATTAGCTGTTTTCAGATGATTGTCAGTCTCCAGACCGTCGCACTGGTGGTGGTTAGAGTGGCCTCTGACTCGGCGCTTTAGTGAACACCAGCATTAGCGTGATTGTTCTGTTGGGCAGCGTTCTTAGGTTAAGATCCTGCAAGGGGAGCCTCGCGGGGCTAGGGGGGACCCTACTGCCGCCTTCTGCATGGGTGGTGCGTCAGCAGCAGGCCTGGCCAGAGGGGCCCTTAAGTAGAGGTCTGCTCCTGGCCCTTCCAGAACTTTGCAGAGACGGGACCAAGGAGACTGTTGGCGTAAGCGAGGGAGACTGGGCCGGGGAGGACAGCTTGGGGCTTGGGGTGCCCAGAATGGAGCTCTGGGGCAGGTGAAGTGAGGTCGTTGAACAGCCTTTGCCTGTTTTGGAGATTTGTCCAGGGTCAGCCCTGGGGGTGCCCTCCACATGTGGGAGCATTCTCCCACCTCTCCCAGTGAAGACGAGAACTATACTGTGGGCAGCAGCGCTTCCTCCTTTGCAAAAGACTTTCCAGGACGGTAGTGAAGAGCCGCTGTCTGCAAGTTATGCTCTAAAGATGCTGTTTTTGTAGGAAGTGATCCCTCTTGGGCCAGCTCCCCAGAGCAGACCCCCGGGGCTCCTTGGCCCCCCAATATCAAAGCACACTCTCAGGAGATGCCTGGGTGGGAATGAGCTGAGCGGGACTCCGCGAGGCGTGGACACAGTGCTCACTCCGTCCCTGACGCTCCAGGTCATGCCAGGCAGATCCCTTCCTGTCTCGGTCCCTTGGCCTCCTCTCCCAGGACATCTGAACTAGACGCCACGCTGTCCCTAAGCTCCTGGGAGCTCGGAGGTGCCCCATAGAACGCGGCTCGGCATCTTGTCCAGCATCTGACTCGTTTGCCCACTTCCCTTGGTTCAGTGCATCCCCTCCCAGGTCCTACTTGGGGTGACGCTTCCCTCCCATGTGGGTGACTGCGGCCGCCTCCAGACTTGGGCCGCCAGCTGTTCCTCCTGAAGCCCCCTGCTTGACACTCCCTGAGGTGTCTCGAGGATCCCCACTCCCACTGGCATTTCTGCCTCCTCGGGTCACCCCCCGACCTGGGCTCCCACCACCCCTTAGCCCTGACCCCTCGGGGGAAGTGGTCTGCTTACTTGTCTGGACAAAGAGGGTCCTTCTGGGGAGGGGGGCCGGGCCTGCTCACTCTGTGTCCCGCAAGGCCTGGCAGGAGAGAGGCCCAGTGAGGATCTGAATGAACGATAGTGTTCGTGTCCAGAACTTGGCTATATTTTCATGCAGTTCTTTCTCAAATGCTGGTGAGAATGAAACTAAAACTTGATGGTTTATTTCCCTTATTTTGTCTTGTGCAGACGGTGGCAAGTGTCCCATGGCAACTGACAATTCATGTGATCTGTTTGATCCTACCCCGGAAATGCCCCCAAGATCAGGTACAAAGCTAAAGTCTGGGTAACTGTGGCACCACTGGGTTTCTTGGTGGGACTTGTTCAGCTGAGGGCAAGGGGGACCCTGGTTCCAACTCAGAGGAGGATTTGGCAGGATTTCGGGATTCATGTTCTCAGCATTTCTAGCTGGCGGTCTCATCCTCCACACTGGTTCCCGTGTCCCTAGGTGTTACCAACCTTAGCGACCTCATTGGCTGGGGTCCCTGTTGCCCTGGATAAGAACAACCACCTTAGCGTGGCTTTCGAGGGCCTGCAGCATCCAGCCCAGGTGGGCCTGTCCAGCCACACCCCTTTGCCCACCCGGTGGCACACAGATGCCGCCTTGCAGGTGGGCCAGCGCTTTCCTCTCATGGGAACTATACAGCCTGGCTCCTGCCTTTGCCAGACCAACCTTGCCCGCTTCTCTGCTAGCGAAAGTCCTGCTGCTTCAAGACTCCTCCTGAATGCAAATGGCTCTGGGAAATGTCTCTCCTGACGGCCCCTGTCAGAATCATCCATCTGTGCTTCTGTTGATGCAAAGGTAGAAAGCGGCAGGCTTCTTCCTCTGTGTAGCATCATTCTCGCTCCCCTTTCACCCGGCGCAGTCCTTGCTTCTTCCAAGAAGCCGTCTCTGGTCTCTCTTCCTGCACACAGGCTCGGCTGTCCTGTCCTCTGAGCTCCGGCTCTCTGACGTCGGGCTCCTACCCCTTCCGTGTGGCGTCTGTTCTCCGATCAGACTCAGACCCCTGAGGCGCAGGCCCGGCCTCGGCTGCGCTGTGTCGACCGGGCTCTTCTGCGCTGCGGGGCTCTGATGAGTGCTGGTGGGGTTGGAAGGAGGTGACTCATCGCAGAACTCACTCATTAGGTGGCACACACACTGGCATCCTGGGTCCCAGCCTCCGTCCCCTCTGGGCGGTGTCAGCTGCCATCTGGACCTGAGGGCTCTCGCCTCCCGGCTAGCTTCGCATCCTTACACACAGCTCGTCGAAGGCAGGTGCTGCTCCCAGGAGATCTCACATCTCCCCTCTCGTTCTGCAGCTTCAGAGATGCCTCCGCTCTCCAGCAATGACATGGACACCCTCTCCTGTGACAGCGGCAGCTCCGTCGTCAGCACCTCCTGCGTGTCCTCCCTGGTCCCCAGCCACCACCTCTGGGTCAGCAAGAGCGGCCGTCACGTGCTGGGCCTGGCCGAGGACTATGATGCGCTGTGTGAGCAGATTGGCCAGGGCCAGACTCTCCTCGCTGAGATGGACCTTCAAATCCGAGAGGCTCCTGGCCCCATCAGTCAGGAGCTGGTAACCAAGGTAACTTCAGCGATGGCGCTGGAGGGAGAGGGATACACGGGGGAGCAGGAGGCGGAGGCTGGCGGCAAGGGGGCCGTGGGGCCTCTTCCCCTGGGCGGAGGGGCAGGAAAGGCTGCCCCGAGGCTCGGAGGGCAGGTCCGCTCTGCAGGTTGTGTGTTGCTCTGGGGGCCACCTGCTGAGGGGCGTCCCCGTGCTACTGCGATCGCCCTGCCCCACGCCGGCCTCTGTCTGTCCAGGCTCGCGTCCGTCCCGCTGTCCTTCGGTCCTGTCGCGTGTTCGTCCGTTCTTCCCCCCAGTCACTGGTCCGCCCCCCTCCTGGCCTCCACGCTCAGCGTGGCCGAGGTCCTGATCCTTGCGTGGGGTGGAAGGATTGCATAGTCCCTTGGGACGCGCTTGCCGATAGGAGCTGCCCCGCACCCCCTCCTCCGGGTGGCAGCTGCCCTCCCAGCACGTGGCAGACCTCAGGATGGGTGGCGTTGTGGCCACTGTGCAGACGCCGAGCGGAAGGAACTCGGGGCGCCTCTGGGGCTGGAACCCCACTGCCTGTCCTTCAGCGTGCTCTGGCGTCCCGCCCTGCCCTGCGGCTGTGTGACACCTCCTGCTCCCCAGGCTGTGCAGACTTCCTCACGCCGGGGTCTGCTCCTGCCCGCCTGCCATCTCTCCCTGCTCCCCTGTGCTGGCCCCGGCCAGGCGGCCAGGCGCGGCTGCTCTTCCCCCCACTCCCGTGCTGTGCAGACTTCCTCACGCTGGGGTCTGCTCCTGCCCGCCCGCCTTCTCTCCTCACTCCCCTGTGCTGGCCCATCCGGGTGCAGCTGCTCTTCCTCCCGCTCCCCGGGCTGTGCAGACTTCCTCACGCCGGGGTCTGCTCCTGCCCGCCTGCCATCTCTCCCTGCTCCCCTGTGCCGGCCCAGCTGGGTGCAGCTGCTCTTCCTCCAGCCCTGGCCCCCTGTGCCCTCTGGCTGGGAAGACCACCTACCCCTTCTTCCTGCGGCATCCTGCCAGAATCCTCATTTTAAAGTCAAGGACCCATGTGTGCTTGACATAGTTTCTCATTGACTTCCTGCAAGACTTGGGGTCAGATTTCCTTCCTCCCCCAGACTGGGCTCAACCTTTGAGCTCCTGTGGGTCACATTTTCTGATCCCTCTTTTTGGGTTCTCATTGAGGACACTAAAGCCCCCTACTTCATAATAGCTGTTTTGCCTTTTTGTTTTGTTTTACAATGTATAAAAGCCAGCTTTGCCTTTTCTTATTCCATTAATAAGAGTAGGCATAGCGTGTGTTTTGTTCGCTGTCATATGTCCACTGTGCCACCGGGGGCCTGGCAGGGAATAGGGGCCTGGTAAACACTCATTGAACGAATTTGTAAATATAAGTAACAGTATTGTTCTTTTCTGATTATGATCTTTATTTTACAGAAACTAGAAACTATAGAGAGACATAAAAGCATCTATAAAAATACCACATAGTGCTCAATGCTTGAAATTTTCATATGTGTACACTTGTGTCCCATTCGTAAAGTTTATAAAACCAACTCATTACATATGAGTTTTGTATTTGACTTTCAGTTAACATTATATTAACATTTTTCAGTCTCATTCGGTATTTTTCTAAAAACTTGACTTTTCGTGGCTGAAAAGTGAGCCAGCGTGGATGCAGCGCTGCTTATTTACTCTCTCACCTGCTTGCTGGACATTTAAGCTGTCGCGAGCATCCTTGAAACTGGATCTCTCTGGTGATATCTTAGAACTGTTCATTAGGGACAGATTTCTAGAAGTAAAATCCTGTGTTCCAAGGCTGTGTGGCCCTTCCTAGCTTTTGCTGGAACCGCTGCTGTGTTGCTCTCCACAAGTTTGTGTCAATGTCTCCATTTACGAGTGAGGCATGAGCGAGGCTGCCTCTGCGCCTCTGTCTTCAGGGAGTATTTTTATTTATAAATTTTTTTTTTTTTGCCAACTTGATAGCTTAACAGGGCGTGTCATATTGTTTTAGTTTTTATTTGACTACTTGTGGAGACAGTACTCTTCATTTCTTTCTTTAAAACTATTTCATTCTTTCCCTTCCGGGGTTCCTATTCTTCGCTTTCTTGTGCCCTTGAGAAACTCCCCAGTTTGACTTGCTCCTGCGTGCCCGAGGGGTGACGGAGACGTGACGGGGCAAGTCCCGCTGGCGGCAGGCAGAGCCGGGGAGCTGGGGATGCAGGGGACAGAAACGGTAGCGCTGCATTGCTGGCCGTCGAGAGGCTGCGGGGCAGGGTGGGGGCCGGCCACGGACCCTCTTCTGGCTGAAATAAATACAGTGCATTCCCCCAGGTGGCCACTGATCATGCTTGTTGATGGGCCTACTATCACCAACGAAGTTCCCTCATAATCTGTAATTCACCAGCTTTAACCGTACATTGAGGTCGTCCACACCAGGCTCTGGCTCAGAGTGTGGAACGCAGGCCCTGCGGTCTGGCAGTTTATACTGCCCGTGAGAGCCAGCTTGTCCATGATCTTTCTCCAGACTGCACCTAACAGCCTTCACATTCCCCGACGCAGGGTCCACACGAGGCACCCCCGAGCAGCTTTGTCACCGGCGTGAGCACCGCCAGGCGGATGCTGGACGAGGCCGCAAGGTTGCTGGCGTGTTTCTGGAAGGTCTCGCCGCCCACCGACAGCCAGTGCACGCTCCACTGCGAACAGGTGGGTGGCGGCACGTGGATGCAGAGGCTGTAGGGGCTGCCAGGCCTGGGCCCCGCCGCCACCATGTCCAGCCCAGGGCCGGGCCCGCAGCAGTGTGCCCTCCACTGGGGGAACACGGAGGGTGGCAGGGAAGCCTCTGTGCTTGTTGAGTGACACGTCAGACACCGCGCTGGCTGCTGCAGGCCTGTTCTTCCTCGGTCCTCTGATGCCCTGCAAACTCGGCCTACAGCTGGGACCCGACTCCGGCCCCACGCTGAGCACATCTGTTTTGGGAGGAATCCTGTCCACCTTCTACAAACGAGGAAACTGCGGTTCGGGCAGTGAGGCACACGCTCAGGATGAAGAGCCGGGTTGGAAGCACCAGTGTGGAGTCCCAAGGACAGGCTTGCATTTGATAAGCTTTTAAGTCCCAGGTTGTCCTCATGGACTAGCTCATTCCCTTCTGTTCAAGATCTCTTTCATTTCTGATGCCTTTTCTCTGGACTGTCTTGATTCCTTTTGATAGCTTTCAGCATCATATTTTAGTGGGCATTGTAAATCTATTTTAACTACCTAGAAACTAGTTTTGCCTTTTTTTTTTAAGTCAATGAAAATCATTTATTACAAAGCCACTGAAATTTCCCTTAAAAGCTAGACTTGGCAGTAGCTTGAACGTGACTGAATTAAGAACAGTTGCTCCCACCCCATCCTCATTTGCATCTGCCCTGGCACAGCTCAGGAGTCAGGCAGAGCAGATACCGTCCCTGGGGTTTGTGTGTGTGAGTTCAGTTCGGTTTAGTCGCTCGGTAGTGTCCGACTCTTTGCGACCCCTTGAACCGCAGTGTGCCAGGCCTCCCTGTCCATCACCAACTCCCAGAGTTTACCCAAACCCATGTCCATTGAGTCGGTGATGCCATCCAACCATCTCATCCTCTGTTGTCCCCTTCTCCTCCCGCCGTCAATCTTTCCCAGCATCAGGGTCTTTTCAAATGAGTCAGTTCTTCACATCAGGTGGCCAGAGTATTGGAGCTTCAGCTTCAACATCAGTCCTTCCAATGAATACCCAGGACTGGTCTATAGAATGGACTGGTTGCATCTCCTTGCAGTCCAAGGGACTCTCAAGAGTCTTCTTCCAACACCACAGTTCAAAAGCATCAATTCTTTGGTGCTCAGCTTTCTTTACAGTCCAACTCTCACATCCATACATGACTACTGGAAAAACCATAGCCTTAACTAGACGGACCTTTGTTGGCAAAGTAATGTCTCTGCTCTTTAACATGCTGCCTAGGTTGGTCATAACTTTTCTTCCAAGGAGCAAGCATTTTTTCATTTCATGGCTGCAGGCACCATCTGCAGTGATTTTGGAGCCCCCCCAAATAAAGTTGCTTACTATTTCCATTGTTTCCCCATCAATTTGCCATGAAGTGATGGGTCCAAATGCCATGATCTTAGTTTTCTGAATGTAGAGTTTCAAGCCAGCTTTTTCACTCTCCTCTTTCGCTTTCATCAAGAGGCTTTTTAGTTCTCTTCACTTTCTGCCATAAGGGTGGTGTCATCTGCATATCTGAGGTTATTGATATTTCTCCCAGCAATCTTGACTCCAGCTTGTGCTTCCTCCAGCCCAGCGTTTCTCACGATGTACTCTTCATATCAAGTAAATAAGCAAGGTGACAATATACAGCCTTGACATACTCCTTTTCCTGTTTGGAACCAGTCTGTTGTTCCATGTCCAGTTCTAACTGTTGCTTCCTGACCTGCAGCAGGAATCCTGACAGGTTTCTCAAGAGGCAGGTCAGGTGGTCTGGTATTTCCATCTCTTTCAGAATTTTCCACAGTGTATTGTGATCCACACAGTCAAAGGCTTTGGCATAGTCAATAAAGCAGAAATAGATGTTTTTCTGGAACTCTCTTGCTTTTTCCATGATCCAGCAGATGTTGGCAATTTGATCTCTGGTTCCTCTACCTTTTCTAAAACCAGCTTGAACATCTGGAAGTTCACGGTTCACATATTGCTGAAGCCTGGCTTGGAGAATTTTGAGTATTACTTTGCTAGCATGTGAGAAGAGTGCAATTGTGCGGTAGTGTGAGCATTCTTTGTCATTGCCTTTCTTTGGGATTGGAATGAAAACTGACCTTTTCCAGTCCTATGGCCACTGCTGAGTTTTCCAAATTTTCTGGCATATTGAGTGCAGCACTTTCAGCATCATCTTTCAGGATTTGAAATAGCTCAACTGAAATTCCATCACCTCCACTAACTTTGTTCGTAGTGATGCTTCCTAAGGCCCACTTGACTTCACATTCCAGGATGTCTGGCTCTAGGTGAGTGATCACACCATCGTGATTATCTGGGTCATGAAGATCTTTTTTGTACAGTTCTTTTGTGTATTCTTGCCGCCTCTTCTTAACATCTTCTGCTTCTCTTAGGTCCATACCATTTCTGTCCTTTATTGAGCCCATCTTTGCATGAAATGTTCCTTGGTATCTCTGATCATCTTGAAGAGATCTCTAGTCTTTCCCATTCTATTGTTTTCCTCTATTTCTTTGCACTGATCCATGAGGAAGGCTTTCTTATCCCTCCTTGCTGTTCTTTGTAATTCTGCATTTAAATGGATATATCTTTCCTTTTCTCCTTTGCTTTTGGCTTCTCTTCTTTTCACAGCTATTTGCAAGGCCTCCTCAGACAGCCATTTTGCCTTTTTGCATTTCTTTTGCTTGGGGATGGTCTTGATCCCTGTCTCCTGTTCAATGTCACGAACCTCCATCCATGGTTCATCAGGCACTCTGTCTATCAGATCTAGTCCCTTAAATATATTTCTCACTTCTACTGTATAATCATAAGGGATTTGATTTAGGTCATACCTGAATGGTCTAGTGGTTTTCCCCACTTTCTTCAATTTCAGTGTGAATTTGGCAATAAGGAGTTCATGATATGAGCCTCAGTCAGCTCCCGGTCTTGTTTTTGCTGACTGTATAGAACTTCTCCATCTTTGGCTGCAAAGACTATAATCCGTCTGATTTCAGTGTGTGTGAGTACCATGTCATATTAGGTCCAGGCGAGTACCCACTCCGATAATCAAAGAAGCCTCCCTGGATGAAGCAGCCTGTCGGTTAAGGGAGAGTTCAGGCTGTCTCCTTGGTAGTCTGAGAGATATTCCCTCCTTTATCTAACCTGTAAGTTGTTGGACAAGTGCAGCAGGAAGGCAGAGAGGAAACGTGCATTCCACATTATCATCCATCTATTCATGTTCCAACAGCCCTCAGCGCTCCCAGCCACGGCGGGGAAGTAGCAGTGAAGCGGCTCTTGGCTCGGAAGGCTCTGCTGGGCTGGCCTTGGGCGTCCCTCTTGGGATCCTGGGGAGGAACCCGGGTGCACCAGGCTCAGGGCAGTGCCTGTCCAGCCGTCGTGTGAGGGAACCTGTGTGTGGGGCGGAGACGCATGTTGGAGAGGACCCCCACCGAGCGCCAGCTCCGCACCGGCCTTGCCTTTCCTCCCAGCCCTCCAGGCTCGTTTCCATCTCAGGCCCAGAAAACAAGTGCTCCCTCCCTCCGGCTGGCTCTTTCTCAGCTCTCAGGTCTCAGCTTAAATGTCACTTCAAGGTCAGGGAGCGCTTCCGATCAGTCGCCATAGCACCCAGCACCCTCTCCGGTTTCATCCCAGGCTTCATCACACGTCACAGGCACATATCTGTTTAATGTCTGTGCTTCTGTTTTCCAGAGGGGCCGTGTCTATTTTGTTCATATTTCTGAATGGATGAATAATTTCCTCTCATCCTTCTAAACTAGTGCTTGCTCATATGATTTTTGAAGCATATGTCTAAGCTAAACATTTCACCCTTGATACGATGTTTCTGTCCTCAGTACAGAGTGATGTCTGTTAAATAGACGGGATGCAGCTCTTGTTTCTCTTCCGTGTGTGTGTGTGTATGTGTGTGTGTATCCGTGTATAAACACGAATTATCAGCACGTTGATCTCCCCCACTAGCAAATTAGTCTAGGGACTGGTCAGTGCTTGTGAGGGTTTGCACCTTATTTCTGAGGGTTTCTCAGGTCATGGATTATGCTCACTTTAGCATCACAGAATTTTAGAGCCAGAAAAAGGCCCTCGGAGATGCTCCAAGATGGTGCGGGTACACGCAGACCCCCCGCGTGGTGCTAAATTGCCTCTAGCCACTTTCCTGTCCCTGCCTGTTTCATACGGCGCCTTTTTCTCGGTGTGGAATCTGTGTGAAGCAGATTTCCAGGTTCCCACCGGCAGCTCCAGTGGTTTTTTTAACTGCCTGGCGTTTTCTCTGAGTGGCATTGAATTGCCTTTTGCGTCTCCTACAGTCCCTAGGACTGCTCTGGAAACTGTATATCACATGTATAAGTTTATCTAAGAAAGTTGTGGGGAGAGATACAAATATGTACACATATTTGTTTATAAAAGTATTTATAGGGTGGGAGGAATTGAGAAAGTAGCACTGAAACATTTACATCACCATATGGAAAACAGACAGCTAATGAGACGTTGCTGTGTGACAGGGGGCTCAGCCCGGTGCTCCGTGACAACCTAGAGGGGTGGGGTGGGATGAGGGGTGTGCAGAGAAGGAGGGGACATATATATACTTACGGCTGATTCACATTTTTGTATGGCAGAAGCCAACAATATTATAAGGCAATTATCCTCCAATTGAGAATAAATTTTTTTTTAACTTAAAAATTTAAAGACTGTTCACTCTGGTCAACTAAATGGTCTGGGAAAATAGCCTCCCGGACTGTCTAGTTGCAGGCTTATTTTATGCTTTCAATCCCAGCATAGCCTTCCTCTCGGCAGGAAAATCACTTTCATTCTTGAAGTTTTATAAGAGATGGTGAAAAAATAAAACATAATTTGTATGGAGTAAAAAAATGTTTTTAAGAGAAAGGATAAACAGTAATAGAAGAGTTTACATATGGGGTGGGAAAGAAGAGGATGGAAGAACAAGGATAGAAGGTAGATTTCTCTGAATTGATCTTGTTTCATAAATTTGACTTTGAAACTCTATAAATGCTTTATGTAATTATAAATAAAAATTAAAATGGGGGGAAAAGCAATTTTAAAATATTCAAGATAAAATAAACCAACTTTCCTGTATATAATTGAAGGCATAACCACTCAGAGGAAACATTTCACAAATTCCCTGGTGGTCCAGTGGTTCGGACTTTGAACTTTCACATCAAGGGGCACAAATTCAATCCCTGGTCAGGGAACTAAGATCCTAGAGGCCACATGGCCAAACAACAGTAACATTTCAATGACAAACACAGTAATTTGATTATATTTTCTTAGTGGAAATACTGAAAGAGCAAGAATGAACTGTCAAAAAATTTAAACTGTTTTTAGTAAATATATTGTTAATAATACTTGTATTGATGTTTTGAAATTACTATATTTTATCATAGGATAAAACAAATAACTTATGTTGAAATTTTTACTATCAGGGAAGAGAAATGTATATATATGAACTCCTGATGTATTTTCTATTTTAAAAATTTAGTAGTTCTCTTTACTTTTAAAAGACTCTGAAAATGTCCAAGCCAGTCCCAGGGAGCACCCCTGGTGCCAGACTGTGGTTTCCAAGTACCTTTTATGTTCCTAAAGGCAGTTAGAGCTCCTTGGTGAAATGGCTTGATTCCAGGTCTGGGGCAGGATTTGTACAACTTGAGCCTGGACCCTCTTTTCATCCTAAGGAAAAAGGGAGAGGAGAGGAGTGAAGCTTGCAGATATGCGGCGGTTCTCAGGTCACGGTCCCTGGACGGGCAGCAGCAGCACTATCTGGACACTGGCCGGAAAGGCCAGTTTTCAGGCCCCACCCAAGGCCTGCTGAATCACAAAGTCTGGGGGTGGCCCCAGTGATCTGTTTTTACGAGGCTTCTTGGTAACCCTGAGACCTACTGGATCGAAAGAAACTGGAGACAACAACAGTCAGATACAAAACTTGAAGTTTATTTGGATGCTGAGTCAAGCCGGTTAGTTTTAAAAAAATAATAAAAATAAAATGATGATGCAATCAGGAACGTTATCTGCCGACACCTGTTTGGTGATCCTAAGCAGTCACGCTCATCGTTTTAGATGTGATAATGACATTGTGGTTTTTTAAAAAGAATCTTTTTCTCCTAGAGCTGTATACTGAAATATTTTGGGGTGAAACATGATTGGGTTCTAGGGTTGATTTTTAAAAACAATTTTAGACTGAGAACGGGCAGGGGTATAGATGAGACGAGTCTGGCCGTTAGTTGACAGCTGTAGCTGCTGAAGCTGGATGGTGTCTAGTGGTTCATTCTCCTGTTCTTCCTACTTCTGTAAATGTTTTGAGAGTTTTCATTTTAGAAAAGAATAACAAGCAGCCAGGAAAAAAAAAAACAAAAACAATTTGAGAAGTCAGGCAGCGCAACTCGTTAAGTCTCAGCTCTGATCTCAGCGCTGTGGTCCCGAGGAAGAGCTGCTCTGTCTCACTCCTGCTGGGGGTCAGGGACTCTGCTGTACAGTAGCATCTCATCTTATCCCTTCCAGGAGCCCCTTAAGTATTATTAGTCCCGTTTTTCAGAAGTAGGGACGGAAGGGAATCCCTGGTGGTCAGTGGTAAAGAACACATGCAACGCAGGACACGCAGGCTCGATCCCTGGGTTGGGAAGATCCCCTGGAGGAGATGGCAGCCCACTCCAGTGTTCCTGCCTGGAAAATCCTCTGGACAGAGGAACCTGCTGGGCTAAGTCCATGAGGTGGCAAGAGTCAGTCACGACTGAGCGACTGAATCACCACCGAGAACTGGAACTCGCTTGCTCCATCATCTCAGCATCTGGAAGCAAGGGAGCTCTGGAGCCTGCCGTTTTCACCCTGGCGTCTTCATCCTGTGAAAATGAAGATTTTTAGTTCAGAGAGACAGCAGACACTTGTATATAACTCCTTGTCTTCAGTGCTGGATAGAATTCAGGCGTTCAGGGTGCTTTGAGAGTGCAGGCGAACCCACCGCTTGGTAGGTGGTCTCACAGCACCTACGTTGAGCCAGTCGCTGGGGAGTCAGAGGGAAGAATTGAGTTCTCCCCTCAGGGAGCTTTGTAGTATAGGTGGGGAAGCAAACAAGGAATGATCTGTTACAATCCACCGTGAAGTGGGAAGTGTTAGGGGAAGCCCTGGACACAGCGGGCACCCAGAGGAGCAGTAAGCAACTGAGGCTGTGGTGGGGAAGGTTCTCAAGGAGGGCCTCCTGGAGAAGGTGCTGTCTGAGTTGACCTCAGAAGGAGAGGTAAGGTTAGGCGGCAAGGTGAGCAGCAAGCGTCCTCCCTGTCTTCAGGGAGCCGCTCCTCTGAGTCTCTGTCCTCTGCAGTGTGACAGGAGGGTCAGGCATTGTCCCTGTTTACAGATGTGGACCCAGGGCTCCGAGTGAAGAGTGACCTTGTCCCAGAATGTGTGGCCTGCAAAGCCGCAGCCAGAGCAGAAGTCTCTGGGCTCTCAGCTTGAGGAGGAATCAAAGAAAACCTTGTGTTTTAATTAGGGTCTGTTTTGGAAGCACTGTCGAAGTCCTTGTAGCTGACACGATTGGTTAATCTTAAAAGTAGGTTAAAGCAGGGAATCAAAAAATGATACATACCTTAAACATCTCAGTTTAACTTAAAAACAGTTCAATGTACATTCATTTGCCATTCTTTTGATGTCGGGCCAGGGCCTTTCCTTTGAATATGGGTCTGCTGATTGAAGTTCCCCGTCTCCTTTCTTTCATAAACTACATCCATAATGTATGTCTGTCACTTCCAATTTCTGTTTCTTGAAGATGAAGAAAAAACTTAGGTACTTGCGAAGCAATTTGAATGTAGAATTCTCCTGGACTGCCTTCCTCCCACATCTTTTAGCGTTGACTCACCCACACCTAATTTGGCAGAAATGTGGGGGTTTTTTTTTAGTGACTTGCCTTTATCAAGTCTTCTCTGAAACATATACAGGTTTTCTTTCAACCGGTTCTGTCTTTTCATACACATATTTCATAAGTTTACTTAAAAATTAAATCACATAGCTGCTTATAAGAGCCGTAAACAAGTTTGGGAACAAACTAAAGTGCCTCTCTGTGAGTCGGGAGCAGAGGTGTTTCAGTGGAGCACAGGGTGCCCTGTGCGGGGCATCTTACAGCCCACGTGTCTTTTGAGGAAGGGAGTGTGCTTCACCCCCCGCACCAGTTCAGCGACGAGTAGGCAGGAGGGCTTCTGCGTGCGTGCGTGCGTGCGTGCGTGTGTGTGTGCGTGCATGCTAAGCCTCTTAAGTCGTGTCCGACTCTTTGCGACCTCTTGGACTGTAGCCCGCCAGGCCCCTCTGTTCATGGGATTCTCCAGGCAAGAATGCTGGAGTGGGTTGCCTTGCCCGCCTCCGGAGGATCTGCTGACCCAGGGGTTGAACCGGCATCGCATTATGTCTCCTGCATCACAGGCGGGTTCTTTACCTCCAGTGCCATCAGGGAAGCCCGAGAGAGTCACCACGGCCTGCATATTTCACGCTAGGGGCCTGGGAACTGTGGGCTTGTCATCCATCTACTCTCTCCCCGTCTCTGAAAAAATCAAAGCAGGCTCTCCTAATAGATCATACTCCCCCTAATAATATCTTTATATCCCCTTTGTAAGATATAAGCATTAAAAATAAACCAGCATTATAGTTTTTTTGGGGGAAAAACTCAATTCTGATAAATTAAAAAAACGAAAAACAAAATATTCCAAATCCCATATCTCAGAAATGGAACACTGTAAACGTTTTTGTGATGTCTCTGTTGTCAGATGGTTTAGACATCTTGATATACATGCCTATGGATAGAGATATATGCGTTCAATTTTGTGAAACCGGCGTGCCCTGGTACACAGGAGCTGTTCTGGGTTCTTTTGTCACTAATTAGCATCATCTCTCAATGTCAGTAAATGAAGTCCTACAACATCATTTTTAATAGCTGCAAAATTACTCCGTTGTATATAAGTACCATAATTAAGTTACCTAAATCCCTATCGAAACAAATCAGGTTGTTTATTTTGTCCTGCCGTGAACAGTGCTGAGGTGAACATCCTGGAGCCAAGGCATCTTCTCAGGCCTGCACCGCCCTTCCTTGGGGGTAAATGTCCAAGCGTAGACTCGGTAGGTCGGAGGGTTAAGCGCACCCTAACATCCGCTGCGTCTCAGTGGGCCTGGGTGCACCCTGGGCTGCCTTGGCTCGCAGTTCCGCCAGCGGTCCTGAGGCCTCCATCCGGCCGGCAGCACGTGGCTTCTAGCTTTCCCTCAGATGCCTTTGTTTGGAAGGCTGAGTGCTTTCTATGTGGTTCTGCAGTTCTTCTTATAAGGATCTGATGTTTCTATTCTTTGTTGTTTTTTTTCCTAAATCCCCTTCTCTTTAGACGGGAGAACTGAAGGCAGAGATCAGCAAACTCCACAAAAAACTGTTTGAACAAGAAAAGAAGTTGCAGAGCACCCTGAAGCTGTTGCAGCTGAGCAAGAACCAGGAGAGGGTCATCTTTGACCAGTGTGAGTGGCGGCGGGGCGGCCGCCATGTCTGGGCCGCACCTCTGGGCGGACTCAACCCGGCCCTGGCTTGTCCTGGTGCCTCCTCCATTTGGGTTTCCTTACGTCCTTCACCCGGGGTCCTCCGAGAGCCTCTGGACGGCACAGCCCCCGCTGGACTGTGGGCTGGTGGCCTGTCAACATCCTTAACTCACAAGGGGCCTTGTGGGCCAGACCCAGGCAGGAGCATCAGTGACCACAGGGCCCCTCGTGTGTTAGGTCCCCGCGGCTGAGCACAGAATGGCTGGGAGGTGGGGAGACCTCCCTGGGGGCTGTCCAGGGCTGTGGAGGGGTGAGGATGGTGTTGAAAGCTAGTAGGGAGGTTGCCCTGGCAGAGTTGCGGATGTCTGTGGGGCTCCAGCCTAGGAGAGCAAGTCCCTTGTAGAGAAGGGGGCGCTGGGAGGGGGTCCGTGTGGGGGCAGTGCCACCGGGCTGTGTCTGTGGCAGCGGGCCGTTTGGCTGGGTCAGGTACCTGCAGCCGCGAGGAGGAGGGAGCGCGCTTTGTGCAGCCCTGAGTCCAGGGAACATGGGTTCACAGCGCCAGCAGTGCCTTGCGGCTGTTGTGCCAGGCAGTCCCAGGCACAGGACGGGAACCCTGCCTCCAGGGGAGCAGGCTCCGGAAGTGGGTTCAGACGGCCGAGTCCCCATGGCTGATCCAGGGCCCAGAACCCAGTGCGAAGCTCAGGTCGCCCCTTTCCTGCGAGACCAGGAATAAACGACTTTAGCTCTCCAAGCTGTAGAGTCCTCACTTCTAACTGGAGATGGTAATTCCAGGGGACTCAGACTGGCTGGGTGGGCCTGGGCTCTCATCACAGCTTCACAAGAAGTGCCCCTGTCTTCTCCTCTGGGATGAGAGTGATGTCTCAGCTCTCTTGTGCTTCTTCCTGGGACTGGCTGGGTGGGCCTGGGCTCTCATCACAGCTTCATAAGAAGTGCCCCTGTTTTCTCCTCTGTAGGGATGGGAGTGATGTCTCAGCTCTCTTGTGCTTCTTCCTGGGACAGAACAGATGCCCCATAAGCGCTGGTTCTTTGGCTCCTTTATCCCATGAGGCCAGACTGAGTTCTGGGCATGGAGGTGGTGGCAAACCGTTAACCTCTGATGTGTCGTAGCCTCTCCCCTGCTAAGACGGCATCACCATCTCCGTATTTCTCCCCATGGCCCGACCCAGAGTCAGTCTCAGCTGCGGGGAGGGCCTGCCCAAGGTCGCACAGCGAGCGGGTGGCTTGGCCAGGCTTGTGAGTCCCCCCAGGACCCCAGGCCCACCGGCCTCTCCCAGGGCTGCTCAGGCTCTCAGGGACTAGGTGGAAGTTGGGGGAATGTCCCTACCCCTCCCTTTGCCGCCTGTGTCAAGGTGGACACGCCAGCGCTGCTCAGAATCTGCCGGGAAAGGAGGGGACAGACAGTGACTGCGAGAGCCTCCCGTGTGGCCTGGGGCCGCCCACTCCACGCCCTGCCTCCAGTGGGCAGGAGCCCCTAGGGTGCTCACTGAGGTCACAGCTGACAGACCGCCTGTCGCCGCTGGACGCCCCTGAGGCTGGGGTCTTCGGGGGAAGGGGTCCGGCGCTGTCAGGCAGACCTAGGCTCTAGGCACGCCTCTGCCTGGGGCCAGCCCTTTCCCACTCTGCCCCACGGGCTTCTCATCTCGGTGGGGGCTCCTTGCTCAGAAGGTGGGTGGTGCTGTTCAGATGCGGGGGTCCCTTCAGACTTGGGCCAGCTGAGACGTGACTCGTTTGACACTTTTAGCACCACGATGCTTACTCTTCTCTGGGTCCTGGCCCCTTGGCAAATCTCAGGAGAGGTGCTCTCTCTTCCCAGAAAGATGCACACAACGGTGTACGCACAGATTTGCACGTGGTTTCTGGGGACTTAGGATGCCCAAAGCATCACCCTGGACCCCAGCTAAGAACTTCTGGCCTGCAGCGTGGGCTGGGGTGGCGCAGGTGGCAGCGGGCGCCTCCGCGAGTCACTGCGCCCAGCTAGAAACAAGGCCACGGCATCTGCGCCCGCCCCTGCCACAGAGTGCGCGCAGGCTCTGTTGCCTGCAGAGGGAGGCTTTTGTGAGGCAAGAAATAAGTATTTTCTCGAGGCCACTGCATGGCACCTCTTCAGAATAAGCCAGCAGGGAGTCGGTCTCAGCCTCACTGGCCGAGGTCCCAGTCCAGAAGCCTGTGTGTCCTCCCCGGGTGTAGATGGAGTCCCTGGCCATCTCAGAGGCCTGTTGGGGGCGCGTCCTGATGCGGCCCGTCTCCGTCAGTGGTGGCCTTCGCTCTGCTCCTGGCGTCTGGGGGACAGACGGGCTGCGGGGAGAAGCTGTCTTCCTTTACAGCTGTGCCCCGAGGCGGGCCCTCCGCCTGCCCATGGGTTCCCACGCGCTGGGCCTCTGCCTGCAGCCACGGAGCCCAGAGAGCTGCGAGGTGGTCCCGCCCTACCCGCTGCTCCAGGTGGAGCGAGCGGCCAGCGCAGGGAGCCGCCCTGTGTCCGTCCGTCCGTCCTCCCTGTGGTCAGGCGCCCGCCCCGGGACTGCAGTGCCCTCCTGCCTGGCCCTGGCCTGCACCCCTGCGTTTGCTTGGAGCAGGCACTCCCCATTCCCAGAGCGGCTTCTCTGGGGGATGAGGGCTCCGAGATGGGCGTAGGTCTCTCCCCTCCCCGCACCGCGGCCCAGCCCGCAGAGGTGGGCTCGGGGATCCCCCGATCCTGCTGGCCCTGTTTCATCTGTAACGTGGTATCGCACGCCCTGCCTTCGGCTTAGACTTGAGGAGGGGCTCTGGCCCACCCTCTCTGACGGGTCACTTGGTCCCGGGTATGTGATGAGGTAGACACCTCTGGGTCTGGATGCTGCGGGGCTTTCCGCAGGCCTGAGCCACTTGGGGCTGGAGGCCTCCTCCCTGCCCTTGGCTGGTCTGCCAACTTGCAGGGCACCCGTCTCTAATCGCCCCATTCTTTCCTCTCTCCTTAGTGGTTGTGACACACAAGGTCCTTCGGAAGGCCAGAGGGAACCTGGAGGTAATGTCGCTTTGAGACTGTCGTGCGGCGGGCGGGACAGGGGGTGGGGCTGGCAGTGGCGTCCTTTTGAAAGATGAAGGTGAAACCGGTCACCTGTTCTCCGCCAGCTGTTTTTTTCTGCCCGCAGTGCATGGAAAGTTTCGTTTTATCATGCCTCGTTCTTGATGGTGGTTCTAGTTATTGGTGTGTTGTTTTTTAACCAGTGAGAAGTGCAGCAAGTGGTGCCTGACACATAGGGGGCATCTGACACATATTTCATCATCATCTGGCTCTATAAATATTTACTGATCAAACAGCGTGTCTTTGAAAGTAGTTTCAGAACTACTCACCTTTAACCCTGTCAGGGATCATACTCCAGAAACCCTCCATGTGACCTAAAATTCTCATTTTTTCCCCCTCCCTTCTCCTAGCTCAGGCCCGGGAGTGCCCACCCTGGAACGTCCAGTCCCAGCCGACCAGGCTCCTGAGGAGAACTTTGAGCCAATAAAGCCTGGGGTTCCCACTCAGCTCGTCCTGCCTCTCTGTCACGGGTGGGGCTCCTGCTTTGGAGGGGAGAGGGGCTGTCTGGTCTCTTCCGATGCCCACCCACCATCTATCTCCATTTCTCGCCGGCATTAAGCGGTCCTTCAGAAATCCGCCCCCACCCTGGGCCTGCAGAGCGAGCCCTCCATTGCTCAGTCCAGCGCGCACCCCGCAGCCTCCGTGGGGGTGGGGACTCTGAGGTGGTCCGGGTCGCTTGTGTGGCCGCAGGACAGCCAAGCGACCAGCCCAGGTCCTCTGCGCCCTCCTGTCCTTCCAGACGCCGAACTGGGCCCTCTGCCACTACCCCGTAGCTCCCGAGGTGATGGTGGTGGAGGCGATGGAATCGCATCCGCTGGAGGCCTGGGGCTCAGGGAGGCAGAAGCCTGGGCTACAAGTCGGCCTGAGCCCCCAACTCTGCTTCTCACCAAGGGACGGGCAGGTCGGTGGTCAGGAAGGACCGTCTCTGCTTGGCTTCCTGTCATCTGAACACTCATCTTAAGAAATACTTGTGCACACGTACCTGAGTCCATCCCAGTGTGGGAAAGCTTAGATTTAGTTGTAATGTGGCAGCTCCTTTTTCTAGAAGTCTCACAGCCGAGTTCCTCAAAGGAAGCTCCAAACAGCCCACAAGAGGGCTTGGCACGGCAGTGTGGAGGGAAGAGGAGGCCTGGTTCTAGACCTGAGTGGTATGCTTCTGTCCTCAGTCGATACACGTATAAAATGGGAATTGCCCTTCTTTGGCCCAGACCCTGTCACGCAGGTGATCCTGTGCCCTTTGGATGTCACCGAACAGCAAGAGCCCTTCCAAAAACCAGTGTCTCTCAGTGGCGTGTCTCAAGCAAGTTACGGAAGCCCTGCCTTAAGGTTCCATGGTGACGCGCACAAAAGCAGGCGTGTTGGTGGGGATGGCAGGGGCGGGGACGGGGCGGGGATGAGCATGTGGAACAGTGGTACAGGCTAGCCTCGGGCGGGCGCAAGCCTCAGATTCAGGTCGAAACACGGCTACAGTCAGTGCCTACTTCATCGCTAGTTCTGAGTGCGTGGCCTGGCACGTGGCTGGTGCTCAGCCTGTGGGAGCTTTTTGGAAAGTCTGTGAGTGGAGGTCGTGGTCTGTCCCTGACCCTTTGGGTGGCACACACCGGGCGCCTAAGAGCAGGGGCGTCTGGGAGCCCAGCTGGCCATTGGCTTCAGTCGCCCACAGCTTCTCAGGAGCACAGTAATCCAAAGCAGAGTATCTTTTTATCCCCCAGTTGAGAATCGTGTGAAATATTTCCAACCCTGGGCTAGTGAAGGCCCGCCCTCGCTCCCCAGGGAGGTGGAGGAGCAGCCTCATGAGCTTGGACTGGATTTGGGCCAAGAACATCCTCGGCAAATAGGGATGATTTGGACCATGGGGAAAGCTCCCTTGTCCCTGGCGAGTTCATTTTACCAGCAGCTGGATTCAGGAGGCTGTGAAGCCTTCACAGGACAGGCGCGTGAGGCTGAGGAGCTGCACCTGGGAGACGCACGTGCAGGGAACACACGCGCACACAGAGGAGGGGCTGAGACCCGGCTCTGCCCGCGGGCCCCGCTTGCCCCCCAGGCTGGCACCCGCCTGATGAGCAGTGGCCACGCTGGGCATCATCTCTTTCATCTGCACCACCTGCCTGTTTCACAGGCAAGAAAACGGGTAGGGTGTCACCGGAGCAAGTGCTGGAGCCCGAACTTGGGCCTGGGTCTGTCGAGACCCATTCCCAAAACAGTCCTGGTCTCTGGACTATACCCTGTCTCCCCGAAATGCCAGCTCTTCCAAAAGCCTGCAGCTCTCCCCAGCGTCAGGGCCCGAGTAGTCTCCTCTCTCTCTGCCCTTTCCAAGAAGAAGTCTCTGGCTGGCCAGAGCCGGGCCCCAGAGACACACAATTGAATTCCTCTGACCCAGCAGCCCCGAGACCTGCTTGTGAACAGAGCTGTGCACAGAAGAAAGAGTGATCTTGTTAATAAGGCCTCCGAACAGTAGAGGCAGGCAAACCTGCCTGGGGGCTCCCGACCCTACCAAATTGCCTCCTCAATCTTGGCCATATTTTAAGCCTTGACTCAAAAATTCAGTTATCACAATGACTCGTCCGTCCCCAGAGAAGCCCGGGACGCTGCCCTAGGGCCCGGTCGTGTTTACCTCTTGCCGCAGATGGGGCCTTCCCAGCTCATTCTACTGGGCACCAGGTGGGGTGGGCCTGCCCGGGGCCCTGGAGACCCAACGTCCTGCTGTGGCCTTCAGGGCTCCTCATAGGACCTGATTCCATCCCCTCACCTGCCAGGTGACGGCGGGGAAGGGTAAAGGTTCGTGACGGCCAGCTGTGAGGCCCGCCCGGACCTCGGCCAGGTCTCTGGGGTTTGCCTGTTCCTTCCTCCTGAAGGCTCTGCCCCAGCCGGCCGGCGGTGTGTGCCGGAGGCGTCCTGGATGCCTTGCGCTCCCCACCCGCTGTGACTTGTCCCACCCCCGATCCCAGCCTCTCCATCCGCGCTGCCTCCCGAGGCTGCTCCTCACTCACTTCCAGGTGGGCCACCTTGGATCCTCCTCTGTCCCCTGGACCACACGCTGCAGTAGCTTCCCGGCCGGCCTCCCCACATGCACCCACACCGGAGCTAGAACAGCCTTTGGAATGTGGAGGGGACCCTGTCTTCTTCCCGGTGTGAAACGCTGCAGGCTGCCCTTCGTGGCAGCGTCCCTCGTGGGCCTGGGTGTGCTGAGTCCACTTCCCGAACGGCAGCCGCCTGCCTGCCTGTCAGCTCTCTCGCTTCAGCTTCACAGGGCTTCCCTCCGCTCAGCCACAGGACCTTGGCACATGCTGCTCCCTGCCTGCGGGCTTCCATCCACCTCGCTAGCTTCTCTTGTTTCCCTTGCTGGTTGCCTCAGAGCCTGTTCAGGGGGTACTTTCTCACCAGGAGCCCCTACTCCTGTCCCAGGTGACGAGTCCCATCACTGGCACTTGGCCATGCTTGTGGCTTTGGATTATAAGTGTGATTTGGGGGGATTATGTCTCCCCCGTCCCTAGCTGGGAGGCCGTGAAGGCGCAAAACGCACGAGATACTTCCTCACCACTCCAGCCCCCAGTGCCAGCCACAGGCCAGCAAACATATTCAGTACCAGACACTCCCAAAGCTTCTCTCACCTCCTCCTGGAAGGACTCAGACTGGTGGGAAGAACAGACAAGGATTAATAAGGCCAGTAGGGAGGGCTTGTTCAGGAGGTCCCGTGGCCCGGGCGGGGAGTGTAATACAATCACAGGTGATCCTGTGAAGCCTCGTGGGGGAGATGCTTTTCTCGGGGGAAGGACCGACTGGTTCACAGAGTGGCCTGCCCAGGGTCACACGGCCAGTTGGCCACGGGGCTGGATTCAGTCGGAGCCCCGCAGGCTGCAGGGCCCCGGCCTCCCTCACCGTGCTGCCCGCCAGCACAGTTCAGTACGGTAAGTGCGAGGAGGCGCAAGGGGCTGGGGTGTGGCCCCCTGGCAGAGTGCAGGAGGCTCCTTCACATCAAGGCCCAGTCTTGTCCACGGCTTGGCCTCAGTCTTTCCATCCCGAACAGGAGACCGTGCTGGAGCCGCCTCCAGCCCCCGCTTCCATTCAGGTTTCCCAGAGCTCTTTAAGCGCGTTCATTTCAACCCAGTCTTTGGGGAAGCGGCTGCCCCCACCTTCCCCAGAGGGCAGCACTGGGTCTGGGGGGCCCCTCTCCTGCTGGATCGCGCCGTTAATAAATCCACCCCGTGGTTACCAGCCACCCTCCACAGTCCTCTTTCGAACTCCGGCATCGCCGTCGTCGTTAGCAGGTACTCGCAGGAGAGCTTAATTGCAGGTTTTCAGCTTTTAAAAGAGCCCCTGTTTGTATTAGCGCTAGTTTTCCTCTTAACAAACCAAACAGCGAGTGGCCCCAGCTCCTCTGTGGCGCTGGATGGTGGTGATGGCCGGCGGCAGGGAAGAAGGAGAAAGGGCCGTCCTGACTCTTGACTCCAGCAGGGCCAGGGGTCACAGACGGGGAGCCGGGTCCTGAGGCTCCGTGGCTGCAGAAACCGATGACTGGGAGCCCGAGTGTGTGTGTGTGTGTGCTTTTTTCATTATTCTCGTGAAGCCTCAGTTTTCTTCTCTGCAAAATGGGCAAGCTATGATTTTTGGCTTCCATTTCACCACGGTTCTCTCTGCGAGGGTCACTTTATTTTGAGGACACTGGTGTCTCTGGGAATTCAGGTTCTCTCACTCTTCGCCCTCAAGTGTCTTTTTAAAAGAGCCAACCCGCAGGCAAGACCATTTCTCACGGTGGGTGGAGTGGATACTCGGCATAGGAAGGGCTCCAGAGACACTTGTTTCGTATCAAATTCACCTCCAGCACCCACCTTCACCCAGGGGGTATGGCCCCGTTCATGGAGGGGGCACAGCATGGGAGGGTGTTCACACCCTCCTTCAAGGTGGGCGGAGTGTTCCGGGGGGTGGGGACACTTCAGGAGGAGGAATCAGTCTGTGCAAAGCCACCGAGGCCCTGGGGTGACCTGCGGTGGTGCTGTGAAGCCAGGATGTCAGGCATGAAGATGTCAGCGGCTGAACAAAAACAGCATCGTTGGGTGCTGGCCCCTCACCCACCGGCTTGGGCAGCCCTGGGCACAGTTGAACGTGGACACTCGAAGTTGGGGGCACTGGTGGTGATTATTCCGAGGAGAGGAGGAGAAAGCCCAGGGACGAGGGAAGGGACAGGAAGATGAAGGCTGAGAGTGAGGGGGTTGGGGTGGGCTGGGCTGGGGCTCAGTTCATCTCCAGGTGAGTGAGCCGTGGTCGTGGGGACCCAGAATCCTGCCCTCTCGTTGCTGCGGCCGCAGGAGGCCTGGTGTGGAGGCAGCAGGGAGGAGACCCCTTGGAGGCGCCCCCTCCCCTGGGACCTGCTGGGACTCTGGTTTCATCTGCCCGCTCTGGGTGTTGTCCTGGAGGGACCGGCTGACCCAGCTGCTGTCCCCCGGGACACAGGGCCACACGGCTGTGTGGGAAGGACGAGGGATCCGGCCCTATGACCCTGGGGAGGGGTCTGGCCTCTGCCCGCCTCCGTTTCTCATCTCCTCCTCCCCTGCAGGCTCCCTGTCTGAGATCCGCCCCCTCTACCCCCTGGAACCACAGTCTGCCCAGGGGACCCCTGCCTCTCACCAGCCCAGCTCGCCGTGCTTCCTTTCTTGACCCCTCTCCACTCTGCCCTCTACTCTGCACCCGCCTCCTCCCTGCTGACCTGGTCCTCACGGGGTCCCCTGCCTCCTGCCACTGCCTGTCCTCTCCTGCCTCTGCACCCAGCCAGGGTGAGCTTGTCCATCACAAGCCTCCTCATCTCACTCCCTGCTGGCACACATGCTCTGGGGACAGCGCGACCCTTCCTGCTTGGCATGCAAGCCCTCTCTGGTTGACCCCAACCTTCTTCCTTCAGCTTCTAATTTTTAGGAGAGATTTATTTATGTGGCTGCACTGTGGCCTGCGGGATCTTCCTTGCAGCGTGCAAACTCTTGGTTGCGGCGTATGGGATCTAGTTCTCTGACCAGGGACTGTGGGCTCCCTGCACTGGGCATGCAGCCTTAGCCACTGGACCACCAGGGATGTCCCCATCCCCCGTGTCTTTGGACAGTGTCCTACCCCCACCCAGACTTGCTGCACTTATCCCAGGCCCTGAAGGTGCCTCCTGTTCTCTGCAGCCCTGGACTTTGACCACGTGTCTCCCCCATCCTCAGCCTGACACACTTACCCTTAAGGACGCATCTCAGGGGCCATCGCTGGCATGCTTTAAGCCTCAGTTTATCCCCCTATAAAATGGGCATGATCATATTTATATTTCCCCTTGGAACTGGAGACAGACAGGATTTTAACTGACTACAACAGTTAAGTCAACGGAGGCCAAAGAAGGGATCCCAAACGCTAACGGTGCCTTGGCTGTGTTAGTAGAGACAGAGGAGGTGAATCGTCTCACTGCCCGTGGCCTGCCGAACTGTTCCGAGAGCCTTGTGGTTGTTTTCTGTGACTTGCTTTTGGAGGGATGTTGACACAGTGGGTTATATCACCGATGCTCTCGAACCTGTGAATATTAACATGGCAAAGAAAAAACCTTGAGTGGGGCAAGTTATCCTGCATTATCCAGGTGGGACACGCTAATCACAGGAGTCCTTAAAAAGAGAAGGACTTTTCCCCAGCCACGGGGTCAGAGAGACAACAGGAAAAGATTCAGAGGGAGGGGCTGGCTCTGAAGACAGGGAAGGCGCCAGGGGTGCAGGAGTGGGTGACTTGGAGGAGCTGGAAAAGGCAAGGAAGTAGACGCCCTCCCAGAAACTCCAGAAAGGAGCACCGTTCTGCCGCTGCCTTGATTTTAGCTCAGTGGGCTCCACGTCAGGTTCCAGCCTACAGAGCCGCAGGATAGTAGAGCTGAGCCGCTGCTTGGGGTGACAGCAGCAGTGGGAGTCTCCTACATTAAACGAACACGCGTTTACGCGGCCGCATCGGGCCTCTCTGCTTGCGGTGCTCCGTCTTAGGTTTGTATCGGGCTTGGTTGCTCTGCGGCACCTGGGATCCTAGCTCCCAAACCAAAGATTCAACCTGCATCCCCGGCACTGCAAGGTGGATTCTTAACTACTGAACCACCAGGGGTGTCCCCACGATGCTTTAAATAGCATGGGTACAATCATAGAGACCCCATGCTGTGTGCAGGCAGTGGAGCAATTTCTTAATGACAGGACCCACCCAGTAGGTAGCCTGGGGGGCTGAGCTCCTGGTCCCTGGCGCGGGGTGATTGCAGAAGTGCCATTGGGGATGTCGGGGAAGGGATTGCTGCCTCCCTGGGCAGGTGCTGGGACAAAGGGCCTCCTCCGAAGAGCGTCTGGAAAGCGAGGTCTGAGCCGAATAGCCCTGGGCTGGGGAGACGGTGGTTGTCCCTGCCAGCTGGGAGGCCTCTTCGTCACCCCATCACCACCCGCCACATCCTCCCCTTAGGCGAGTTATTATATATGGTCCCGGGACTCAATTACTTCAGAACGCTTCTATGTAATGCATTGAAGGGATTCTTGGAATGTGTGATTACAGTCTGCATTGTAGTGTAAAACAAGTCTGTTATATTCATTTGATGGAACTGTGCTCCGTAACGTCTCAGTTCTAACATAAAAGATCCCTCCATTAGAGCGTTATACAGCGCGGTGAGAATTGTCCTCCTTCACCCAGTTCCCACACTTACTTCATGGTGGTTCTGCCTGTGTGAAGTCAGGGTGCCTGAGCTCCTGAGTTGGGAGGGCACTTTGAGGCCCTTCGGTCCAACCCGACTTTAGACAGATGGAGAAGGTGAATCTTTGAGGGGTGAGGCGGTCCATTCAAGGTCCAGACCTGCTAACTGCTCGTGGTCCCCGCCCCCCCAGACCCCTTCAGGAATTGGAACACTTTCTTCTGAAAGAATCTTATATACAAGCAGAGGGAAGAGTCAGCTCTGCAGGAAGCCGGAGCAGGCTACCCAGGGTCCTGGCCATTTGACGCCCACTACACCTCCACTCCCACTTCCCTGAGGCCCCTCTGCAAAGTACTGGAGCTCCAGGGGACCCCCTTCAAAGCCAGCAGCCCCCTGCCTGCTTTGGTCCAGATGGGGAAGCAGTGCTTGCTGGAGCTCACAGCCCAAGCTGGGTGCAGCTGGGATCAGCCCCCTTCTCATCCGCGGTACTCAGAATCACGGCCTTTGCTAGTTATCCTGATGGCGCGCCCAGCCTCAGAGGCTGAGCTGCCGTGTGTCTGCAGGGAGATGCAGGAACCCCTAAAGGCAGCTCCGGGTCCCTGTGGTTATCACCCTTTCACAGATACTCAGAGCTCCTTCTAGGCAGCAAGACCCCGTCTGAGCCGTTGGGACATATGGTGGACAAAACCACGACCCCTGCTTAGATTCTAGCGGTGAGAGAACGGCACAGATGAGTGAGCAAAGCCGCCCCCGCGTCCCGGGGTGACCATGCTCCATCTCAGGGAGGGGGCGGAGCGGGGAGGGGCAGGGGGCTCATGGAGAGTCTGTGAGCAAGGCTGGAGGGGGAGGGAGCATGTCTTGGGGCAAGGGTATCCCATGCCGGCTGGGGTGGCAGCTCTGGGGTGAAGACCTGAAGGTGCCCAGGGAGCAGTGAGGGGGCCTCGGGTCGGGGGGCGATGGCAGGAGATGAGCTCGGAGGATGAGGTGGGCACGGGGTGCAGGCTCTGGGGTGGAGGAGAGCGTGGTGTGACTCAGGTTTCCACAGCATCAGTGGCCACCAAGCCCGGAGGCCTGGGCCCCGCCTTTGGTCCCACTCTCTGTCTTGCCCACGCGCCCAGGACGTGGGGACGGGGAGGAGCACCTGGTGGCTTGCCTGCCGCGTGCTGGGTGGCAGCGATCGCCCTTCTTCCTCGAGCACGTCCCCGGCGTGACCACCCTCCTTCCTGTCATCGGCAGCCTTGTTGCCCAAGCCTCCCTGTTTGAGGTGTTTTAAGCATCTTCTGTCCGCTTTAAGTCCCCCAGCAACAGTCCTGTGAATTAAGCTTCATCTTTTATTTTGTACTCAAAGAAGTTGTTCAGAGAGGGGAGGGGAACGGCCCAAGATCACACAGCAGGGTCAGTGGGAGCCAGAACTCCTCACTAACGGGGGTCCCTGGGAGGCCCACCCTCGGGCCACTTGGAGTCTAGCAGTGTGAGGACATCAGCCCCAGGCAGACACGTTGCGGTGTGACCCAGGGAGGTCACACACACTCACCCTGTCACCTTGTCACGCCTTTCCACTGGAGCTGCCAAGGGAATCTCTCCCACTCCCAGGATTGTGAGGGCAGACAGATGTGTGGGTCCTGGTATCAGGTGTTTGCTGAGCTCACTGTGAAGGTGCAGAGGTCGGCTCAATTCCTGCCTTGCCCGGACCCGGTAGCACACTGGGAACAGAGAAAGGGGACAGTGCGGCTTCCCAGTTCCCTGGTTTTCGGCCTTGTCACTTGGCTCCGAAGCCTCTTGTCTTAGGCTGGGGTCTCGAGCGTGGTCCCTCCACCTCTGTCTGCAGCGTTGAGGTGTGCAGTGGTCAGACCCCTGGGGGGAGGTTTGCCTGACTTTGCCCTTGGGCGTCTCCCTTCACCAAAGCCGTCCTGGCCGTGTGATTAACTCCTCAGATTCATGGGAAGAAATAGATGCTGAAGCTTGCTTTGCAAATCTCTACACTTCCCGGGTGGCTCGGACAGGAAAGAACCCACCTGCAATGGGGGAGACCTGGATTAGATCCCTGTGTCAAGAAGATCCCCTGGAGAAGGAAATGGCTACCCACCTCAGTATTCTCGCCTGGAGAAGCCCATGGGCAGAGGAGCCTGGTGGGCTACAGTCCTTAGGCTTGCAAGAGTCAGACGTGACTGAGCGACTAACACTTTCACTTTCTACACATACAATCTCAGTTCTTACATCTATATGTAGTTAGTTTTAATCCCCCCCCCCCCATTTTGCAGAGGAGGAAATAAATCTGGGAGATTAATTCACTTGCGCAGGGTCGCATAACCAGGGGATCACAGAGCTGGTCACATTGCCATGTTTAGAACGTTGGCTGAGCTGCACATAGCAGGTGTGGAGTGTTGGGCTGGCTGAGTCAGAACCCCTGACAGGCGATCAGAGCCTGTTATTCAAATCCAGCGACTCCTGCTTTACACTAACCGTCATCAAAGGTGCTGTTAAGAGGAGGCTGCATCTTCCTTTGTGCATTTGAAAAAATTCCATCTCAAAGCCATCACGTCTGGGCAGGACCATGGAGGAGTCAGTTGGAATTAAATCAGGAGCCGGGAACAGGGAGGAGAGGAAGGTCATCTTTTGAAATGACAAAGAGGTGCTGTTTTCTCAGGCGGGTAGGCGCGGCTTTGGTAGCACCAACTGGGCTGTGAATTTTAATTCTAATCTCTGCAGCTGCTAATGTGCTTGTTGCTCAGAGAATAGACACTAATTGACAAGCAACTAAATAAATAACATGGAACATGAAAGCAAACACAGGCTTTAAAGGAGAAGGAAAAATAGCAAAAAGGATGAAATTAAAAGCGCGAAGGAGGGGAGCTGAAGGGTGTTTTCCGCACTCCATTAGGGTGACATCAAAAGGCTTTTTGTGGCATTTGTTTTATGGCGAAGATACAGTTTGGAGTCATCTAAGCTCCTGTCTCTATGCTGTCTTGCTCGCGCTGAAGATCAGCGGCGGTGCAGTGAGGGGAGGGGGCTGGATCTTCAAAAGGACCTGGAGAAACAGGCAGAGCCAGAGGGATGACACCCCAGCCCCTGCCTTACAGGAGGACAGCCTGGGGCCCAGAGAGGAAACTGGCACAACTGAGGTCAGACCTCGCGTCCCTAGGAGGTGTGGCCTCTGGGGTGGGTGGCCCTGTGTCCCCCAGAAAGATACCTCGAGGTCCTAACCCCCAGCATCTCAGGATGGGACCTTCTTGCAGAGTCCCTGCAGATGTAACTAAGACAAGGTCATCCTGGAGGCGGGGAGGGTACCTTAACCCAAGGTAACTGGTGCCCTGATAAGGAGAGACAGGAGGCACATTTGGAGAAGCACCAAGTAAAGACGCAGGTACACATGGAGGAAGCGGGTGAGACAGAGGCAGAGGCTGGGGGGAGGCCGTTGTGAATAAGGGAGGCTGAGAAGTGCCGGCCACACCGGGAACTGGGAGGGGTTCTACGCAGAGTCTTGGATGGAGCCTGGCTCTCGTGACACCTTGGTTTTGGCCCTCTAACCTCCAGAATTATGAGAGAAGAATTTCTGCTGTTTTAAGACACCCAGTTGGGGGTGTCTTGTTACAGCGGCCCTAGGAATCACACACCCACAGCCTTTGGGGGCTCTGGGCACACTCTGCATGGGGCCGGCTGAAAGGAGACACGGGTCCCAGGCCTGGCTCAAGCGTGGCCTCCAAGACTCCCCGGCTTCCTCCGTCCAGCCGGCCCCTGATCACCATGGAGCTGTCATCCCGCCTCCCCCCAGTTATAATGATTTACCTAGTTCTTACGACTAGACTAGAAGAACCTTCTCAAATCCCATTCCAGTGTGTTCGAGCACTCCCTGAGCTTTGTAACTGGATAGGGGATCTTCAGCCTCCCAGGTGGCTGCTCTCTGCCCGCACCGGCTTCCCATTGCGCCCTCCACCCCCACTGCCCGGCTCTTGCTTTTCTCCTGAACGTGCCCCGCGTGCTCCTGCCTCAAAGTTTGGGTGCTCCCTCTGCCTGGAAGGCCCTTCCCCAGACTCTGTGGATCACTTCCCCTCCTCTCGGGAGACTTTGCTCAGATGTCCCCCGTCAATAAGACCTACGTGACCCGCTATTTAGAATCACAACCTGCTTGAGTTGAGCCGTGGGGTCACCCCTGAGCGGTTGCTGCGGCCGAAGGGGAGGGTCCTGGAGGTCGCCAGCTCCTCTCTCAGGGCTTCCGGGCCGAGTGCAGGGCGGGAGGCGCAGGGCCGCATACGAAGGATCCAGTTCACCAGGAGATGGAGGAAGGCTAAGGGGCAGACTGAAGCGGGAATCCTGTTGGGCCTGTCCTGCTGGCCTCTGGGTCTCAGTCGCAGGTCTGCAGGTGGAAATTTCTAACCAGCCCCGCTGAGGTTCCAGGGTGAAGCAGAAGAGTCGTCAGATTTGGAGTCCTTTTTTCCAACACGTCCTAGCTCTGTGAGCCTCAGAGGCCTTACCTGTAAAATGGGATGACAGGCTCTGCTTCAAAAGGGCTTTTGCAGGATCAGTGAGACAGGCAGGCAGAAGCACTTGATGCGTTTGCAAGGCCAGCACCTCAGCCTCGCTCCCTCCGTCCATCCTAGGACAAGGGAGGCGTGAGCTTGCGGAACCATGGACAGGGAGGAGGGCCAGGGCCCTCAGGATGGGTCCATGGGGTGTGTTCATCTCTCAGCAGGGGCCTGAGGCCCTGGTGCTGGGGCTCTCTCGGGCTGATGCGGCCCCTAAAAGCGAGGGCTGAAGTGACAAATTGGTGCTGAGGCGAGCGAGCACCCAGCATAAAATGAAATTGCTTATCAGAGAAATAATGCTAAAAGTCAAATAAATTAGACTTCACACTGACGTCGTAATTTTAAAAATTAATTAAGAATAAAAAGAAGATGCATCTCGAAGGAAGGGAGAAGTCTAATTTTGACAGGCGGTAATTAATTCCTCCTTTCAGGGATTCATGAGTGGCCTGCAGTACAGATGGCGCCTTCATAGGACCTGGGACTCCCTGGGGGCCTGCTTGAGGCACTGCCGGGCCACTTCGAGGGGCCAGTGTCTGGGACCCCAAGACTGACTCCTGAACGCACTGCTCTGACTGATGGAGTGCTGGCTGGGGGTGGGGGTGACTGTGGGCCGGAGCAGCACAGCCTGAGCGCTCTCTGTGCGCTGGGGCCAGGCCCCAGGCTCGCAGGGAATCAACAGAGCCTCTTGCTGAGCTCACGGTCCGATGGAGGAGCAGACCGTCCTTGCAACAGCGGCTACATGCTGTGCTATGACTGGGGAGGGAGGGGCTGGGGTTCACGGAGGAGGGTGGGGAGGACTTCTGAAATGAGTCCTCAGTTTTTAGGAGGGGCTGTGTAGGAAATAAGGGGAGTCAACCCAGTGCACCAGCCCTGAGCGCCCTGTCTAATGCATCGAACCTGGACTGGTGATCTGTTTCACATATGATAATATACATGTTTCAATGCTATTCTCTCAAATCATCCCACCCTTGCCTTCTCCCACAGAGTCCAAAAGTCTGTTCTTTACATGTGTCTCTTTTGCTGTCTTGCATGTAGAGTCATTGTTACCATCTTTCTAAATTCCATATATATGCATTAATATACTGTATTGGTGTTTTTCTTTCTGGCTTGCTTCAGTCTATATAATAGGCTCCAGTTTCATCGACCTCATTAGAACTGATTCAAATGCATTCTTTTTAATAGCTGAGTAATATTCCATTGTGTATATGTACCAGGTGGGAGGGGGGTTCGGGATGGGGAACACATGTACACCCGTGGCTGATTCATGTCAATGTATGGCAAAAACCACTACAATATTGTAAGTGATTAGCCTCCAATTAAAATAAATTAATTAATTTTTAAAATTTTTTTTAAAAAGAAGGGGAGTGAGATGGCCCAGGGGGAGAAAGAGCATGGCCTCTGAGAGTAGCTAGATCATGAGTGGAGGTCACGCACTAACACGGCACGTTAGCGGCAGGGCTGTGGCTGCGCCCCAGGCCTCCCCTTCCCAGCCAGACCCTGGACTAGTGAGCTGTAGTGAATCAGTCCACCTGAACGGGGGTGCCAGATGGAGGGAGAGGTCAGGAATGTGGAGCGGTGCCACCCCTCTCCTGGCTTGTAGGCCGTGGCACCGGCTCCGGGGTCTCTCCAGTGGGTGCTCTCCAGCCCTCTGATCTCCTCTTGAGCCCCCTCCCCCTGCATATACATATGTTAACGCAGATGGGGGACCTCAAACGTGCAGATGCAGGGCTGGGAATCACCTGTTGCTTGGGACTGAGGGTACAAAGCAGCCGTTTGTTTTGCGGAGTTTCGAAAACTGCATGTTCACCTTCCGGGGTTGGGGGCTGAGGTGGGGGACTTACACAAGGAGCCTGGAGTCTTCTAGAAGGACGTGGCTGAGAACCTCTGCTTCCAGAGACCCAAACATGGGAGATCAGTCAGGGAACGCTGCCATGGCCCCCGGAGGATCAGGAGCAAGGAAGGGGAGGAGCCCCGAGAAATAGCACTCCCTTTGGGGAAGCGGGCCCGTTGGGTGTGTGCGTGGTGGAGACAACACTCAGGATCCTATACGTAGCGTCCTGGATGTAATCCCAGGAACCAGGAGAGCTGCAAGTCTAAACCCATCAGTTATGACAACACATACAAATGAACAGATTATAAAAAATGCTAGGCTGAGTGATGGAAAGCTAGAAGATCTAAAATATCCAATAATAAACAGATTCTGGTACCCTGGAGTATTACACTGGTAAAAAAAAATTTTTTTTAATAATTTTTAATGAAATCAGGATAGACTCATCATATAATATTGAATGGAAAAAGCAGGGTACAATATACGATGTGATTTCAGGAGTGTTAGTAAAACAGCATGGAAGAAAATCTCCTGAAATGTTAACAGGGTTTATATCTGGATTGTGGGATTGTGGGTGACTTTTATTTCCTTCTTTATCTCTCAATGTTTTCTGCAATAAACAATATTACTTCTATTACTTACAATAAAAAATTACTGTAAACAGTATTACTTTTAAAATAAAAACCCACAGAAGCTGACAAAAGGAAACCAACACTACGTGGTTTGTAAATGACACCATCTCAGGGAAAAGCCATTACGGGCCCTCCTGCAGCAGTTTTCCTTACTGTCTCCAGAGGCACAGGTCACCTGAATTTATGTCCTGCTATCCTAAAAAGGGCTCAGACGGTAAAGAGTCTGCCTGAAAGGCAGGAGACCCAGGTTTGATCCCTGGGTCGGGAAGAACCCGAGGAGAAGGGAATGGGTACTTGCTCCAGTATTCTTGCCTGGAGAGTTCCTGGACAGAGGAGCCTGGCGGGCTGCAGTCTATGGGGTCACGAAGAGTGACAGTGACCAACGCTTGCGCTTTTTTCACACCCTAAAAAGTCCCCTTTGTCACATATGAAGATGACGTCTATAAAAGTAAAAAAAAGAAGATTTAAAAAAAATAAAACAGTAGAATTAAAAGAAGAACGAGGAGCCAGAAGGGAGCCACGCCTTGTATAAAGAGGAAGGAGAGGCCGGGTTAGATCACATTGCGTAACTTCGGTTAGTTACGCAGTGATTGCTGGGGTCGTTTTTCTCCCCAGTAGCTGGAAGGGGCCACAGTGAACCCTTTATGCTTTCTCACCCTCACCACCTGGGAACACAACCTAACCTTTGTTGGGTGGTTGGGGTGGAATTCGGGTTTCAGTCTGTGGTCAGAGAACAAAACCAGTTTACAGTTAAACCGACCAGCCCAGGGACCAAGCAATCATCCTAAGAAAGAAAACCAGGTGTGGCTTATGAAGTCCCTTGTCATCAGTTGTCTTGCCGTCTTGGCCGCCCCATGGGCATTCTCCTCTTTGTGGGTATCAGGGAAGCTGAGGTCAGGGTGGCTGAGAGTCGCACCCAAGCGGCATGGCTCCCGCAGGGCAGGATATGGACTGATCATTACCACACAGCGTGATGTTCCTGCCATTGGACCACCATCTGTGCCCCATGCCGAGAGCCTTGTGTAGTCATCTGGGTGGTGGTTCTAACTCCGTTTCAATGCTGATGGACACCATTGTCTCCTGGGAGATTCCCGGAGTCAGCACCACCCATCAGCACAGCACATGAGCCCAGTGGCTGCCCAGGGCTCTTTAATTATTTTTAAGTGAAAGGGGAATTCACTGGGTAGGATAACAGTAATCTGAAGGCGGTATAAGCTTCAGCACATCTAGGGACTCTCTAACGTTGTTTGCCCTGGTTTGCTTCAGCCTTATAGGGACGCATGCCAAGGAGCAAGGAGACAGACACAGACAGGCCCAGATTCACACTCCCGCACCCTGACAAGCCAGGCTGAGAGTCGGTGTCTTCCCCAGGGATGCTGGCTGAAAAGCCCCAGGGGAGTTTCTGATTGGCCAGGCTAAGTCAGGTGACCACCCCCATGGCCAAAAAGATAGATCAGCCCTGCCTTATCCAGACGAGTGGGTAATCACCGAGTAAAGGACATGTCTGAAACCGGACAAAAACAGACATCTGCCAACAACTGAAGTTTTCAGTGTTTTAATTCTATTTCTTGACTTAGGTCCTTTGCTGGCCATCTATTTCCTCTCCACCGAGAAAAATGAGAAATGGAGCAGAAGTTACTGTCTTCCATTGCTCCTTTCCTTTAGTGAGCTTTGTATTACAGTCATGGTATTGTTCTGAGTTCTACTGTGTAACTTTTAATACTATACTAAGTCTCTATTTCTTGATTTATTCCTTTTGAACTCTGAGTATTGATCTCTGGTGTGAAAAATAGAGAAATCATTCATTCCTTTTGTGGTGGTCTTATTCTTTCTTCTGTGACAGCTGTGCTCTTCTCCATTCTTGTTAAGTAATTTTTCTTACCTGGTCAAGCTTCATAACATTTCCATTCTCTCTGTTGACGTATTGGTTTTTCAAGATTTCTCTATAGGTTGCTTCTAAAACTTTAAACCCAATAAAATACCACTTACGCACTTTGGACTATGGAACTGTTCACTGAAGGGAAGAGAATGGAATCCTATGTCTTGAAAACTTTGCTGCTCAAAGGGAATGTCCTAAACACGGGGGCCAGTGGAATCTCCTGTGATTTGGTTTGTACTTTTCTCGATTCTAACGTATCCTTAGCTGCCGTTTCCCGTATTTACTCTTTTTCTCTTCCCTAAGTTTCAACAACTTTAGCTCAAACGGTGAAGAACCTGCCTGCGATGCAGGACACCAGGGTTTGATCCTTGGGTTGGGAAGTTCCTCTGGAGAAGAAGTGGAGTGAAGTCACTCCATTGTGTCCGACTCTTTGCGACCCCGTGGACGGTAGCCCACCAGGCTCCTCTGTCCATGGAATTTTCCAGGCAAGAGTGCTGGAATGGGTTGCCATTTCCTTCTCCAGGGGATCTTCCTGACCCAGGGATTGAAACTGGGTCTCCCACATTGCAGGCAGATGCTTTACCATCTCAGCCACCAGGGAAGCCTGGACGCCCTCTGGAGAAGGGAATGGCAACCCACTCCAGTACTCTTGCCTGGAGAATTCCATGGACAGAGAAGCCTGGCGGGCTACAGTCCGTGGGGTCGCAAAGAGTCGGAGATGCCTGAGCGACCAACGCACACACACAAGTTTCTTTAACATAAAATTTACGTATCGGTGATTTTTTTATGGAGGAGGAGGAAAGAATGGCTTTGTTTCTTTACCAGGCAAAGGGGGAACACGGCAGGCTGGAGACTCAAAAGCTGTGCCCTCACTATTTTAATGACTTTAAAGTGTGCAGCTAAACACATTCACAAAATCCCTGGTGGCTCAGCGGTCAAGAATCCGTCTGCAATACAGGAGACATGGGTTTGATCCCTGGGCTGAAAAGGTCCCCTGGAGAAGGAAATGGCAACACATTCCAATATTCTTGCCTAGGGAATCCCAGGGACAGAGAAGCCTGGTGGGCTACAGTCCATGGTTTCATAAGTGCCACACACAGCTGAGCGGCTAAACCACCACCACCATACATCCAATCCCACCATCTAGAACTCTTCCATTGCTTTAAAAAAGGAAACCCTGTACCCAGTAAGCAATTACCCCTCTTGTCTCCCTCCCACAGTATTCTGGCAACTACTAACCTTTTCTCTGTGTGGATTGGTCTATTGTGTGTATTTGATGTAAATGAACTCATGATATGTGGCTTTTTAACACCTGGCTTCTTTCACTTAATCTAATGTTTTCAAGGTTCATCCACTTTGCAGCGTGTTACGCAGCTTCTTTCCTTGTTTGTGACTGATGGATATTCTTTTTTTTAATTTATCTTTTTATTGAAGGATAATTGCTTTACAGAATTTTGTTGATTTCTGTCAAACCTCATCATGAATCAGCCATAGGTATACACACATCCCCTCCCTTTTGAACCTCCCTCCCATCTCCCGCCCCATCCCACCCCTCTAGGTTGATACAGAGCCCCTGTTTGAGTTTCCTGAGACAAACAGCAAACTCCCATTGGCTGTCTATTTTACATATGGTAATGTAAGTTTCCATGTCACTCTCTCCATGCATCTCAGCCTCCCCTCCCCTCTCCCCATGTCCATAAGTCTATTCTCTATGTCTGTTTCTCCATTGCTGCCCTGTGAATAACTTCTTCAGTGCCATTTTTTTAGATTCCATATATGTGCTTTAGAATACTATGTTTATCTCTCGCTTGCTGACTCACTTCACTCTGTATAATAGGTTCTAGGTTCATCCACCTCATCAGAACTGACTCAAATGTGTTCCTTTTTGTGGCTGAGTAATATTCCCTTGTGTACATGTACCACAACTTCTTTATCCATTCATCTGTCAATGGACACCAAGGTTGCTTCCATGTTCTAGCTGTTGTAAATAGTGCTGCAATGAAGAATGGGATACATGTCTCTTTCTAAATTTTGCTTTCCTCAGGGTATATGCCCAGGAGTGGGATTGCTGGGTCCTATGGTGGTTTTATTCCTAGTTGTTTAAGGAATCTCCGTACTGTCTTCCATAGTGGCTGTATCAGTTTACACTCCCACCAACAGTGCAAGAGGGTTCCCTTTTCTCCACACCCTCTCCAGCACTTACTGTTTCATGATGGCCATTCTGACCAGTGTGAGGTGACATCTCATTGTGGTTTTGATTTGCATTTCTCTAATAATGAACGATGTTGAGCATCATTTCATGTGTTTGTTAGCCATCTGTATGTCTTTGGAAAAATGTCTGTTTAGGTCTTTTTCCCATTTTTTGATTGGGTTGTTGATTTTCCTGGCATTGAGTTGTATGAGCTGCTTGCATATTTTGGAAATAAATCCTTTGTCAGTTGTTTCATTTGCTACTATTTTCTCCCATTCTGAGGGTTGTCTTTTCACCTTGCTTAGAGTTTCCTTTGCTGTGCAGAAGCTTTTAAGCTTAATCAGGTTCCGCTTGTTTACTTTTGTTTTTATTTCCATTACTCTGGGAGGTGGGTCATAGAGGATCTTGCTTTGATTTATGTCATTGAGTGTTCTTCCTATGTTTTCCTCTAAGAGTTTTATAGTTTCTGGTCTTACATTTAGGTCTTTAATCCATTTTGAGTTTATCTTTGTGTATGGTGTTAGGAAGTGTTCTAATTTCATTCTTTTACATGTACCTGTCCAGTTTCCCCAGCACCATTTATTAAAGAGGCTGTCTTTGCCCCATTGTATATTCTTGCCTCCTTCATAAAAAATAAGGTACCCATGGGTGCATGGGTTTATTTCTGGGCTTTCTATCTTGTTCCATTGGTCTAGATTTCTGTTCTTCTGCCAGTACCATACTGTCCTGATGACTGTAGCTTTGTAGTATAATCTGCAGTCAGGAAGGTTGATTCCTCCAGTTCCATTCTTCATTTTCAAGACTGCTTTGGCTATGCGGGGTCTTCAGTGTTTCCACATGAATTGTGAAATTTTTTGTTCTAGTTCTGTGAAAAATGCCATTGGTAATTTGATAGGGATCACAGTGAATCTGTAGATTGCATTTGGTAGTATAGTCATTTTCACAATATTGATTCTTCCTACTCAGGAACATGGGATATCTCTTCATCTGTTTATGTCATCTTTGATTTCTTTCATCACTGTCCTATAATTTTCTGTGTACAGCTCTTTTGTCTCCTTAGGTAAGTTTATTCCTAGATGTTTAATTTTAGTTGCAATGGTGAATGGGATTGATTCTTTAATTTCTCTTTCGGATTTTTCATTGTTAGTATATAGAAATGCAAGTGATTTCTGTGTATTGATTTTGTATCCTGAAACTTTGCTAAATTCACTGATTAGCTTTAGTAACTTTCTGATATTATCTTTAAGGTTTTCTATGTATGATATCATGTCATCTGCAAACAGTGAGAGCTTTACTTTTTCTTTTCCAACCTGGATTCCTTTTATTTCTTTTTCTTCTCTGATTGCTGTAGCTAGGACTTCCAGACCTATGTTGAATAATAGTGAGGAAAGTGGACACCCTTGTCTTGTTCCTGATCTTAGGGGAATGTTTTCAGTTTTTCACTGTTGAGAGTAATGTTTGCTGTAGGCTTATTGTATATGGCTTTTACTATGTTGACGTAGGTTCCTTTTATGCCCATTTATTTGAAGAATTTTAATCATAAATGGGTGCTGAATTTTGTCAAAGGCTTTTTCGGCATCTATTGAGATTATCATATGGTTTTTATCTTTCAATTTGTTAATATGCTATATATGTATTTGCATATATTAAGGAATCCTTGCATTTCTGGGACAAACCCAATTTGATCATGGTGTATGAACTTTTTGATGTGTTGCTGAATTCTGTTTGCTAAAGTTTTGTTGAGGAATTTTGCATCTATGTTCATCAGTGATATTGGCCTGGAGTTGTCTTTTCTTGTGTTGTCTTTGTCTGGTTTTGGTATTAGCATGATGGTGGCCCCGTAGAATGAGTTTGAAAGTGTTCCTTCCTCTGCTATTGTTTGAAAGAGCTTTAGAAGGATAGGCATTAGCTCTTCTCTAAATGTTTGATGGAATTCTCCTGGGAGGCCATCTGGTCCTGAGCTTTTGTTTTTGGGGAGATTTTTGATTACAGCTCCAGTTTCAGTGCTTAATTGGATTGTTTATAGTTTCTATTTCTTCCTGGTTCAGTCATGGAAGATTGAGCTTTCCTAAGAATCTGTCCGTTTCTCCCAGGTTATCCATTTCATCACCACATCGTTGTTCATAATAGTCTCTCACAAGCTTCTGTGTTTCTGCGTTGTCTGTTGCAACTTCTCCTTTTTCATTTCCAGTTTTGTTGATTTGAGTCTTCTCTCTCTTTTTTTCTTGATGAGTCTGGCTAAAGGCTTGCCAATTTTGTTTATCTTCTCAAAGAACCAGCTTTTAGTTTTATTAATCATTTCTATTGTTTCTTTCATTTATTTCTGCTTGAGTCTTTATCATTTATTTCCTTCTACTAATTTTTTTTCTCTTCTTTTTTCAGTTGTTTTAGGTGTAGAGTTAGGTTGTCTAGTCGATGTTTTCCTTGTTTCTTGAAGGAGGATTGTTTTGCTACAAACTTTCTCCTTAGACCTGCTTTCGCTGCATCCCATAGGTTTTAAGTTGTCGTGTTTTCATTGTCATTTTTTTCTAGAATTTTTTTGATTTCCCTTTTGATTTCTTCAGGTATCTGTTGGTTATTTAGAAACGTGTTGTTTCATCTCCATGTGTGTGTGTTTCTTACAGTTTTTTTTTTCTTGTAATTGGTATCTAGTCTTGTGGTCAGAGAAGATGCTTGGTATGATTTCAATTTTCTTGAATTTACTGAGGTTTGATTTGTGACCCAAGATGTGGTCCATCCTGGAGAATGTTCCATGTGCCCTTGAGAAGAAGGTGTATTCTTCTGCATTTGGATGGAATATCCTGAAGATATCAATGAGATCCATCTCATCTAATGGATCACTTAAGACTTGTGTTTCCGTATTAATTTTCTGCTTTGATGATCTATCCATTGGTGTGAGTGGGGTGTTAAAGTCTCCTACTATTACTGTGTTACTGTCATATTCTCCTTTTATGTCTGTTAGTGTTTGTCTTATGCATTGAGGTGCTCCTATGATGAGTGCATAGATATTTACAATTGTTATGTCTTCCTCTTAGATTGATCCCTTGATCATTATGTAGCGTCCTTCCTCATCTCTTGCAATCTTCTTTATTTTAAGGTTTATTTTGTCTGATATGAGAATTGCTACTCTGGCTTTCTTTTGCTTCCCATTTGCATGGAATATCTCCTTCCATCCTTTCACTTTCAGTCTATATGTGTCTTTAGGTCTGAAGTGGGTTTCCTGTACACAGCTTAAATATGGGTCTTGTTTTTGTATCCATTCAGCCAGTCTGTGTCTTTTGGCTGGAGCATTTAATCCATTTACATTTAAAGTAATTATTGATATATATGTTCCTATTGCCATTTTCTTAATTGTTTGGGGTTGATTCTGTCGATCTTTTTTCTTCTCTTCTATTTCTTGACTATATATGTCCCTTTAACATTTGTTGTAAAGCTGGTTTGGTGGCACTGAATTCTCTTAACTTTTGCTTGTCTGAAAAGCTTTTTATTTCTCCATCAGTTTTGAATGAGATCCTTGCCATGTATAGTAATCTTGGTTGTAGACTTCCCCCTTTCAGTTAAATATATCCTGCTATTCCCTTCTGGCCTGCACAATTTCCACTGAAAGGTCAGGCGTTAAGTGTACAGGGTGTCCCTTGTATGTTACTTGTTGCTTCTTCCTCGCTGCTGTTAACACTCTTTCTTTGAGTTTGTCTTTGTTAGTCTGATTAGCATGGGTCTTGGCAGGTTTCTCCTTGGGTTTCTCCTGTGTGGGACTCTTTGTGCCTCTTGGACTTGATTGACTGTTTCCTTTTCCACGTTGGGGAAATTTTCAACTCTAATCCCTTCAAAAATTTTCTCATACCCCTTCTTTTTCTCTTCTGGGACCCCTATAATTTGAATATTGGTGCATCTGATATTGCCCCTGAGGTCTCTGAGACTATCCTTAGTTCTTTTCATTCTTTTTACTTTATTCTGCTCTTCAGAAGTTATTTCCACCACCTTACCTTCCAGATCATTGATTCATTGTTCTGCTTCAGATATTCTGCTATTGATTCCTTCTAGAGATTTTTAATTTCAGTAGTTGTGTGGTTTGTCTCTGTATGTTTATTCTCTAATTCTTCTAGGTCTTTGTTAACTGATTCTTGCATTTTCTCCATTTTGTTTTCAATTTTTGGATCAGCTTTACTATATTATTCTGAATTCTTTTTCAGGTAGTTTGCCTATTTCCTCTTCACTTATTTGGATTTCTGTGTTTCTAGTTTGTTCCTTCATTTGTGTAGTATTTCTTTGCCTTTTCATTATTTATTATTTTTAAAAAATCATTGTGTTTGAGGTCTCCTTTTCCCAGGCTTGCAGGCTGAATTCTTTCTTCTTTTTGGTTTCTGGCCTCCTAAGGTTGGCCCGGTGGTTTCTGTGAGCTTCCTGTGGGGTGAGATCTGTGCTGAGTTTTCCTTTGTTTCTCCTCTGATGGGCAAGGCTGGGTGAGGTGGTGATCCTGTCTGCTGATGATTGGGTTTGTATTTTCGCTTTTGTTTGTTGGCTGCTATGGTCTCAAACTGGTTTTACACAGTTAGTTCTTCATCTTAGAGAATGATGGGGTTTCAAGTATTCCAGTTAAAAGTCTGCAGGTCTGAAGCAATGTCCTAGAGTGATACTCCAGGGTCAGCAGCAGGCAGGGCAGAATATCCGCATTGATATTCTAATGTATGGATAGACTACATTTCGTTTACTCAAAAACTGATGGGCATCTGGGTTGTATGAGATGGTTGGATGGCATCACCAACTCAACGGACATGAGTTTAAATGAGCTCCGGGAGTTGGTGATGGACAGGGAAGCCTGGCATGCTGCAGTCCATGGGGTCACAAAGAGTCAGACACAACTGAGTGACTTCACTTTCACTTTTCACTTTCATGCATTGGAGAAGGAAATGGCAACCCACTCCAGTGTTCTTGCCAGGTGAATCCCAGACGGACGGGGGGCGGGGCTTGGTGGGCTGCCGTCTATCGGGTCACACAAAGTCAGACGCGACTGAAGTGACTCAGCAGCAGCAGGCTAATTCTATCTTTAACTTGTGATAAACTGCCAAACTGCTTTCCAAGGTGGCGGCACTGGTTTAAATTCCCACCAGCAATGTAGGAAGATTCTAACTTCTACACATCTTCTATCCTTGTAACACTTGCTCTTTTCTGGCTTTTGATGTTAGCTCTGGGTTGGGAAGATCCCCTGGAGGAGGGCAAGGCAACCCACTCCAGTCTTCTCACCTGGAGAACCCTATGGACAGAGGAGCCTGGTGGGCTATGGTCCACAGGGTTGCAGAGAGTCGGACACGACCTAAGTGACTTAGCAGGCATGAGTCGTGATGCTGAGCCTCCCCATCTGTTTATTGGTCATCGTGTATCTTTGTGGGAGTATCAAGTCTTTTGTGCACTTTTTAATTGGGTTGCTTGTCTTTCTGCTATGGAAACACTTTGAAAAATATTATTCTGTAGTAGAAGAATGTTAATATACATGTTTTTAATTTTGGGGCAGAGTGGTAAAATTCTGACTTCTTGGGACTCATAAAAGTATCTTTATTTTGCCCTCCCCCTATTTGACAGTTTGTATAGAACCTTGGAGAAAAACACTCTTCCTTGGAACCTGAAAGGTGTGACAGGCCGAATAATGCCCTCCTCCTCTTAGTATCCAGATTACCAGGGACCCCATGATCATTACCTTGCATGGCAAAAGGGACATTGCAGATGTGACCAGTGGTATTGATATTGTCCTAGATTATCGAGTGGGGCCTTCAATGTAACCACAAGTGTCCTGATGAGAAGGAGGCAGAGGGAGATTTACTTCCAGAGGGAGATGGCAACGTGGCCACTGAAGCAAGATGCTACCTGCTGGCTTTGAAGAAGCAGGACGGGCCCCTGAGCCAAGGCATGTGGGCAGTGCGGCTCTCGAAGCTGGAATGGGCATGATGAGGAACGAGGGAGGGAGCAAACTCAGGCAACTTGATTTCCACCTGTGACGCTGAATTCGGACTACTGACCTTCAACCTGTAAGAGAGTGCACCTGTGCAGGTTTAAGCCACCACGGGTGTGGCAGTTTCTCACCGCAGCCACAGGAAGCTCACACAGAGGCCGGTTCTATGCCTGCGGCATCCAGTGGGCCGTGAACATCAGTAGGTTCTGTGTGTTTGCTCTCTGAAGCCTTTGAAATGTTCTCCACACCCGAGGAGCACCGAAACCTCGCCAGGAGGCGTCCCTGTCTGTCTTTCTCATTCATTGCGCGTGGCCTTGGTGCTCTGTTCTTTGAGGCCACAGCTACCCTCGGCATCCAGGTGCAGCCCTTTGACATGTCACCTGGGGATGCTTCAGTGCCCGGGGCCGGCGCAGATATTTGCATTTGTGATGTGGCCCCCCGGGGCTTCTCTCTTGAAGCCCCCGCTGTTTTCTCTGACCATGGTTTCCTTTGTGAATCCATCAATGCGCTGTTGTTGTTATTTTTAACGCCAAACATTTTCAAATAAATGCAAAGGTAGTGAATAATACGAGCTCTCATATCCAGGTCTGGACCCAACCCTTATCCGTAATTTTCTGCTTGCTTCACTTGCCCTTTTCTTCTTCCTACTCTTTCTAAAATCAGTGCCATTTTCCTTTTAAATAGAGGCTTTTCAATATTTAATGTGCTAAGAACTCACCTGGGGATCTTGTTAAATTCCAGATTCCGATTTAGTAGGTCTGTGACGGGGCCTGAGAATTTGCATTTTTGACAAGTTCCCAGGTTAACCGGCCCCAGGGTTGTACTTGACGCAGACACCATGATTTCAGTGCTTACTCAGTAGATGCTGCTAAGACGCACAGAACTGGGTTATCTCTGAAATACTCAAACATGCACATGTGTATTTGCTTGAATCACATATTCTGGCTTCCCTGCTAGCTCAGCGGTTAAAGAATCTGCCTACAACGCGGGAGATGCAGCAGGAACCACAGGTTCGAACCCCGGGGCGGGAAGATGCCCTGGAGAAGGAAACGGCAGCCCACTCCCGTGTTCTTGCCTGAGAAATCCCATGGACAGAGGAGCTTGTGGGCCACAGCGCATGGGGTCGCAAAAGAGTCAGACATGACTTAGTGACCAGGCAACATGCACTTCTATCCTTTTTTTCCCTTTCTTTTCTCCTACTAAATTATATCTGTTCCTTAGTAGCAAGGATAGCACCCACTCTTTCCTGTGAAGCTTGTAAGGAGCTTCTTCCCTGTCATTTCTCCCACAGGACCTTCCCATTGCCGTGGGAAGATTAACAGTTTCTCTCTTTATCTGCACCGCCATGTGCCTTGCAGCATTATTCACAGTAGTTAACGTGTGGAAAGAACCCAAATGTCCACTGACAGGTAAATAGGAAGAAAAATGTGGCGTATACATAAAGGGAAGTATTACCCAGCCTTAAAAACGGAAGGAAACTCTGCCATTTTCAATGTGGATGAAGACATCGAGGACATCATGAAAACAAGCCAGTGAAGTAAGCCAGTCACAGAGGAATAAATACTGCTTGATTCCATGTATGTGAGGCATTTAAAACGGTCAAGCTCACAGAAGCAGAGAATAGAGGGGTGGTTATCAAGGGTCGGGTAGAAGGGCGAAATGGGGGATATGTTATTCCATTGGTTTGGCCACCTGATGTGAAGAGCTGATTCATTGGAAAAAACCCTGATGCTGGGAAAGATTGAGGGCAGGAGGAGAAGGGGATGACCGAGGATGAGATGGTTGGATGGCATCACCGACTCAGTGGACACGCGTTTGGGTGAACTCCGGGAGTCGGTGATGGACAGGGAGGCCTGGCGTGCTGCGGTCCGTGGGGTTGCAAAGAGTCAGACAGGACCGAGCGACTGAACTGAAGTCTCAGCTATGCGGGATGAATGAATTCTAGAAATCTCCCGTGTGACATAGTGCCTGCAGTTAACAATACTGTATCGCGCACTTCAACCCTGGAGAGGTTGGATATCCTGTCAGGCGTTCTTACCACAAAAAACAGAGACAGGCAAAGACAGAAAGGGGCGCGCGGAGGCTTATGCAGGCGCGGGGTCTGTGGACTGTTCTCCTCATCGTGAGGTGTCACGGGGGCATGCAGACTTCCAAACGCATCAAATTGTACACGTCAAAGATGCGCGGTTTTTTAATCTAAATTCAGCTATTAAAAAAAAAAAAACCAAAACCAAACAACAAACCATTTCTCTTGTGAATAACAAAAGCTTTCTCTCTCTTCATGATTGCTTTACCCCAGCCACTGCTCTTTTTTTCTGAGATGGCAAGCACCGAGTCCCAGCGGGGTGGGAGGGCCTGGTTTAGGTCGGGTGGAGCCTGGTTTAGGCTGTTAGAGCCGGGACCGGCTGTCAAGAGCCACGCCTTTTAGCTGCTATTGCTTTGGTGTCTCCCGTGCTCAGTTTCAGAGAAGGCAGTGGCACCCCACTCCAGTACTCTTGCCTGGAAAATCCCATGGATGGAGGAGCCTGGCTAACCCTAACCCTGGTAGGCTCCTCTATGGGGTCGCACAGAGTCGGACACGACTAAGCGACTTCACTTTCACTTTTCACTCTCATGCATTGGAGAAGGAAATGGCAACCCACTCCAGTGTTCTTGCCTGGAGAGTCCCAGGGACGGGTCAGCCGGGTGTCCTGGGAAATATTGACAGCCGAATCGACCTGATGGAAAATCAAATCGGTGATGTGGAGGACAACCTTAAGAGGTTCCCTTAAGAAGTCAGAAGAAAAGTATGAACACAGAAGAGGCGGAGCAATGGTGACAAGGTGGCAGTTCTTGAGGAAAGAGCAGGGCCCCTCCTTCCTGGCTAAGCCAGTGGAGACCCACACTTGGGCGGAACCTGAACAATGTGTTGAATTACAAGGAAAAAGATCAAAGTCACTAACTCACAAGAATCCTGGCAGGTGAAAGCAACACATCTAAGGGGTTTCCCAGCAAGGAACAAGTCAGACTAGCTTCTGTTCTTCCAAAGAATCTCACGGATAGAAAGGCAAAGTGTTTCTGCGTCTCTGAGACAGGGCTAGCAGCGGTCCTTCGTTACAGGACTGTTGCAAAGCTGAATGAAATATGCATGGATTTAGACACTCTGAAGTGTGCCTGGCCTGGAGTTTTCCTTCATCCTGATTGACCTTGGTGCTCTCGGTAGCTCTCAATAAATGAAGATGCTGACTGCACTGGGGCAGTGTGGAGCTGGAGGCATCTTGGATATGCCCAGATGTCCAGATGGTTACTGCATGCCTGGTTTTGGAGCTCAAGACAGAGGTCTGGGGTGGAGGGGGTATTGCAAACTGAAGGGGCAGATGAAACCACCAAGAAAGCGAGTCTGAGACATGAAGAGTTTGCAGGAGGACCAGCACTGTGATGGGCAGAGGAGGACCTGGGGAAAGTCTGAGACCGATCCGAGGTTTAATAAGGGTTCTGTTCTCGGCGGTGGAGCCCACCAGGCAGTTAAGGTTGTCACTTGACCTGCGATGATTATCTCCTGTGGGAGTACCTCTGCCAGATGGAAAGGCCCAGGAACTGCCCCAAATCCTTGCCCGCTGCAGGTGGACTTCCCCACAGCCTATCCCCTGCCTGGAGGGGAGTTTACCTGCTGGTACCCCAGAAGGCCCTGGCTTTTATTTGGGATCAGTCACTGATAACTCCCCGTTTTGCTGATAAGGATGTCTCCCCGTGACTTCCAGATCAGGGCAGACTAATTGGGACTGCAGCGTTCAGTGTTTGAAGATTGTATGATTAGGGAAATTGTACAAATTCAATTTTGCCTCACCAGATTCAATTCTACTCTAATCAGAGAGAGAGAGAGAGAAAACTCCAGTATAATAAGGATGGGAAAAAATGTTTCCAGCTGTTTAAGTGACTTGCACTGTAAATACCTCCTAGGAACTGAGACCTCTGGCCTGGCCTCGCCAAGGCTGTGGGAAGGGCGAGAGTTTGGTGGCGCTTCCTTATCTGATCTCGACATGTCACTATCTTCTTTTCCTGGATGGCCCTTGAATGATGCCTCTGCAGAGCTTGGAACGTAGTGTTAGGTAAATAGCCTCAGGCAAATGGTGTCACAGGAAGAACTCATCCCTCCGCCTGGCCCAGCTTTGCATCCTGCCAGCCCCTCTGGGCCCGAGTGTGAGGCTGGGCACCTGTGGGCTGAGGGGGGCCTGGGACCAGAAGCATCGCACCAGCAGTGATGACCAAGTCCAGTGGACGGTGCCTTGACCTCCAGCCCATGTTCTACGCACCCTCCTGTCTTTGCCTTGCTGTTTTCTCCAGTAACAATGCCCTTTCTCGCCTCCTCCACCTGGTGAACTCTTATGCATCCTTCAAAATCCCGCTCAAATGTACCTTCTAAAGATCAAGCCATCAGTTCCCCCTGGGAAAGAAGGTCACTCTGCTCTGTCCCACTGACACCTTGTCTCTTGCCATGAATCTGCTTTTCTCAAGGAAGCACTAGTTAGACTGAACTCAGGATGCTTCTGTCCCTTCTAGCTGGAGCCAAGCTCAGTCTTAGAAAGAAGCTGAGGCAGACACCATTCCACAATGTTGGCCATGCTGGGGACCAGGGAGACTCTCAGGCCAGCTCCTTTGTGTCACGTGATCATGGTCCCCTCCAGCTGCAGGCCTGACCAGCCAGGACACAGGGCTATCGATGAGAGTGGGTTGATGGACATTAAGGCTTTGGCTTGTGGAGAGGAGTGGGCTCCTATTTTTGTGTTCAGGCCACTCAGAAAGGACAGCCGGGGTGACCACGCAGTGTGGCTGGGGTGGATGGCAGCTCTCACAGGGTGAAGGCTGGAGCCAGACCACTGCTGTAAGCCCTAGGGCTGCCACTTGGGGGACTGCCTTAAACTCCCTGGGTCTCAGTGTCCTCATCTGTGAGTTGGGGGTGCCAGTACACCTTCCTTGTAGGAAGGCTAGAGGATTAAATGAAGTCTCCACTTGAAGCGCTCAGGATGGCTCACAGGTCAGCTCATCAGCAGGGCATGTTTGGATTTCTTTCTGTGGAGGGATCAGTGCCGGAAGCTGTAGGAAGCATCTTTAGGAAGGAGCGTGTTAGACTCTGGGTTCAAGCTGTGGAACTCTGGGACTGGGCAGCAGGCTGAGGCACGTGGCTGGTCTGTTTGGGAGTATGGGGGAGCAGCTCGGCACTCTGAATCAACCCTCAGGGAGCACTTACTCTCTGCACAGTGCCTAACATTCCTCCCGAGAACCTTAGGATGATCTCGGTAGTGCCAGGGACCCATTTTGCAGACTGGAAAACTCAGGAGATCCGATCTCCAGTAGGGGTGGGTTTCAATGCTGACCAGGATTTCAATGCTGACTCCAAAGTGCCTCAGGCATTAGCACTCCAAATCATTCATCACATTTCATATTCCCAGGGGTCCTGACTGTTGGTGAGATTCTCTGTACTTACCGTTGAGGAGATGTAGGTTAGAGACGGCCCAGTGTCATCTAGTCTGTGAGCTGCGGGACCACGATTTGGTCCTAGGCTCCCTGATTTTTTAGGGGGGGCACCAGGCAGCTTAAGGGGAAAGGCCATGGTGCTGATGGCGACCCATCTCTCCATCTTGCTTGGGGACCCAGGAGCCTGATTCAGGTGTGACCGAAGCACCTTGCCTGTAGTGAGTCACGCATCTGGATAAGCGTTAGCCTCATTTAATGCTGGCCTTGGGATCACCACTCTGGCACCTCTATTTATGTCTTTTGAAATTTAATGACTATGAATCATACAGGATAATTCACAAGTTTGACATAATCAGCACTGGCCGATTCCATCCAATTATTTGTTAATAAACACCGGGACCCACAGCTGGAACTGACGCTTCCAAATTTGAAATAAAAAAGCTGAGGAGTGTGAACAGGATGCAATACCTGCGTGTTTATAACGAACTTCACATTTTGGCGCGCAGGGTGACACCCAGGGTTTACTTGCTGTTCATTTGCATTGTGAAGTTTTTAAAAAATAGTAATTATCTGCAAAAGGTCAAATATTTGATTTATCTATCTAATTCAATTTCTCTAAGGCCTTTGGGATTCAAATTAACGCCCTTGTAATATCTTCATTGAAAAAGAAGATTAATTATGCTTACATGGAACTTAATTTGGCTTATCAGACCTTTAATATGGCTGTGATCATGAATGCATTTAAATTTAGGATTACGCGGGTGATCCCAGTGCCTTATTTGGGAGAACTTTTAATATTTGTCATTATTTTTAGGCATATCATTTTTCCCGCCTGCTCAGGAAAATTAAAATGTCGGTTCTGAAAGAAATAAACATTATGTATTGACATTGGTAATTATGTTTTGGTATTTAAGGATGCATAAAAAACTGCACACAGGGCCTCAAATATAAATTTGCAGTTAATATCCTCCGAAGAAAACTGGTGCACTTTGGCTTGACTCACTAAATGGAAACAGGCTCTCTCTGAGGTTGCTGGGATCTAGGCACATAGTTTTTACTGGCATTCAGAGATGCTCAAGGGTTTGAGGGGGCCCAGGAACTCTGTTTTAGGGTCAGGAGGCCTGGGGTTTCTCTTTATCGCTAAAGTGCTGCGTGACCATAATCAGTCCTAAGCCCCTTCTGAGCCCCATGTTCCTAACTGTGAACAGTAATCATTTGCTTAGAGGTCCTTGCTCACTGGGCTGGCAGTTTCTCTGTGGCAGAGTGATCTTATCGAACCTCCAGACCCATCAGTACAGTGCCCGTTACATACAGATGGTATATAGGGCTTTGATCCCTAACTGAGGCAGTGGGGTCTTGGAGATAGAGGGCACAATAGTTCTGAGTTTGGCTCTGTATCTCTGTATCAGTTAGCTATGGCTGCATAACAAATCATACCAAAGCGTAGGTGCTTAAAATAAGAGCTCCTCATTGTTTTTCAAGACTCCACAGGTCCCCTATGCTATTCTGCTGATCTGGGCTGGACTGCCTAATCTTGGCAGGGCTTGTTCACATATCTTGGGTCAACTGGCAGATGGGCTGGAGGCTGGCTGGCCTAGAATGACTTTGGATGTGATACTTCATGCATTTGCTCATTCTCTGGTGGACTAGTCCAGGCTTGTTCTCATGGCAGAACAGGGATTTGAGGGAGGAAGCGGAACCATGCAGGATTCAGCTTGCATCTGGTTTGCTATTGTCTTGTTGGCTTAAGTAAATGATGTGGCCACGCCTAGGGTCAGCATGGGAGCAACCTGCAAAAGGGAGGGGCCTGGGGAGGCAGCGAAGCTTGGGGCCAGCAATGCAGTCCGCCTACTACAGGCTCCATCTCGGTCCTGCCGCTTGATGGCAGGCAGTGTGAGCGGCGGCAGGGACCTCGAGTTCCGTCTCAGTCTTTCCCTCTGTTCGGTCTGGCAGAGATGCGATGGGGTTGAAATGAGACAAATGTATTTTAGGTCTTTGGCACCATGTTTGTGGTGCCTGCCCAGCATCACTTACCTGACGCTCGAAGGAGGAATGCCCAAAGATAGGCACTGCAAGTGTGTTTGCAAGGGTGGGAATCAGAAGCCACCTAAACGCTCATAAAAAGGCCCAGTGAAATAAATCACAGTATGCTCGTGGAACGGCACACTTTTCAGCCTTTAATTCAATAAATCAATGTCCTGCCGTGAAAGGGGAAGAAAGCACGTGTGATGTATTACGTGAAGCCGTTTCTGGGTGTGTGTGATGTCAGCTGTATGTTTACCCGGGATTATAGAGAGCTATCTGGAAAAATATGTTCCAAGCTACAAGTAGTGGGATTTAACACTTTTAGATGTTTTGAATTTTTACACTGAACATGCATTACTGAGAAAGCCTGCATTTCTTGAATGAAATAAGAAAAAAAATCGAAAACAATTTAAGGCAAACAACATTAAAAAATGATGGCCTTTAGGGGCTTCCTGGTGGCTCGGTGGTAAAGAGTCTGCCTCCAATGCAGGAGACACGGGCTCTATCGCTGGGTTCAGAAAGATTCAACACGCCGAGAAGCACCTAAGCCCACGTGCCACAGCCACGGAGCCCGTGCTCTCGAGTTGGGGAGCCACAGCCACGGAGCCCGTGCACCCCGGAGGCCGTGCTCAACACACGAGAAGCTCGTGCGCCACAGACAGAGAGTAGCCCCGCTCGCCGCAACTAGAGAAAAGCCGGCACAGCTGCAGAGACCAGGACAGCCATAAACACATAGATAAGTAAATAGACAATTAAAAAAAAAATGATGGCTTTTAGGTTCTAAGTTATCTGAGTGGTTGATAATAGTATTCAGTAATAAATAATAAAACAGCAGGTACCATTAACTGAGCACTCATTATATGGTGAGTACTTTACATCCTAACAGGTAGGTGGGTTTCCAGTTTACAGGTGAGGAAACTGAGGCTCAGAGCAGGAAAGTACTGGCCTGGGTGAGAGCTGCCCTCTAGGGTTGACCGTCGGACCCCCTCTCTGCACAGAGGCCACACTGTGTCAGTTTGCACGGCAGAGGCTCTCCTGCCTCCCCGCCCATCAGGAGGGCCGTGTGACTCTCCCAGATACAGGCTCCTGGGCCCCACCCCATATCCAAAGAGCCATTCCTCTTTTAAGAGGGGACTCGGGACTCTGCGGTTTACTATGTGCCCACAGGGATCCTGGGGCAGTCAGGCTGGCATTCAAGAGCTGAGGCCTTCATTCCTTTTATCTTGTCCGGTGACTCAACTGATCTTCAGAACTCAAGGAGATGAGCGGAAGGTGGATTGTGGCCCTCACTGTCCGTGCTGCGGATGAGGAAACTGAGACTCAGAGAGAGTCATTCGCTCAGGGTCCTGAAACTGGGAAATGGGATTTAAGCCCTGGCCTGACTCCAAGGGGCTTCCCTGATGGCTCAGCTGGTAAAGAGTCCGCCCCTGGGTTGGGAAGATCTGCTGGAGAAGGGAAAGGCTGCTGCTGCTGCTGCTAAGTCGCTTCAGTCGTGTCCGACTCTGTGCAACGCCATAGACAGCAGCCCACCAGGTTCCCCCGTCCCTGGGATTCTCCAGGCAAGAACACTGGAGTGGGTTGCCATTTCCTTCTCCAGTGCATGAAAGTGAAAAGTGAAAGTGAAGTCACTCAGTCGTGTCTGACTCTTGGCGACCCCATGGACTGCAGCCTACCAGGCTCCTCTGTCCATGGGATTTTCCAGGCAAGAGTACTGGAGTGGGGTGCCATTGCCTTTTCCAAGGGAAAGGCTACCCACTCCAGTATTCTTGGGCTTCCCTGGTGGCTCAGCTGGTGAAGAGCCCGCCTGCAATGCAGGAGACCTGGGTTCGATCCCTGGGTTGGGAAGACCCCCTGGAGAAGGGAATGGCTACCCACTCCAGTATTCTGGCCTGGAGAATTCCGTGGACGGTGTAGTCTGTGGGGTTGTAAAGAGTCGGACAGGACTGAGCCGCTTTCCTTTTCCCTTTCTGGCTCTAAGGCTGTGTACCACCGAGTGGATGGGCTGGTAGGTGGAGAAGGCCTTTCGGAAGGTAGTGGGGAAGAGGGACATTTTTGGATGTTGGGGTCCCCCTGGTAGTTTGTGGAGGCCGCCTGCCTTCCCCCCTGGCCCTGGCTGCTGGGGAAGAGATGGCAGAATCCTTGTGGCCCTTTTCTCTGCCAGGGATTTGGAGGCTGACACTGTTGTGGAGCTGTGGTGGGATTATTGGCTTTACTTGCTGTCGACTGGGGGGACTTGCCCCCCAGATGATCCCAAAGATCCAGCCCAGTAAAGCGGGAATGAGAAATGGGTGCTAACCGGTCCGATGCCTCCTGCCTCCCTTCCTGGCTTTTCAGACTGATGGCTCTTTCTTCCTCTTTTCAGTTTTTCGCTTCTTGGCTTTTACCAGCACATTTCAGGGGAATAGGTTTGCTGGGAAAAAGAGGTTGTAATCAGAGAGCTTCGAGCTGTCTATCATTGATGATGTGGGTACCTGAGGGGTCTCTGCCTGCCTTCCTGGCCTTTGTAGCTGCTGGGAGCCAGCTGCTTGGGGACATGGGGCTGGGGACATAGGTAGGACTGTAGGCAGGCCCTGCAGGCCTGGGAACGTCTCCTGTGTCCCCCTAAACCTCAGAGGGTCTCTGTTGCCTTCCTTGGTGGCTCAGATGGTAACAAATCTGCCTGACAAGCAAGAGACGCAGGCCTGATCCCTGGGTTGGGAAGATCCCCTGGAGGAGGAAATGGCAACCCACTTCAGTGTACTTGCCGGGATAATCCCACGGAAAGAGGAGCCTGGAGGGCGACCGACCAGGTGTCGCAGTCAGACACGACTTAGTGAGTGAGTGCACAGGCCTCTCTGTCTTAGGCCTGGGGGCGGGACATGCCTCCCGGTTTCTTCCCCAGGAAAAGGAGCCCCACGATGGCATCTTTTTTGTCCCCTGTCCTCCAGCTGAATTTTTGCTTCCCCTCAGGCTCTAAAGGGTCTGTTCACAGTCATTTCGTGTATTTCATTTTAGTTCTTGTAACACCTTTATTGAGATATACACCACCCAATCTACCCAATTAAACTGTATAATTCAATGGTACAATTGAATGGTGTTCACCAAGCTGTGCAAACATCCCCCTGTTAATTTTGGAATATTTTCATGTTCTCTAAAGAAAGCCCATTACCTTTAGCTGTCACCCTCCAAACCCCCATCCCGCCCAGCCCAGGCAGCCACTAACCTCTGCTGTCTTTGCCGATGTCCTACTGTGGGCCTTTTGTGTCAGTGGAGTCATACAGGACATGGTTTTGGGGATGAGCTTCTTTCACGTGGCGTCACATTCGCAAGCCTCACTCGTGCTGCGGCTATGTCAGCGCCCCATTCCTTTTCATGGCTAAATAATATTCCATTGTTTTTGATAAATGGATAAATATGCCATCATTTATTTTATATTACGAGTATCTTTTTCTTTTTTGTTCCCCAAAAGATTTACCAATAAATGCAAAGAATACCATCAGATTAAAGACAAAAGTAAGAGATCATTTCCGAGAATTTTTCATCAGAAGAATATTGCAGAAATGGGAAAAATAATTGCACCAGGAATTCCATGGCAGCTTGCCTTGTAATTGCCAAAATGAGAAATAACCTCAATGTACAGAAATAGGGATCCGGCTAAATAAATTATGAGAATCCATATGTCATGTGGATTTATAGTCATCGACATGAAAAGCTATATCCATGACATGTAGTTGAGTCAATTAGGCAATCCCATTTTTGTAAAATTACACTTTCATTTCATGCCCATCTGGAGGAATATTCACCAAAATGTTCACATGAACATTATCTCTGAAGGACAGGATGTCAAGTGCTCTGTGTATATTTTTATTTGGGGGAGAAAAAGAATAAGGGAATTGGAACTAGGAGTAAATAAATGTAGCAACATAAGATATACCCAAGGGAACGTCTGTTCTCCTAAGTGTGTGCCCATGAGTCATCTGCATTCGTGGAAAGGCCCTCCACACTGTCCCCTCTCAGTGAGCACTAGAAAACATACATGGATGATCAAATTTATCCATGGCTCTGAGCTTCCCAGCAGCCAAAGCAAAGAGGGAAAGGAGCACCCACACCTTACTGGGCTTGGTCCAGAGGACCCTATTCCTGAGTGAGGCTGAGCGAGCCATTCCTCTTGGGTCTCGGAGAGGCTCCTTCCTGTCATGGTGAACAGCACCCTCTACGTGTCTTCTCAGTACACACAAAAGTGAGACTCCTCAGCACGAGCCGCGAGGGAGCAACAGGGCAGGGCAGGGGGTTGCCATCCAGTGTCAGCGCCTGACGTTTGGGTTGGTGCCCTGAAGCGGGGAGCGGAGGGGGACCCTCATGGGAGCCTACCCCTTCTCTGGCTCACCCTCAAGGGTCTCATCATGCCCGCTTCGCAGCTGAGGAGGCTGAGAGGAGGTAGCAGTTGTCTCAACTTACGGAGCTGAATGAGCAGAACAGAAAAGCCTCCCCAGGACCTGCAGTTCTTGGGCTGCAGAACTGCAGGCCAGAACTGTAGGCTCTTGGGACCCTACCCCTGGCCTCGAGGGGTGGAACCCTGGTTCCAAACAGCCTGTCTCCAAAGCCCTGGCATGCTCTCTGTTCGTTCAGGCCGGCTGGTCTTCTCCCCACGGCCTGCCTCCTTACTGCTGTGTGACCCTGGGCCTCAGCTTCTTCATCTGGAAAATGGGGATAACCAGAGTTCCTCTTCCATTCCTTCTGGGGAGAAGGACATGTAATAATCAGGTAAGGAGCTGAGGACCGTGCCTGGCCCACAGGAAATGCTCTCTGTCTTCCCGAGTCTGGTTTAGTCCCCTCCCATCCATCCTCCTCTGTGTACCGACTGGACTCTTCTGCCCCTCTGAGGGTGCCAGTCCCCATTTCCTTCATGGAAACCCACTAGCATCAGCAGGGTGTCCGTGCCCTGAGTCCGGCTGGCCTTCCCGGTGCCCTCTCTCCTCAGCCCCCCACCCCGACCCCTGGTCCATCCTCCACCAGTTTCCGCAGCTAAGCTCCCCCCTCTATCACCTGTGCCCTCCTCCTGGCCCTTTCTCCTTCCTTCCTTCACCCAGCGGACGCCTCCTCACCTCTCCGGTTATGGCTTAGATAGCACCTCCTACAGGAAGGCTTCCCTGATCCCCCGACTCCCCACAGCACCCCCACGCTTCCCGCCTTCATGGCATAAGCATTCTCTGCTCCCTTTCGGCATCTCTGCACACCTGGGGTTCGGAGGGGCGTGACCCTCAGCTTGTTCATGACTCGCAGAGTGTTGGCCTCACGGGGTAGTTGAATATTTGATGAATGGCTGGAGAAAGAGTAGGCTTTGGCAGGCAGAGGCCAGGCCAGGCTGATGGACTCCATGAGTGAGTACAATCCTGACATGTTCGGGCTTGGAATAGCGCAGACTATGCTGTGCCCGTGGGCTGATAACCGTGTCATGGGCCTGACCATCAACCCATTTGATAGTTGAGTAAACTGAGTACCGAGTGGTTAACCCGCGCGCCTAAGGTCACCAGCTAGTGAGAGGTGAGCCGACTTCAGGTCCTGAACACCAGACGCAGGGCCCTGTCTGCTCCCAGGCTGCACGCGGAGAGACGGACGGGCCGTCCTAGAAATGAAGGTGAGCGAGGATGCTGGGGTCAGAGTAGCATTTTAATAAGTTTGCCTGGGTGCTTGCGGGAGAGATAACAAACCCACGGTGGACTCTCGCCTGCGCGCCTCCTGCTGCAGGCGCGGATCCTGGCGTGGCCGCCCTGGGTGGGCCAGTGTAACCCTCATGTTTGAATGTCAAGTAGAGTGTACAGTAAAGAGATGCATAGAAGAGCGCCAAAACACTGAAAGACACACACACACACTATTCTCCAACACAGCCATGTACAGACTCGTGAAGGCAGGCATCACACACACACACACACACACACATCTCAGAAATTTGCAAATAGAAGGAAAACTCAGGAGTGAAGTTTCAAGGGCTCAGGAGGTGGATGAAGCCGGGAAGCTGCCTCTGGGACGTGTGTGTGTGTGTGTGTGTGTGTGTGAGTGTGCGTGCGTGGGTGCGTGTGGGCGTGCACGTGTGTGTATCTGACCCTTTTACTGCCCCCCCCAAGTTGCCTGTCACATCAAGGGGTGCCCCCTGGTACCCTGGCCATTGGCCCTGAGGCAGAGGACTCTTTCTCAAAGGGTAACCTGACCACATGACTTCCTGTTTGAAACCTGCCTGAGGCTCTGACTGCTCTCACCTGTGGAGTCTCGTGTGATCTGGCTCCTCTGCCTTCTTGCCTTTCGCCATCTCAGCCCAGCCACAGGGACTCTTACGGTCCCTCCCACCCTGAGGTCATTTCCTGCATCAGTGGAACTTTCCACTGTCTTGGCCCTTCTGGCCTATTCACAGTGGTCCTCCGTTTCTCCATTCCGATGTCACCTCTTCTAGGAAGCCCTCCCTGACTTCCCACACTGGGTCAGGGCCCCACTCTCCGCCCATCCTCACCCATCTGAACTGTCATCCTCAGGGCTTTGCCTCCTTCACTAGCCAAAAGCTTTTTAGGGCATCTGGGTGTCTCTGGCGGCCAGCACAGCGTTGGGCATCAGGATTCCAGGTTCAACTCTGCTTCTGTTTCTGATGGGCACTCTCCTTCACCAGGGCCAACGCGTGAGACAAAACCTCTATGCGACGCAGGACAGAGCGTGGCACCGACCACCGTAACTAAGGCAACCCGGTACCTTCTTAACACCTCCTGAAGCTCTCTATCGTCACATCCCAGTGCCTATCACAGGTGGGCTTCCTAGGCGGCGCTAGTGGAAAAGAACCCGCCTGCCAGTGCAAGAGACATAAGGGACGTGGGTTCAGTCCCTGGGTCGGGAGGATCCCCTGGAGGAGGGCAAGGCAGCCCACTCCAGTGTTCTTGCCTGGAGAATCCCGTGAACGGAGGAGCGTGGTGGGCTACAGTCCACGGGGTCGCAAAAGAGTCGGACACGACTGAAGTGAATGAGCACACACACACACACACACGCCTATGCTAGGAGCTACAGGAGGCCAGAGTGCGTACCTCCAGATGGTAAAGAATCCACCTGCAATGCGGGAGACCTGAGTTCGATCCCTGGGTTGGGAAGATCCCCTGGAGAAGGGCATGGTAACCTATTCCAGTATTCTTGCCTGGAGAATCCCCTGGACAGAGGAGCCTGGCAGGTCACAAAGGGGCGGACACGACTGAGCAGCTAAGCACAGCACAGCTGAGAAACCCGAGGCTCCAGGAGGGGACGAGCAAGACCAGGCGCAAACCCAGGTCTCTGGCCTCCTCTTCCTGCAGGAGCTGGCGTGATCAGGGAAGCCTGGAGAAGAGGAAGCGCTTCTGCTGCGCTCCCATGTCTGGGTGAGGTCTGGACACGCTGGGGAGGCCGGGAGGAGGGGCAGCCTGGACCAAGGTTTTGGCAGGGAAACTGTGGGATGTAGGCATGCTTCTATGCTCCTGACCTCGCTGAGCCCAGGTGAGGAGGCTGGAGAGGCAGGCCAGCACTGGATCCTAGGGAGCCTTGCAAGCCAGGCTAAGCCAGGTGCTACAAGGCCCTGGGGAAGAGTTCGGAGCAGGAAAGAGGCTTTGCTTCGGAGCTGGGAGCCTACTGAGAAGTCTAGAGCCACATCCCAGCACGCCCCCTCCCTTTGCCCTCTGTCCGACCTTGGCGGGGTTCCCTGGGATATGGTCCGATTTGCCCCGTGGTCTCTGCTTCGGAGGTGGCCGCTGCTGAACGGCCCTCCGTGAGAGCATCCGGGCTGCTGTCGGAGGGCCTGGATGGGAGCACGGGCGGGGGCGGGAGGCGGGGGTTCGGGGGGAGGGGGCGCGCGAGGAGGGAGGCGTGGCCGCCGCCTCTGACTTCCACAGGGGGTCAGTGTAGCATTAAAGTTCCTCCCGCCGGCTCTGCCCCCGCCGCCTGCACACACCCTGACGGAGGCGCTTAGGTTCAGAAATCTGGGTCAGCTAGATATATTTGGAACCCCTGGTGGGCAGGCGGGAGGCCCGGTGGGCTGGGGGACGCAGAGCCACTGGAGAATCAAGTGTTTGTTTGTTTTCTTTTCTGTGTGGATCTTAGAGTTGCAGAAGGCACTTCGTGAGAAAGCCACATTTCTGTAGCAGGGAGAGGACCCAGCCCTTGCCTCCTGGAGCTCCCTGGTGGGTTGGCAGAGACCCCTCCGGCTCTGCTTTCACTGGGAAGATGGGGTCCCACCTTCCCAGTGGGCTGGTCCCACCCAGCCCCAGAGGGCTGTTCTGACAGACCCCAGAGCGCTAGGGAGTCTCAGCCATGACCCAGATCTCCAATACTCTGGTGCATCCTTCAGCTTTCTGCTTGGTTGTTGAGAAAGTTGAGAAACAGGCCAGAGAGGTGCTCAGATTTGCCTAAAGTCTTGCAGCAGGTGGAGGTCAGGCTTCCCCATTTCTAGCTCGGATTCTTCCTTGTGCCTGTGCTTCACAGAGTCTTGGGGGCTTCTTTGAGCCTTAACCTCCAAGGATTCTGTTTCACTTGGTTTGGGAGAGGGTCCGGGGGTCCACTCTCTCTAAACAGACTGCCCAAGGAGTTCTGAAACAGGTTGTGGGCAGATCACACTGGGGGCTCACCCAGCCAAGTTCTCGGGCTTCTCAGGCTTGAATGCAGAGACGAATCACCTGGGCCTGGCGTTCAAATGCCCGATCCGATCCAGTACATCGAAGAGAGGGGGCCTGAGAATCTGTATTTCGTCTAACAGACTCCTTGGTGATGCCGACCAACACCCTGAGAACTGCGGTGGTTGAGGGCACACTCTCATCCTCTGAGTGTGCTCGAGGGGCAGATAAGTTGCAAAGCTAACAGACACCCGCTCTGCTGTCCCCTCCCAGGGGAGCCTGATGTTTTACGCAATCACGTCACTTTCTGAAATTTCTTCTGAACCTCAAATCTAACCACTCACCCCCTCCTCTGAATTCCCTAAATCAGAGACGAGGGAATCTCAAACATAGAAGAAGGAAAAGGCAGAACTCTCACCAGACTCCTCTGCTTGGAGGACTCCTGCAAAGCTGCAACTATTGGCAGAATCTCTACTCTGTGTCCTGGGGGCTTCCCAGGTGGCGCTAGTGGTAAGGAATCCGCGAGGGTTTGATCCCTGGGTCAGGAAGATCCCCTGGAGGAGGAAGTAACAACTCACTGTACTATTCTTGCCTGGATAATACTATGGACAGAAGAACCTGGTGGGCCATGGGGTAGCAGAGAGTCAGACGCGAAAGACCATACACACTCCTCTGTGTCCCCAGAGCCCCAGAGGGACAGAAGTGCTTGGGGAAACTTAGGTGACCCTAACTCTCCAATGACACTTGTCCTCGCTCTCTGTTTCACACCTTCCCATTATTATTTCTGCCCCTTCCCTGAATCTTGTGTTATGTTAATAGTCCCTAAGTATTTTTAATTAGATTTTCCAAGCAAAAGAAAGTTTCCAAGGTTAATTAAAAGTTGCCTCGCTGTAATTGTATGAAAGCAGCTTTTGCTTCTGAAAATTAAATTCTCATAATTAAACTCCTCTGTCCGTTTAAAGATTTCGGTGAAGTGTTTATTGTTCGTTTATTATGAGGGAACCTTTGGTGGGTTGCTGCTCGTCCAGCCAGGCACTGGTCCATCAGATGCTGTGTCATGGACTCAAGTTTCCGCTTCCTTTGGTGATTGCGTGCCCCTGGGAAAGGAAGATCACATCCCGCCTGGGTTAGGTGATTGTGGGAAACGCAGGCTTGAGTTTGTCCGCGAATCCCCTTGCGCTTTGTACGGCAGACCATATACATCCTGACTCGCTTGTACATGTGGCCCCTCCCCGTTCACCCTTCATTTGCATCAGCATGGGCCATGTGACTTCCGGGGCCAATAAGTAGAGGATACGTGATGTGTGTGACCCTGAGCCAGAAACTTCAGGAGCCACATACAGTTTGCCACAATCATCTCCTGTGTCTCTGCCGTTATGAATGGAAACGTCGCAGACAGACAGAGGTGGCCCTGCCAGTCTGGGACCTGGAGGAAGGTGACCTATAGTCACCGACCTCTGCTCTGGTATGCGCCTAGCTAATTCTCATGACTCAGCGTGGAGGCCCCTTTTTAAAATGTAAAACTAACAAGGCAGGATTAGTCTTCCTTCCTATTAGCTCCCACAGCTCCTGAGCCTTTCTGATCCACAAACACCTATGCTTCTATGTCTAACTGAATAAATGGCAGGGTCTGCTTAAAACTGAATCCAATGAAAACAGACACTGAGTCTTTTTTATAAAGGAATCATGTATTTGACTGTGTTAGGCCTTAGCTGTGGCTCACGGAATCTCCGTTGCCTCATGCAAGCTCTTTCGTTGTGAGGCACAGACCCTCTAGCTGTGGCATGTGGGATCTTACTTCCCTGACCAGGGATCGAACCCATGTCCCTGTATTGCAAGGCAGATTCTTAACCCCTGGCCCACCAAGGAAGTCCCAGCAGTGGATCTTATTATCTGGGAAGCTATAATCCATGGCTTCCCAGGTGGCGTCAGTGGTAAAGAAGCCACCTGTCAGTGCAGGAGACATGAGAGACGTGGGTTAATCCCTGGGTTGGGAAGATTCCCTGGAGGAGGGCATGGCAACCCACTCCAGTGTTCTTGCCTGGAGAATCCCAGGGACGGGCGAGCCTGGTGGGCTACAGTCCATGGGGTGGCAAAGAGTCAGACACGACTGAATGTCTGAACACAGCCCAGCATGCTTATCGAGCGAACAGCTAAGCTTTGGGAGGGTCAGACAGATGTGGCCAGTCCACTGCTTACTCTCCAGGTGATGATGGACTGATCATCTAACCTCTAGGCGTTAGTTTTTTCATCTTTAGGACAGGGCTGATAATGAAGCCCGTTTTTGACTTTTGATCCACACCCCGCCTTTAGATGCCCACCCCTACCCACCAAGGTGACGGTGCGGACAAGGGAATAACATGAGCTCTGAGCTTCCCCACTTCCTCCGTACATGGAGCCCCAGGACAGGGAGTATCTGCTTTTCTCCAGACTTGACGGAAGAAATCTGATCAGTGATGCTGATGAGTCAACCTGGCTAAGGCAACTTGGATACACAGCTCTGTGATTTATTCCTCAACACAGAATCTGAGTAGAAGTAGGAGGTGAAACAACAGGTTGGCAAGGCTTGGCAGGAAATCTTCCCTCAGGCTGGAGGCTCAGGTTGGCCACAAGTGGGAGTCTTGCCTCGTGTATCATTCGTGGTGTGTGGCGCAGCCCCTCCCAGACTTCCCTTCGGACTTTTCCCTAGGGTTGTGCTAATTACCGGAGAAGGCAATGGCAATCCACTCCAGTGTTCTTGCCTGGAGAATCCCAGGGACGGGCGAGCCTGGTGGGCTGCAGTCCATGGGGTCACGAAGAGTCGGACACGACTGAAGTGACTCAGCAGCAGCAGCAGTGCTAATTATGCCGTGTGTGGTTTCCCCTGTGGGAATCAGAATAGATGCTTTCCCCAAAGGTCCATGTCATCTTTCTGCAAGCTGAATATGTTGTGTTACATGGCAGGGAGGAATTCAGATTGCAGATGGAATGAACTTTGCTACTCAGATGACCTTCAAAGAGGAGGGTTATTCAGGGGGCTCCAGTAGGATCACTGGGCCCTAAAAAGTGGAAGGAGGCACATGGGAAGTCAGAGTAGGAGAGAGGTGTAAAGATGCTCTGAAGATGGAGGAAGAGGCCACAAGCCAAGGGATACAGGCGGCTTCTAGGAGCTGGAAAAGGCAAGGAAACAGATGCTCTCCCCCAGCCTCTGGAAGGAACACTGTCCTGCAGACACTTTGGTTTTAGCCCAGTGAAAGCCATTTCAGACATTTCACCTCCAGAACTGCAGGATAGAAAAGACATTTGTGTGCTTTCCAGGTGACAGTCGCTCAGTCGTGTCCAACTCTTTGCAACCCCATGGACTATACAGTCCACGGAATTCTGCAGGCCAGAGTACTGGAGTGGGTAGCTGTTCCCTTCTCCAGGGGATCTTCCCAACCCAGGGATCGAACCCAGGTCTCCCGCGTTGCAGGCGGACTTTTCACCAGCTGAGCCACCAGGAAGCCCAAGCGGTAAAGAATCCACCTGTCAATACAGGAAACTGGGGAGATGCAGGTTCGACCCCTGGGGTGGGAAGATTCCCCTGGAGAAGGAAATGGCAATGCACTCCAGTATGCTTACCCGGAAAATTCCAGGTAAGAGAAGTCTGGTGGGCTACAGTCCATGGGGGTCACACAGAGTTGGACAGAGCTGAGAACGCGCACACACACCAATTCATGGTAATCTGTTAAAGAGGTGACAGGAAATGAATGCACCCCACATTGACTGCTTCCTCATTTCTAAATGTTCTTCTCCTTATATAACGTCACTAGTATAAAGTGGGTTTTCTATTTTCAGGGCACCAGGGAGTGAAATATTAGTGGGTGGCTTTGATGAAGACTTTTGTCTTTCCAAAGTGGCCTTCCCTCTTCAGATTAAAAAAAGAAAATGTAGCTATCCCCCAGCTCTGCCTGTTTCTCCCCTGGTTTCATCTCTCCTCTGCAACAAGGTCTGAGTAGTCTGCAGAGTTTCCTCTGAATTTACCAGCTACTGTTTTGGCTTTTTCCTAGCTACCCTGATCCTTGTCCATCCTCCTAAGCCATAGATTCCCTCGGATCAGTACTTTACATTTAACATTATTTCACTTTCCCCAAGTGTTCTTTTGCATTTTTTATTTCCTCGTTGATTTTCTTCATTTAGTTCCTTCTTCCCTCCTTCCATCCTTCCCTCCTTTTTAATGCTTTGCTACTATTATGGATGAATACAGATACTCTGCAATATTATACTTCTGTTGAAAAATACCAACTGTCCCAATACCCAACACGGGCTCGCTGTTTGCCAGACCCAGAAGCAGCATCCTCCGGCCGCTGTGAACAGCTCTGACCTACTTTGCCTCATTGTTCCAAGGGTTGCTATCCTTCAGTGTATTTTTAACTATTGTGTCACGTCCTCTAAATTTAAACTTTCTCACCACTCGGCTACCCAGAGGCTAACAAACATTCCCTTGTTTCTTGTTTCGTTTCATTGCACTCTGAATTCAGGACCAAGAGTAAAGTTCTGATCGAAACAGTCCCGAAAGTTCTGTATTCTGGGAGGGAAGCGAGACCACCCGCACTGCCTCCTTTCATTTTAATTTCAATCCTTCTTGCACTAAACACTCCCCATTCTGCATAGTTTCACAAAAGCTACATTCCAGGGAGCAGAGAATGGGGACAGTGTGCCCTCGGGTTGAAGGTCAGATGTGGAATATACGCTGTCAATATCACAGACTCTCTGAAGGCCTGACTCAGATGACAGTCAAAGGCAGAGGGTAGACAGATGCAGACATGAAGGCTTTGTTTCAAATCCTCTCCTAGCTTTTCTTTACTGGAACTCCAAACAGTTATTTTATTTTGGAGAGTTGGAAAAGAAAGTCTTAATGCTTTAATGAGACAGAAATGGATACTCTCTAATCACTAATGTTATTTATATACCACGAACATATTGCAAATGTGCAGGCAGTTGAACAATGAAATCAATCAGGAGCCCCCCGCCCCAAACATTTCCCAGTCAGTTCAGCCACACAGATGTCTATATGGGTCTCTTTCATTTTCTTCCTCTCAGTTCTCTACTTAAAAAAAAAAAATTGTGGTGCAGTGTGTATAACGTAAAAGTCGCCCTTTAAATCATGTTAAATCAATTCAGTGGCGTTAATCACATGCACACTGTCGAGCAGCCAGTTAAGCAGTATCTCCCCATCCCCATCTCTGGCCTACCTCTGGTTCACTTTCTGTCTCCATAAATCTGCCTGCTCTAGAGATTTCATGTAAGTAGAATCACACAACGTTCACACTTTTGGGGACTGAATAGTATTCCCTTGTGTGTGCATGCCACGTGTTACTTATCCATTCATCTGTTGACGGACACGTGGGCTGTTTCCACCTGTTGGTTGTCATGATGCTGCCGTCAACATTGTGAACAGGTGCCTGTTCGCATCTCTGTTTTCTTTTTGGCGATGTACCGAGGAGTGGAGCTACTGGTACAGCTAGGAGCGGACGTGGTAATTCTTCATTTAACTTCTTGAAGAGTCGCCAAATGGTGTTCCGCAGTGGCTGCACCATCCACCTCCCTACCAGCCACGCACAGGGTGGAGGGAGCCACAGCTGTCCGCCAGTCTCCTTTCCCGCTATCTTTCCTTTTACCAGATCCGTTGCTGATTCTATTCCCCCCACCTCCTACTTTCTTAGAGGCCTTCAGGTATTTTTAAAATCAGGGTTCTATGTTCTCACTTTTATTCACTCTCTAAATTATCCACCAAGATTGGCCCAAAACATGGAAACTCACAAACTGCCCCCGTGGAAAAAGCAACGTCCCTGATGTCATGATGCTCCCACACTGTGGACTGAGCTGGGCTCCATGAACAGTTCCTTACTGGGCACCTTCCACCTCCCCAGAACCCAGGACAGTGTCGTGGGGGAGGAGAGGGACTCAGAATGAGCTGCCTGTCTCATCTCCTGCCCTCACCCGCTACTAGCTGCAGGACCCCCGCAAGTTAACTTGTTGCTCATTATCGTGGGGCGGATCTTGTAGGATGTTTGTGTAGATTCAGTGAAAATGGGTGCAGAGGACTTAATATACATGAGTCATTCAGGAAATGCTCATTACTTCAAAATCCCAGCAGGAATCCTCATGTACACAGTAACGGCTCACTTTCTTGGCTAGTCGTTATTATTGTAGCTCACCTTGAGGGGTTGGAACTGAGATAGCATTATTTGTATTTATTTTTTAAAAAGTATTTATTGCCTTTTTGGCTGCAGTGAGTCTTAGCTGAGGCATGTGGGACCTTCGCTGGCAGGTGGACCCTTCAGTTGTGGCCTGAAAACTCCTGGGTGTGGCGTGTGGGAGCTAGTTCCCTGCCCAGGAGTTGATTCTGGGGCCCCGCACTGGGCGTGTGGACTCCTAACTGCTGGGGCACCGGAGAAGTCCCTGAGGTGGCAGTTTATGGGAGAGAGCGGAGCAGAGAAGGGGCAGTGCAGGAACGCGTAAGGAAGGGGGCTCGGCTGGAATGAGGCGTGTGAGCGAGTGTTCTTATTTTTAGTCTCTGAGTCGTGTTTGACTCTTTGTGACCCCAGGGACTGTAGCCTGCTGGGGTCCTCTGTCCATGCATGGGATTTCCCAGGCAAGAATACAGGAGTGGGTTGCCGTTTCCTTCTCCAAGAGATCTTCCTGACCTGGGGGTCAACCCCCCATCTCCTGCATTGGCGGGTGGATTCTTGACCATTGACCCACCAGGAAAGCTAGTGATAGGGTGTAGCAAGAGTCAATTTTCAGAAGTAGGTAGGATGGACAGACTTCAGAGGCCTTGAGGACAACCCTACTCTCAGCGAGTCTTTGAATGAGATTCTTGGTCTTAGTCTTGGAAGTTCCAGAGCCCAGGGGCGGAGGTTACGGAGACTGGAGGGAGAGTAGGTCAGCGCTCCTGCCTGAACCCACAGGAACCCCTCGGTGATTGCAGCTTTGCTCCCATATTTTGTGAAATGGAAGGTTGACAGTTATACTCCAAATTTTCAAAATTTGTGGAACAGAAGAGGTCGGTTAAGGTAGAGTTCCTTAGAACAGACCCAGAAAAATGTGCCTTTAACATCATGATAATTTATGGAAAGGCCACTCCATAAGCACTTTGCCAAGTCTTGCAAAAATAATAAAACAGAGGAGAATGTGAACATAAAAAGGAAGAAAAAGAGACATCACTTTGTAAACCAGGGCTGGCATGAAAAAAGGGGTATAGTTGTCATAACGGAAAAAAATTTTTTGACTCCTAAAGAAGGTAATTCAGAAGTAAAGTTACTTTCTATACAGATATTTTTAAGAAATCAGTTTTTCATGAAGCCATTTTTATTCAACTACCTGATTACATTTTGTCTTGAAATTAAGACTCTCCAAGTGAATATGATATATATATTTAACAACATAGAATATATATTTAATGTGTAATAAATATATAATCATTGATATATAGTATTTATTAATGTTATTTTAATAATTAAATGTTTTAATAAACAAAACACAGGCATGTGCTTTGAAAATGAAATGATGTGATTGCAAAAGAAAATAATTGAAAAAGAAAAGCAACCGGGCTTCCTGAATTGTACTCACCAGAGGTGATCACTTTTCATCCTTACTGAGACGGTTTTTCATATTGACAAATCTGGTTCATGTTGGGAGCGTGCGTCTCTCAGAGTTTGTATTTATTGTATTTAACTGGTATGTCAAACATTTACTATTTTTTTCTGCCAGTATCCTATTTTAGGTCCAGCCAGCACCACCGCGTTCCAGGCAGGTAATGGTGGGGCTGGCAGGGGATTTCTGGGAGGAAGAAACGGCTTTAAGCCTGATTTTTCTTGGCAGCATGCAGTGCCAATGTAGGCAGCTTTTTCTAAATTAAGCAAAGATGCCTCCAGACCAACAGTCATTGTCTGAAGTCAGCCCTGGTTGTTGCTACAACACTCCCTGGTGTTCACCTTCTCTGTCCCTGGAGTCAGGAGGAAAGAGCAGAGAACTGGAGTAAGAAGGCCTGGGACACGTGTAGTACTTCACAGGAAGACCCTCTGGGATTCTGCAGCTGAACTCCAGCCAATATAAACATCTCTCCTGCCTTCCTTATCCAGACATGGTAAACTGAGAAGGCAAGGGACTCAGTCAAGTGACCCGAGCTGGTGACGGCTTCCAGTTGCACAGTGTTGACACGTGGGCCCTCAGCTCCCTTCTTTCTGGTGTCCAGCATGGACGCTGGCTGATAGAGATGGCGTGGGGAGGTGGGGAGGGTGGTCTTTGGGTAGACAGGGAGGGCCTAAGAGGCTTTGGTCAAAAGTCACGTGCGGCTGCAAAATGCCTTTGGGAAGCTCCAATACTTTGGCCACCTGATGTGAAGGGCTGGCTCACTGGAAAATACTGTGATGCTGGGAAAGACTGTAGGCAAGAGGAGAAGGGGCGGCAGAGGGTGAGATGCTTGGATGGCCTCACTGATTCAATGGGTATGAACTTGGGTCAACTTGGGAGATGGTGAGGGATGGGGAGGCCTGGCGTGCTGCAGTCCATGGGGTCTCAAAGCGCAGGACACGACTTGGCGCGTGAAGAACAAACCATGAGCGTGTGGACCTGAGCCTCTAGCCAGCGGGGGCGAGGCGAGATGCCGGGTGCGGCTCTCTGGACTGGGGAACTGGAAGTTCAAGAGGTGAGAGTGGAGGCTTGGCGTGTGGACTGTTGAGTCTTAGATTCTAAGGGCCAGAAGGGGCCTCAAGAGTCTCCTTATTCAATCCCTTCTTCAAGATTTGACCCTTCTCCATAACACTACCTCTGTGGGATGTTCAGACTTCACTCCCATGATGGAGAGCTCATCACCGTCACCCCCAGGTCACATCTGCCTGCCTGGCCCAGTGCACTGACCTGGGATCTGGGTTTTCTTTCTTCTCCAGGTTGAGCCCTCCAATGCTTGTCCCTCATGAAACAGATTCTGATCTTTGCTAGTGAGTATTCCACTGGTCCTTGTCCCTCTGAAAGGCCACCATCTGGGGCGAAAATTTATGCTTCAGAAGACCAGCTGTGTGGCCCTGAAGGCACAGGGGTTCCCACCTGCAAGGTTTCAGGGTAGGAGTGGGAGCCAGTGGCCTTGGCAGCCTGGCCCAGCCTCGCGAGCCCCTGATTACAGGCTGCCGGGCCGCAGGCGTGCCATTTCATTAGTGCTAGCAATCAGATGCCAGCCTAAGTGTCGCCGGATGCCAGGAGATGGAGAGTAATAAGCCTTTTCCGTCTCTCCCTCTCCCTCCAGCTCTCTTCTCCAGAGCTGAGAGCATGAACTCTGCTCCTCCCCTTGCAAACAGAGCTTCCAGCTCTCGTGAAATCACCCGCTGTCAGGACTGGAAGGAACTAGGGAGCTTGTATCCCTCCAGCATTCGTCCTGGGCTTTTTTCATCCATGCCCTCAGCTTCAAGTGCCACCTCCAAGCTGGCCTCCAAGACTGTCACCTCCAACCTGGTGCCTTCTGATCACAGACCATCTGGGGGATGGCGGGCATCTCCCACTCGATATGTCCCAAACCTGATCAGCTCGCTCCACCCACAAGCCTGTCCTCCTGGGTGAACGTTCACTTCTGTGCACACGCCTGATTTGCCCAGTCTCCACGACAGCACTCTGATTGCCCTTCTCTCCCCAGCCCTCCTTGGCCTCCTCCTTCCCCAGGGGCACCTGATTCTGAAATCAGCTCTGCCCACGTTGCTCCTGCTCACAGTCGGTCCTTCACTGGCTCCCTGTTGCCTCCTTACTAGGACCTCACCTCCTCCTCTGCCCGTCTCCCCAGTCTTATCCCCAGTGTGGTTCCCTCATCCCCATTCTCTTCCGTACCCTCTACTGTTCATGCCAGAGAAGGCCAGCCCCTGCTGTCTGATGCAAACCCCCTTCTTAGGTGTAGCTGTCCCCCTGAAGCCACTCTCAGCGTGACAGACACTTACCACTCCTCCCAGGCTGCTTCTGCATCCTGTACACAGCACCCATTCATTAATTCAACTGACATTTGCTTTTTTTAACAAAACTTTATCGACCATCTGCTAGACTTTTGATCCCTATCTTCATACAGCTTGTGATCAGGTTGACATTTCACACACACACACACACACACACACACACACACACACACTGCGATGTATGCAACAAAGTGAAAGAATAATGAGGAATAGAATGTACTGGTAAATGGTTGGCTTAGGGAGTCATGAGAACTCTCACAGAATAAGTGACATTTGTGCTGAGACCTGCGCAGGCACCTTCTCCACCTCTGCAAGGAAAGAACAGAGAAAGAGCCTTGCAGACAGAGTGAATGGTTTGTGCAAAGGCCCTGAGGCAGGGGGGGATGTGGTGTGTTCAGGAAAGTGAGGATGTGAGAGTAGCTAGACCTCAGGGTGCAAGAGGGTAAGTAGGGTGAGACCAGCTGGAAAGAGAGGTGGGTCAGACCAGGCAGGGAAACAGGCTGGTGCCCAGGACCAGGACAGTGCCTTTGATGGAGATGTGGGTGCTGGGAGTGCATCATTGTGAATTCTGCCGCTTGCCAAGATGCCTGCAGCAATGCCTGCCTTGCATCAGTTGTGGGGCAGGGGAGCTGGTAAGGGAGAGAGGGGAAGTCAGAATGTGTCCACTGCAGGTAATGTGGAAAAGCGACAGTACTTACAGGGTGTAAGCTGAATCACAGCGGCAGAAACGCACGGTGGGAGCCAGAGCAGACTGGGAGAAACTGAAATGCCACGTTCAAGGAGCCAGAGGGAGGCTGGACGCGCCTCTGGGTCTTTGACCTGCAAGGTGAGTGGGGGGTCAGACTTAATGTCATTTGACTCTCGAAGCTGCAAGGTGATCCTGGCGTGACCTGTGTGACCTTGACCTCGAGGCAGATTCTCAGTGAATGTTTATGGACCTGAATGGAACTTGAGCGGTCCCTTAGACCTGAGAGCCCTCGGAAATGCCTTAATCCCAGGCCAGAAAGGGCTTTGGCATTCTTCCACCATCTCCATTCTATTTGCCGCTCCAGTTTCTACCCCCCTATTTACCAGACCCCTCTTCTCTTCCCTAGCCACCCCTCTCTCCATTTGTGGCTTTGCAAAAATTGTCTGGTGTTTTGCCTTTTTAAAAAAATGCTTTTAAGCATGACCCCCTCTCCCTGGTAAGCTCTTTAAATACGGGGGCTCTGAGCTGTGTGGGGGGAGGGCAGCCAACCCCTTTCCCTGGCTCTCAAGCTCTTAGATCAACCCTTGCAGAGTCAGCGATAACCGATCCCTCTGAGCAGGAAACACACAGTTCAGCATTTAGCTCAAGGCTGCTAATGTGCCTGGAAGTGATTGTTTAGAGTCCAGGACAAGAGCTGGGGGTGGGGACGGCATAAGGCGGGGGGCGGGCTGCCAGCCCGGGATTCAGATGGATTTGTTTGCTTTTGATGACCTCAGCAGTGAGTGCCGCGTGTCTGGTCTGTGATTCCTTCCCAGAGCCTAGAGGGGTCAGGACACAGTAGGAGTCCAGGAGGAAGGGATGAAGCTCCCATCAGTTCCTGGTCTCTTGGGAGGGCAGCAGGGCCATCATGGGTCATTGAGGAAGCTGACCGGGGAGGCGGGATGGAAGCAACTTTAATTGGCTCCCCTGGGAGGGACCGTCTCCTGAGCGCACCGTTTTATAGGCTACTTCCCCATCTGTCCAAAGGAGGCAATCACGCCTGCCTGTCCCGGTCTAGTAAAGACGAGGGGAAGTGTGCGCAGTGCCTGGGCATGGTGGATGCTCAGGATCTGGGGGCTCATCAAAATCATGACCGTGACAGCCAACATCCTGGCCGCCATTCCTCCTTTATTCCAGTCTCTCGTCCCTAAAGCCTCTCCAGGGCTCCCTTCAACACCGTGCGAGCCCAGCAGCTCCTATGACTGCCTCCCTGTGCCTTTGGGATAAAGTCACACCTCCTTAGCCTGGCCTTCAAGGCCCTTCCTATTCTGACCCAGTTTCCCTCTGCCCAAATTTCCTACCCAGATGTCCACTATGCCCTTGACTGTCCCTGGATGCTGTCAAGGGCATGGAATGCCCTTTTCTTCCTCCTCCTCCTTGAGGCCCAGCTTGAACCTCATCAACTTGGTCAAACCCCCTCTGTTCTCACCAAGCTCCGTGGACGCACAGGTTTGCTGCAGGGCAGCGAGACACGGTGGCAAAGAGTGAGTGTGCTCTGGCCCTCACTAGCTGTGGGACTTTGGGCAAGAGACTTGGCTTCTCTGAGCTTCTGTTTCCTCATTCCTGTAGACTGAGGGTCGTTAGCTCTTAATAGCTAGCAGACTGGGGAAACGTATGCGTTGGGAGCTGGAGAAAGAAATGGCAACCCACTCCAGTATTCTTTTTTTTTTAATTATTTTTTTAAATTTTTTTATTTTTTAGTTTTTATTTTTTAAATTTTAAAATCTTTAATTCTTACATGCGTTCCCAAACATGAACCCCCCTCCCACCTCCCTCCCCATAACATCTCTCTGGGTCATCCCCATGCACCAGCCCCAAGCATGCTGTATCCTGCGTCAGACATAGACTGGTGATTCAATTCTTACATGATGGTATACATGTTAGAATGCCATTCTCCCAAATCATCCCACCCTCTCCCTCTCCCTCTGAGTCCAAAAAGTCCTTTATACACATCTGTGTCTTTTTTCCTGTCTTGCATACAGGGTCATCATTGCCATCTTTCTAAATTCCATATATATGTGTTAGTATACTGTATTGGTGTTTTTCTTTCTGGCTTACTTCACTCTGTATAATCGGCTCCAGTTTCATCCATCTCATCAGAACTGATTCAAATGTATTCTTTTTAACGGCTGAGTAATACTCCATTGTGTATATGTACCACAGCTTTCTTATCCATTCATCTGCTGATGGACATCTAGGTTGTTTCCATGTCCTGGCTATTATAAACAGTGCTGCGATGAACATTGGGGTACATGTGTCTCTTTCAATTCTGGTTTCCTTGGTGTGTATGCCCAGCAGTGGGATTGCTGGGTCATAAGGTAGTTGTAATTACAATTTTTTAAGGAATCTCCACACTGTTCTCCATAGTGGCTGTACTAGTTTGCATTCCCACCAAGAGTGTAGGAGGGTTCCCTTTTCTCCACACCCTCTCCAGCATTTATTGCTTGCAGATTTTTGGATCGCAGCCATTCTGACTGGTGTGAAGTGGTACCTCATTGTGGTTTTGATTTGCATTTCTCTGATAATGAGTGATGTTGAGCATCTTTTCATGTGTTTGTTAGCCATCCGTATGTCTTCTTTGGAGAAATGTCTATTTAGTTCTTTGGCCCATTTTTTGATTGGGTCGTTTATTTTTCTGGAATTGAGCTGCATAAGTTGCTTGTATATTTTTGAGATTAGTTGTTTGTCAGTTGCTTCATTTGCTATTATTTTCTCCCATTCAGAAGGCTGTCTTTTCACCTTGCTTATATTTTCCTTTGTTGTGCAGAAGCTTTTAATTTTAATTAGATCCCATTTGTTTATTTTTGCTTTTATTTCCAATATTCTGGGAGGTGGATCATAGAGGATCCTGCTGTGATTTATGTCTGAGAGTGTTTTGCCTATGTTCTCCTCTAGGAGTTTTATAGTTTCTGGTCTTACATTTAGATCTTTAATCCATTTTGAGTTTATTTTTGTGTGCGGTGTTAGAAAGTGATCTAGTTTCATTCTTTTACAAGTGGTTGACCAGTTTTCCCAGCACCACTTGTTAAAGAGATTGTCTTTACTCCATTGTATATTCTTGCCTCCTTTGTCAAAGATAAGGTGTCCATATGCGTGTGGATTTGTCTCTGGGCTTTCTATTTTGTTCCATTGATCTATATGTCTGTCTTTGTGCCAGTACCATACTGTTTTGATGACTGTGGCTTTGTAGTAGAGCCTGAAGTCAGGCAAGTTGATTCCTCCAGTTCCATTCTTCTTTCTCAAGATTGCTTTGGCAATTTGAGGTTTTTTATATTTCCATACAAATCTTGAAATTATTTGTTCTAGTTCTGTGAAAAATACGGCTGGTAGCTTGATAGGGATTGCATTGAATTTGTAAATTGCTTTGGGTAGTATACTCATTTTCACTATATTGATTCTTCTGATCCATGAACATGGTATATTTCTCCATCTATTAGTGTCCTCTTTGATTTCTTTCATCAGTGTTTTATAGTTTTCTATATATAGGTCTTTAGTTTCTTTAGGTAGACATATTCCTAAGTATTTTATTCTTTTCGTTGCAATGGTGAATGGAATTGTTTCCTTAATTTCTTTTTCTACTTTCTCATTATTAGTGTATAGGAATGCAAGGGATTTCTGTGTGTTGATATTATATCCTGCAACTTTACTATATTCATTGATGAGCTCTAGTAATTTTCTGGTGGAGTCTTTAGGGTTTTCCATGTAGAGGATCATGTCATCTGCAAACAGTGAGAGTTTTACTTCTTCTTTTCCAATTTGGATTCCTTTTATTTCTTTTTCTGCTCTGATTGCTGTGGCCAAAACTTCCAAAACTATGTTGAATAGTAGCGGTGAAAGTGGACACCCTTGTCTTGTTCCTGACTTTAGGGGAAATGCTTTCAATTTTTCACCATTGAGGATAATGTTTGCTGTGGGTTTGTCATATATAGCTTTTATTATGTTGAGGTATGTTCCTTCTATTCCTGCTTTCTGGAGAGTTTTTATCATAAATGGATGTTGAATTTTGTCAAAGGCCTTCTCTGCATCTATTGAGATAATCATATGGTTTTTATTTTTCAACTTGTTAATGTGGTGAATTACATTGATTGATTTGCGGATATTGAAGAATCCTGGCATCCCTGGGATAAAGCCCACTTGGTCATGGTGTATGATCTTTTTAATGTGTTGTTGGATTCTGATTGCTAGAATTTTGTTGAGGATTTTTGCATCTATGTTCATCAGTGATATTGGCCTGTAGTTTTCTTTTTTTGTGACATCTTTGTCAGGTTTTGGTATTAGGGTGATGGTGGCCTCATAGAATGAGTTTGGAAGTTTACCTTCCTCTGCAATTTTCTGGAAGAGTTTGAGTAGGATAGCTGTTAGCTCTTCTCGAAATTTTTGGTAGAATTCAGCTGTGAAGCTGTCTGGACCTGGGCTTTTGTTTGCTGGAAGATTTCTGGTTACAGTTTCAATTTCCGTGCTTGTGATGGGTCTGTTAAGATTTTCTATTTCTTCCTGGTTCAGTTTTGGAAAATTGTACTTCTCTAAGAATTTGTCCATTTCTTCCACGTTGTCCATTTTATTGGCATACAACTGCTGATAGTAGTCTCTTATGATCCTTTGTATTTCTGTGTTGTCTGTTGTGATCTCTCCATTTTCATTTCTAAGTTTATTGATTTGATTTTTCTCTCTTTGCTTCTTAATGAGTCTGGCTAATGGTTTGTCAATTTTATTTATCCTTTCAAAGAACCAGCTTTTGGTTTTGTTGATTTTTGCTATGGTCTCTTTTGTTTCTTTTGCATTTATTTCTGCCCTAATTTTTAAGATTTCTTTCCTTCTACTAACTCTGGGGTTCTCCAATTCTTCCTTTTCTAGTTGCTTTAGTTGTAGAGTTAGGTTATTTATTTGACTTTTTTCTTGTTTCTTGAGGTATGCCTGTATTGCTATGAACTTTCCTCTTAGCACTGTTTTTATAGTGTCCCACAGGTTTTGGGTTGTTGTGTTTTCATTTCCATTAGTTTCTATGCATATTTTGATTTCTTTTTTGATTTCTTCTGTAATTTGTTGGTTATTCAGAAGTGTGTTGTTCAACCTCCATATGCTGGAATTTTTAATAGTTTTTCTCCTGTAATTGAGATCTAATCTTAATACATTATGGTCAGAAAAGATGCTTGGAATGATTTCGATTTTTTTAAATTTATCAAGTTTAGATTTATGGCCCAGGATGTGATCTATCCTGGAGAAGGTTCCATGAGCACTTGAAAAAAAGGTGAAATTCATTGTTTTGGGGTGAAATGTCCTATAGATGTCAATTAGGTCTAACTGATCTAATGTATCATTTAAAGTTTGCGTTTCTTTGTTAATTTTCTGTTTAGTTGATCTGTCCATAGGTGTGAGTGGGGTATTAAAGTCTCCCACTATTATTGTGTTATTGTTGATTTCCCCTTTCATACTTGTTAGCATTTGTCTTACATATTGCGGTGCTCCTATGTTGGGTGCATATATATTTATAATTGTTATATCTTCTTCTTGGATTGATCCTTTGATCATTGTGTAGTGGCCTTCTTTGTCTCTTTTCACAGCCTTTGTTTTAAAGTCTATTTTATCGGATATGAGTATTGCCACTCCTGCTTTCTTTTGGTGTCTATTTGCGTGGTATATCTTTTTCCAGCCCTTCACTTTCAGTCTGTATGTGTCCCTTGTTTTGAGGTGGGTCTCTTGTAAGCAGCATATAGAGGGGTCTTGTTTTTGTATCCATTCGGCCAGTCTTTGCCTTTTGGTTGGGGCGTTCAACCCATTTACGTTTAAGGTAATTATTGATAAGTATGATCCCGTTACCCACTCCAGTATTCTTGTCTGGGAAATCCCATGGATGGAGGAACCTGGCAGGCTACAGTCCAGGGAGTTGCAAAGAGTCAGATACGACTTAGCGACTAAACAGCAATGACATGCATTGGGAAAGTGCATGGCCTCGTGAGTGCGACTTAATGAAGGGCGTGATCGGTGCTGATCGCTGTCGCTGTTGCTGCCCTGCTCTGGGCTTCGCCATATTTGTGTTGTCTTTGCTGTTAGGCCGTGGCTCCTTTGACTGCCTTAGGCCTCAGTTCAGTCCCATATACAGGCGGAGCTTGGGAGCCACCCTTCAAGGAGATGACCTTGCAGAGCCTGATAAAGAGAAGACACTGGCTTGCCCCTCTTTCTCAAGAGAAGGGGCTGTGGCCTCTTCTTCCCTGCGTCCTCTGCTCCTGGCTCAGTGCCAGGCATCGGGCATGAAGAACCCACTCAGCTTGGGTCCTAAAACCACCACTGGTCACTCCAGTGCTCCCTGCTCCCGAGTTCCCCCTGCAGCTCCCCGGACCCTCAGGTAAACTACCAGCCTCTTCACTGATCCCCCAGGCCTTTGTTCAGCCTGTGTAGGTTCCTCCCGCTTCCCAGGCTTTGACTGCAGCGCCGTTCAGTCCTACGGATGGGTCACACGCGGCCTTCATTTGGGCTTTGGCTTCTGTCGTGTCCCCGCTCTGCCTGCAGTGAGGGGCACCCCGTGCCGGCTGGCTGATGCCTGCCTGTCACCCTGCCTGTCACCCTCCTGCCCCCACTGAGCCCGGGCACCAGGGCACACAGTGACCCCAAGTCAGGCGGCTGGGATTTGAAGCACTGCCCTTCTGCCCAGCAGCTGACTAGCGTCGAGAAAGACCACATCGTCCCCCTGAACCTCCGTGTCTTTATCTATGAAGCTCAGGCTCTGGGAGAGAGCTGCACAGGCTGCCATGCTCAGGGCTGCTCGCTCTTCAAGGTCTTTCGTGTTTCCACGCAAATTAAAAAAATTTTTATTTGTTCTAGTTAGACGGAGAAACAGTGGAAACAGCGTCAGACTTTATTTTTGGGGGGCTCCAAAATCACTGCAGATGGTGACTGCAGCCATGAAATTAAAAGACGCTTACTCCTTGGAAGAAAAGTTATGACTAACCTAGATAGCATATTCAAAAGCAGAGACATCACTTTGCCGACTAAGGTCCGCCTAGTCAAGGCTATGGTTTTTCCAGTAGTCATGTATGGATGTGAGAGTTGGACTGTGAAGAAGGCTGAGCGCCGAAGAATTGATGCTTTTGAACTGTGGTGTTGGAGAAGACTCTTGAGAGTCCCTTGGACTGTAAGGGGATCCAACCAGTCCATTCTGAAGGAGATCAACCTGGGAATTTCTTTGGAAGGAATGATGCTAAAGCTGAAACTCCAGTACTTTGGCCACCTCATGTGAAGAGTTGACTCATTGGAAAAGACCCTGATGCTGGGAGGGATTGGGGGCAGGAGGAGAAGGGGACGACTGAGGATGAGATGGCTGGATGGCATCACGGGCTCGATGGATGTGAGTCTGAGTGAACTCCGGGAGTTGGTGATGGATAGGGAGGCCTGGCGTGCTGCGATTCATGGGGTCGCGAAGAGTCGGACACGACTGAGCGACTGAGCTGAACTGAACTGAGTTCTGTGAGAAACGCCATTGGTGGTTTGATAGGGATTGCACTGAATTTGTAGATTGCCTCAGGTAGTACAGTCATGTTGATGAGATCGACTCTTCTAGTGCAAGAACATGGTATATCTTCCCATCTGTGTCCGCTTTGATTTCTCTCATCAGCATCTTACACTTTCCAGAGTGCAGGTCTGTTGCCTGTTCCGATAGACTCACTTCTAGGGATTTTATTCTTTTTTTTTTGCATTTAATTATACACACACACACACTTTATTGGAATTTAATTGCTTTACAGTGTTATGTTAATTTCTGCTGCACAATGAAGTGAATCCGCTCCATGTACACATATATCCCCTCTCTCCTGAGCCTTCTTCCCACCCCATGCCCCATCGCACCCAATCTAGTCATCACAGAATACTGAGCTGAGCTCCCGGTGCTACACAAACCTTCCCGCCAGCTCTCTATTTGCAGGGCAGGAATAAGTAGGTGAAAGTCACTCAGTCGTGTCTGACTCTTTGCAACCCCATGGACTATACAGTGCATGGAATTCTGCAGGCCAGAACACTGGAGTGGGAAGCCTTTCCCTTCTCCAGGGGGTCTTCCCAACCCAGGGGTCTCCCATATTGCAGGCAGATTCTTTACCAGATGGGCCACCAGGGAAGCCCAAGGGCAGGAACAGAGACGCAGATTTAGAGAATGGAGATGCCGACACAGCGGAGGAAGGGAAGGGAGGTCAGGGCCGACACGTATGCCCTGCCGTGCGTATTTTATTCTTCTCAATGGGGTGGTGCGTGGTGTTGTTTCCTTCATTTCTCTTTCTGATTTTTCATCGTTAGTGTACAGAAACGCAAGAGACTTCTGTGTATTGATTTTGCATCCTGCACCCTTCCTGGATTTGTTGATGAGACCTAGTAGTTTCCTGATCGCTTTTTTAGAAAGCATACTCCCTGTGGTGCAGACCATCCCATAGTTGCTACAGTGCTCGTGTGCCTTTAAGACCAGAAGTGCTTCCTCGATGATGTGAAGGCAAGTATTCCCTCCCTAAATATTTGATTTAAAGAGCTTGACTTGGAGGACAAAATAAAATCAAGCAGCGGCTTTTTGCCATGTATTATTAACGTCCACAAATGGCTGAACGCATGGGCTGTTTGTCCAGTGCGTTTTGGGGGGGAGCAGAGGCCATTTAAACAGGTTTCAGTTATTGAAAATTGGGCTGTAAAAGGTGGGAAATGAAATCTCTCTCTGGGTAGAATGTAAAGATCTGGGACAGGCATCCTGCAACCAGAAGGCCAGAGGAGGACAGCGCGTGGCAGACCGCGCGTAGGGCCTGGAGACAGAAAGAGCCCAGTCATCATTCACTCAGCCCTTCACCCTGAGTTCATCCTCAGGGCAGTTGGGTCTTCGCACGTCCCCGCCTCCTTCCTCTGCAGTCCCTTCCTGCTCCCTCCCGTCTCTCTGCCCTCCCCTCCTCTCTCCCTCCCTTTTCTCCCCCCATCTCCTTTCCTCTCTTCCTTCCTTGCTCCTGTCTGTTTCCATGTTTGGGACCACCAGTGCAGGTGGGAAAATTATCCCCACTGCAGAGATGAGAAAGCTGCACCTGGGAAAGCGAACTCACTTGCTCCCTGCCCAGCGTGGAGAAGTGGTGGAAAAGGAGTTTGGATTTTGCTGAGGACCATAGCCCACTTGAAGGTAGGGTTGTCTTTGTCTTCCCAGTTTCTGGCTGGGCATACGACTCCGTGAAGGTGCCAGTCCTTGTCAGATGATCCAAGAAGTCTTCAGGGAGGAGGGGGACTTGAGATTTTCCTCCAAGGACTAGAAGGACATAGAACTCAAAGCAGAAAGAAGGGTCTTGATCATCAGTACAAACTGTGATTGCCATTTAGCAGTTACCTCCCACGTGCCCTGATACTAGCATGAATGCTACTAATGGTGCCAGGTCTCACAACAGCCCAGACAGGTAGCAGCCTTTACCCATTTTGCTGATGAGAACACAGACTGGGAAAGATGAAATGCCTTGCCCTAGATCACACAGTGAGTCAGCAGTGGGAGTGGGATTTGAGCCAAGTCTGCCTGACTCCGGAGCCTGTGTATACTCCTAACTTCTGGGCTAAGCTGGTCTTAACCTTGGCCAGGGGAGCACCTAGTTATGAGCTTTCCATATTAGAAAGGAAAGTGGCGATGATTTCTCTTTGGCCACTGATGACGTGGGTTTCCCTGGTGGCTCAGATGGTAAAGTGTCTGCCTGCAGTGCGGGGGACCTGGGTTTGATCCCTGGATCAGAAAGATCCCCTGGAGAAGGAAACAGCAACCCACTCCAGTATTCTTGCCTGGAAAATCCCATGGACAGAGGAGCCTGGTGGGCTACAGTCCGTGGGTTCCCAGAGAGGTGGACACAACTGAGCAATTTCACTGCCTTCCTTCACGTGTGCTGCTGGTGAAATTATCCAAACCACATCCTCTCTTCCTCCATTTGGTTCCTTCTCAGTTACCTTTAGGGTTTCTGCACTTGAGGAAAGGAGCAATGCCTCAGCTTCTGTCTCTCAATGCTTTGCAGGAGACATGGAACACAGAACATTCCAGGGAATCCTCTTGTGGAGTTTGCCTTGGAACCAAGGGAAGCTGCTGGAAGTCAAAAGGGACTAGTACATACTAAGTCTATGGAGCTTAGTTTAGAAACACTGAGCGGGTTCAACCCTCTCTTGTTCTGGAAACTGGAGGAGTCAGATATGCTTGTTTATCCTTGTCAGTCCACCCTGTCACCCCCAGAGGGGAAATTCACTCTCTGTCATGGGTGTGGACTCTGAAAATGTCCCATCAGGACTCACTGTACGCAGATAACATTTTAACTCCTTGTTAGCACCCTCTCCCCAGGGATGTCAGGTTTTGGTGTGGGGGAGGCAGAGATGCCTGCTGGGTTTCTGGCTCAGGCAGTTGAGGCAGTGATGACGTCACTGGCCAAGGCCAGGGTCCTGGGAAGAAGTGAGGAGCCTGCTGAGCTCCATGCCAGGCAGATGGAGATGAGTTTGACCCACAGATGGAGATGTTCTCGGGAAGACTGGCAAATCAGGTGTGGAGCCCAGGAGAATGGTTTGGGCTGGAGAATGATTTGGCATCTGTAACTCCAGTGGTTAGACGGGAAGCCCCAGAAGGGGGTGGACTTACCTGATGATCGTGATTATCACGAGGAGAAATGAGCTCTGGGCATTGAAGATGTACTTGGGGGTTATGGACCTCTCAAAAGAAAAAATAAAAAGAAAGCATATGAACTTGGAGCTGTCATGCCAGTGTCTCCACCGCTGCTGGCGGGGGTTCGATTTCGGATCTGCTTTTTTGTTCATCTTGATAAGCAATGGTAGCCCCTTTGCTCAAGATGGGGACACAGAGGCATTGAACATGAGCCTGCCCTCAAAGAGCTCATGCCCTAATGGCTGAGCATGAAGGGAGGGATGGCTCTGCACACCAGCCCGTCCAGAGACACGACAGGGCTGGAGAAAACAGCGCCTGCAAAGGCCTCAGTGGAGGGAAGACCTGGACAGCATACTGACAGGAGGCTCCCCCTCTCGCCCCGAGATCAAATTGATAACAACTGGTTCCTTCAGGGCGCCTGATTTATCTGCCGAGCGGATATCTCCCTCATGCGGCCACGTCGCTATAGCTGTCATCCTCAATACAAAGACGAGACAGATGCCCTCTCTAGATTTCAGGTACTGGTAGGAGAATGAAATCATAACTCACTCCGGAAGCCAGCGATACATATTTATACCCTGAGCGGTGTGGGCCTGAAAGAGCCCTTCCCTGCGTGCGTTCTCTGACCAGGGACACACATCAATCTCCTCCTCAGTTTGTTAACATGGCTGCCATTCAAGCCAGATTCCCCATTACATGAGTGATCGCGTAGAGACAGTTCATCACGGGAACGTCTGCTTAACTTGCCCCTTTCGAATTCTTCCCTGCGACACTGATGCCTGATCCTGCTCTGCAGGTGACACTTCTTTTCTGCTGGAAAAATCTACCCCCCCACCCTCACCCCCTCTTGTGTTGTCTCCATCTTCTTATTTAACGGAAGCAGTAAATGTCAAAACTGTCTATAACTCTATAGAAGGGAAGTCAACATCCGAGGCCAAACAAAACCCTTGTAAATTGTCCTTTGTCCGTGCGGGATTGGCCAGATTTAATGAACTGGACTAGTTTCTTTTACGAGATGCGGCTTGGAAAGTTTAGCCATATTGGAGAAAAAGAAGCTGGTTTCACACTTTATATTCTCTCTGGGGACCATGTGTCCCATCTTGACAGTTTCTCCTGCAGAGCTTTCAAAGTTCTTTCTGCTATCTTCTCAAACTGACTTAAAGTTTAGTTGAAGCACCTTCGCTGTGCCAGACATTGGCATGGGGCTTTTTGTGCGTTAGATACTTTAACTAGGGTAGGCAAGCATCGTTGTCCCCATCGAAGGTCAGTGGCATCAGAACTTGCTAGAGGGATTGAACTTCCTTGGATCTCTCTGATGCCAAGCCCGTGAGCTTTCCTTATACTTTCAAGATTTAAAGCCCAAGGCCAAGGAAGGCTTGAAACTGCCTGTGTAGAGAGTGTGGGGGTATGCGCTGCAGTCTCTACCTTCAGAGATGTAAGGAGTAACTAAAGCTTGTTGTTGTTTAATTACTGAGTCATGTCTGACTCTTTAGCGACCTCATGACTGTAGCCTGCCAGGCTCCTCTGGGATTTCCCCAGGCAAGAATGCTGGGAGTGGGTGGCCATTTCCTTCTCCAGGGAATCTTCCTGATCCAGGGATCAAACCTGCGTCTCCTGCATTGGTGGGCAGATTCTTCACCACTGAGCCACCTGGGAAGCCCAGCTAAGGTTCACCCAGGGTTTACTGTATGCGGAGTGCTTTGGTTACCTCATTTCCTCCTAACCATCCTAAGTGGAATGTTCACCTTCTGGGCTGCCTCTCACTGAGCCCCTTGGGTGCAGATTCTATGGCAGCTACTACCAGTCCATCTCCAAACAGTCACAGCCTGAGGTCCTGGGGGAGGGCTTAGGGCATCAGCGCATGAATTTTGGGAGGATACAGTCCAGCTCATAACAACCATCCACTAAAAGAGACTTTTAATGGAAAGATGCCCCTTTTTGAGAATTAAATTGGCTGTTCTCTTTAAATTGGTTTATAAATTCAATGTGATACTAATAAAAATAATAGCAGGTCATGGCAGCATTAGTCTAGGGTTCACATAAAAATACAAACCTATGAGAAAAGACAGGAAAAATTTGAAAAAGAAGAGGGGACTAACTCCATGAAATATCAGAACACATTGTAAAATGGTAACGAAAATACTGTGATACCTGATACAGACAAAGAGGGGCTGCCGGGGGCTCAGACAGAAAACAACCTGCCTGCGGTGTGGGAGATCCAGGTTCAATCCCTGGGTTGGGAAGATCCCCTGGAGAAGAGTATGGCAATCTACTCCAGTATTCTTGCCTGGAGAATTCCATGGACAGAGGAGCCTGGTGAGTTACAGTCAATGGGGTTGCAAAGACTAGGACACAACTGAGGAACTCACACACACACATATAGACACACACACACACATAGACACACACAGACACACGCACACAGACATAGACACACACACACAGACACACACACACACACAGACACACACACATACACCCACATACACACACAGACACACAGACACACACAGACACACACATAGACACACACACACAGACACACAAACACACACACACATAGACATACACACACAGACACGTAGACAGACACACACATAGACACACACACATAGATACACAGACACACACACACATAGACAGACACATACACACACACAGACACACACACAGAGACACACACACATAGACACACACAGACACACACACACATAGACACAGACACACACAGACACACACACACAAACACACAGACACACACACAGACACACACACACATAGACACACACACATATATACACAGACACAGACACACACACATACACACACAGACACAGACACATACACATAGACACACACAGACACACACACAGACACAGACACACACATAGACACACACACACATAGACACACACACAGACACATACACACATAGACAGACACATACACACACACAGACACACACACACACAGACACACAGACAAAGGGTCCAGAACCAGATGCAAGCAGTGAGAGGATTCAATGTTTAATAAGACTGCGTTTCAGTCGGTGTGGAAAAAGTGGATAAGTGGCACTGGGCCTCTTAGCTGACCATTTGTGTTGGGGGCTGGGGCAACTTATATTCCTACTTTACTCATTACACCAAAATAAACTGCAATTCAATGAAGATTTAGATGTGAATTGTGAAAGCACAGAGTATTAGAAGGAGATGTGGGTGAAATTAAAATTTTGGAGTGGCAATGTTCTTCTAAACATCGCATAAAACCAAAAGAGATAGACAAATGCATTGCATATAATTTAGAATATTTCTCTCTGGTAAGAATGCCATAAATAAGCTAAAAGGCACACACTGAACTGGTAGAACTGTTTGCAGCAAATGACAGAAAGAACATTTCCTTATTAATGAAAGTTCTTAGAAATCCCAGTGGAAGAGAAAAAGAGAAAAATGGGCAAAGGGTAAATAATCAGAAACTTTCCTGGAAGAAAAAGGAATACGTGTCTAAAAAGATGCTCAATCTCACTTTTAACTAAAGTGATAAAATCTAAAGTAAAAATAAACTTGCTTTTTATAACAGATTGGTATATATTGAAGAGGGAGACTGGAGAGCTTAAACGTTGGTCGTATAATGGTGCTTGATTTAGCCGGGGAATTTGGCTGTATCTAATACACCCAGCAGTTCTATTTCTAGGCGTATTCCAGAGATGGTCTTAATTCTGCCTGTAACTCCGTGGTGGCTGTGATGCAGACATTTAGCTTGCGGCGTGATTTCTCCATCTGTAAAATGGGAACAACACAGCCTGATGGGCATGACAGCTGCATTCCTACGAAAGGCTCACATTCTCAAAACTTTTATTTTAGAAATAATTTTTTTGGGGGGATGAGGGGGGTGGGGAAGAAAAGGGAGGAAAGAAAAGGGAAGAAAAGTCACTTGTTTCAAACTCACACTTAGTTATTTTCTCATAAGAGTTTAAATCACAAAGGAGTTTTTCCAAATAGCTTTTGAGATTATTTCGTCATGGCACCTCAAAATAGCAATTTGATCAATTAACCCCAATAAAACTAAATCGAAACAACATATTTGTCCTTGTGCTCAGCCGCTAAGTTATGTCTGACTCTTTGCAATCCTGTGGACTGTAGCCTGCTAAGCACCTCTGTCCATGGGATTTCCCAGGCAAGAATACTGAAGTGGGTTACCGTTTCCTTCTCAAAGCCATCTTCCCAACCCAAGGATCGAATTTGTGTCTCCTGCATTGGCTGATGGATTCTTTCCCACCGAGCCACCTGGGACATTTTATCATAGCAAAACCAATGCATTTCTAATAATAAAAATAAATGATAGCTACTCACTTAGGTGAACTGGGAAAAGTGGTGCCTTGGGACCCCTTGCTCTAAGCTGGATTCCTTCTAGCTTGCTAGTTTGTCCTGGTTTTGGAATTAGCAAAGCGGGGCAGTGGTGTCCCCTAACTAATGCTGGCTTTCCAGCCCATCTGTGTTAGGGAGCTTTTGTGCAAGAGGAGATATGGCTTCAATACGAAGCCTCAGGGTCCCCATGTTCGGGGTATACTTCCAGAGGTCAAGGGCCCGACTCGGTGGTGGGAGGAAGGAGGCACACACAAATGTTACTCTTGTTACTCACTTTCTCCACCCCCGCTGCTCGAGCTGTTCCTCATGGGTCACTATTCCCAAGCTCAATAGTTTGGAAAAAACCTTCAAGGAAATCTGTCGAGTGGAGGATGCTGGCATGTGCCTGACCTACCATCGTGCTGGGTGTTAAGTGCTGTAAAGAACTCGGGAGGGGGAGAGGGGAAGCAAAGGGTTCATTCTGCTGACTTTGGGATTTTTCGCATCTGACCGTCTCCGAAAGACGACATTCAGGGCAGAGAAGCAGTGGGGTGGCACTCACAGTTACCGGGGCTCCGGCAGCAGAAGCCTGCAGTTTCTGTTCTGCAGAGGGGTTCCGAGGAGAGGGGAGGATAAAAAGACCACCCACCCTGGTAGAGTACGTAGGAGAACGTCGTTGGTAGATCTGGCTCAGGGGCGGAACTCAAGGCTGCCGGCTCCTGTGGTCAAAGGCCCACTTCTGGGGCCTGTTTCTCCCTGGTGCCAAGACTAAATGAAACTGAGTTCCCCGAGGCGGTGGCTGAGTTTCCCGTCTCCTGTGAACCTGGCTTGGTGTTCAGCTTCACTGGATTTTAATCAAAGACCATTCCGAGAAGCGGTTGTGACCTGGTTGCCGGAGGACCGTCTGACAAGTAAAATGAGCAAAGGCAGAGGACAGAGCAGCCCCAGGAGGACCCGGAAACCAGCCTGACATAACCGCGCCGGAAACCAGCCTGATGATAACCGCGCCGGAAACCAGCCTGACATAACCGCGCCGGAAACCAGCCTGACATAACCGCGCCGGAAACCAGCCTGACATAACCGCGCCGGAAACCAGCCTGACATAACCGCGCCGGAAACCAGCCTGACATAACCGCGCCGGAAACCAGCCTGATGATAACCGCGCCGGAAACCAGCCTGACATAACCGCGCCGGAAACCAGCCTGATGATAACCGCGCCGGAAACCAGCCTGACATAACCGCGCCGGAAACCAGCCTGATGATAACCGCGCCGGAAACCAGCCTGATGATAACCGCGCCGGAAACCAGCCTGATGATAACCGCGCCGGAAACCAGCCTGATGATAACCGCGCCGGAAACCAGCCTGATGATAACCGCGCCGGAAACCAGCCTGACATAACCGCGCCGGAAACCAGCCTGATGATAACCGCACTGGCCGGCTGCCCGCCACCCAGAAATGCCGCCGCCCTGCAGCCTGGGGACACAGGCCCCCGGGAGCCGGAGGACTGTCACCTGGGGGGTTGATCTGCTGGTCCCGCCTGCCTGCCTGTTTCTTCTGAGAGTGAGGCTGAGCTGGCAGAGGGTTAGGGGGCAGACCCGGCCCTGGCTTGGGGGGCTGCCCTGAGGCTGGAACTCTGGTGAGACCCTCAGTTTGAGCTCTCAAGGGGCTTGCCTGGGACATGTTGGTTCCTTCATCTTCTGAGACCCCCACCAGAGGGGCCGTCCCAGGGGCTGTGGGTCCATGAGAAGATCTGCTGTCCAGTGAGGCGGGCACTGGTTTCAATAACCCCTGCCTGTTACCGGAGCCTGCCGTGTGCCAGGCGCTTTCCCACTGAACACCATCATGCCCGTTTTATTTTATTGCTTATTATAATTATTTTCTGCTTCTTTATCTTCCTGTTTTAATTTTTTTAGATTATGAAAATATGATTATAGCAGACTTGGAAAATACAGAAGAAAGTTACATATGGTTCCACTCTATATTACAATTGTCTCAGTTCAGTTCAGTTCAGTTCAGTCTCTCAGTCATGTCCGACTCTTTGCGACCCCATGAACTGCAGCATGCCAGGCCTCCCTGTCCATCACCAGCTCCCGGAGTTGCTCAAACTCACGTCCATCGAGTCAGTGATGCCATCCAGCCATCTCATCCTCTGTCGTCCCCTTCTCCTCCTGCCCTCAATCTTTCCCAGCATCAGGGTCTTTTCCAATGAGTCAGCTCTTCGCATCAGGTGGACAAAGTATTGGAGTTTCAGCTTCAACAGCAGTCCTTCCAATGAACACCCAGGACTGATCTCCTTTAGGATGGACTGGTTGGATCTCCTTGCAGTCCAAGGGACTCTCAAGATCTTGTCCAGCACCACAGTTCAAAAGCATCAATTCTTCGGCGCTCAGCTTTCTTTATAGCCTAACTCTCACGTTCATACATGACTACTGGAAAAACCATAGCCTTGACTAGATGGACTTTTGTTGACAAAGTAATGTCTCTGCTTTTTAATATGGTGTCTAGGTTGATCATAAATTTCCTTCCAAGGAGTAAGCGTCTTTTAATTTCATGGCTGCACTCACCATCTGCAGTGATTTTGGAGCCCAGAAAAATAAAGTCATTTCCACTGTTTCCCCATCTATTTTCCATGAAGTGTCTAAGTAGATACATTAAAATTTTTAGTTGGAGTTTCAATATTGACCTCTCAGAAGTTAATACCCTGAATGCACAGAGAAGTAGAAGAATATCGTAGACCTGAAAGCATTATGAACCAATTCTCATCATGCCCATTTTAAAGACGAGGAAACCTAGATTCAGAAGGTTGAAGTGATTTGCCGGATGTCACACAACAAGCAAACAGTGAAGCTAATATGTTAAAAAATTTTTTTCATCTCTAAATATTTCACTCTTATTTCTAAAAGATAAAGACTTTTAAGAAACAAGTCACAAGTTGTTACTTGTTAAACAAGTTAACAAGTTACATGCTAAACAAGCTCTTGTTTAAGAGACTAGTACCATTATCTCACCTAGATGAAATTAACATCAGTTCCTTATGAAATCAAACATCAGTGGTGTCTGCATCTCCTCAGCCAATTCTAGTTCAGGGTTTGAACTGGACTGTGATAGGTTGATTCCTGGCTCAGCTTTATTCCAGTCTGTAGGTCCCTTTCTCCACTTCTGATTTCTTTCTTTGCAATATCTTGCTGCTGAAGCCAGGTAATTAGCTCTGTCAACTGTCCTGCAGTCAGGATTTTGCTGATGTGAACTAGATATTCCAACCCTGATGTGTTTCAAGAGTGTATGTGCTTTTCGGGACACTAGCTTTATCCTTTTGAGACTCTTTTCTCTGTAACAGCTAGTTGTTCTCAAAATATAATCAGATCATAACATCCATCTGCTCGAAATCCTCTATCTCAGAAAAACCCAAAGTCTCTACAGAACTGAAGCCATGAATGACCTGGAACCTGACCCCTGGCCGCTTCTCTGACCTTGAAAATCCCTCCTGACTTTGGTCTGGCTGCACCGGCTTCCGCCCTGTGCACCAAGCTCATCCTGAGCGCCCACAACACCCCATCCCACCCCCTCAACCACGGCGAGTGAGGGGCTCCCGGCTCCCCGGGTCGTGGTTCCCACGTGTGTCTGCGCTCCCTCACTGGACGCTGCAGCCTTCTGTTCATGCCCTGCCTTCCCTGCTCTGCGGGCTCCTCACCCAGCTCCGTGGCTCCAGGTGCTTGCATGTGTGAACCGTACCATCTCAGGGGGCTATGGGGGAGGCAAACTCTAGGAAACTTCTCCACCTGGGGGGCTCTGCCTTCTTCCCTCGTTGGGGACTGCCTTGCCCTTCCCGCCAGTCCAGACAGCGGGCAGCCTGTCAGCCCTTCGGTGGAAGGACTCTGGGTTCCTTTTTGCTTTGAACTCGCTCTCCAGGGAGTCTGCTTCCTGGGTGCTCACCATTTGCTACTTTGCTCTGAAAAATCGCGCTCTCAGCTCAGTCAGTCTGCAGGGATTGGCCTTGGCTTTTATGCCGGGCCTGAAAGGACACTTCCATGCCATCTCCGTGCCCCCCGCCCCCCTCCGCCCACCTCCTCATACACACGCCTAGCCTGTATTTCAGTCTGTGCACTCTCTTTCCATCTCTCTTTTCTTTCGTTGCCACGTTTGGTTGATGAAACCAGGTAATGAGTCCTGTCAGATTTCCCCCAGTCCGGATTTTGCAGATCTGAGGCTGAAATTTGAGCTCACATAGAGCCTTGCTTGCTTGGGGGGATCCAATTTTTAGAAGTCCCTCCCTCCACATTGGTTCCTGGCTGGACCTCCCAGCCTCCCCATCCCCAGCCTTGGAAAAGACTCTGTGCTCTTTTTCCAAAGCACAGTCTGAACCAGGCTGAGGTCTGTCTGAGTGAATGTGGCTCCCACCCAACCTGCCCTGAGCTTTCAGAACTGCTTCAGTCCAGCCCAAATCCCCCACATCTATGTGGGCTTGGAGTGTTTGAGTCTCTGATCCTTAGTCCTGGCTGTTATTAGCTTCTACCATCATCCAGTCAATCCTAAAGGAAATCAACCCTGAATATTCATTGGAAGGACTGATGCTGAAGCTCCAATATTTTGGCTACCTGATGCAAAGAACCAATTCATTGGGCACTCATTGGAAAAGACCCTGATGCTGGTAAAGATAGAGGGAAGAAGGAGAAGGGGGCAACAGAGGATGAGATGGTTGGATGGCATCACCGACTCAATGGCTATAAATTTGAGCAAACTCCAGGAGATAGTGTAGGACAGAGGAATCTGGTGTGCTGAAGTCCAAGGAATCACAAAGAGTCCGACATGACTTAGCGGCTGAACAGGAACAACAAATTATCACTCATTCATCAGAAAAGCATATATTGGACCCTTTTCTGCCCTGGGCAGAATTCTGGGCTCTGGCACACAGACGTGAGTCAGGCTGAGGCTGGCCTGCCCTTGAGGGGACAGAGGCAGGCACCCACGAGACCACGCAGTGTGACCCCGGCTGCAATAGAGGAGCAGCAGGATGCTTTGGGGGTGCAGAATTCAGGCATCAAACCCACACCGGAGGGGTCAGGGAAGACCCCTGGAGGAGGGACATGGAAGACGCTCTCTGACCAGTGATTAGGATTTAATTGGCCACGTCAGTTTGCTAGGGTTGCCTTAACAAAGTACCACCAGCTGAGTGGCTTATTCACAGAATTTACCGTCTACAGTTTTGGAGGCTGGAAGTGCAAAATCAAGGTGTCAGCAGGGTCGGTTCTCTCTGGGGGCTGTGAGGCAGGATGTGGTCCAGCCCCTCTCCCCTTCTGGGGCTTTGCTGGCCGTCTCTGGTGTTGGCTCACAGCTGGACCATCCCAATCCATCTTCACGTGGCGGTCTCCTGCTTTCATGCCTGTCTGCAAGTTTCCTCTGTAAAAGGAGAGCCGTCATGTTGGGGCAGGGCCTCCCAGGTGGTGCGAGTGGTGAAGAATCCACCTGCCAGAGCAGGAGGTGTAAGAGCCGTGGGCTCGATCCCTGGGTCGGGAAGATCCCCTGGAAGAGGGCATGGCAACACTCCAGGGTTCTTGCTTGGAGAATCCTACGGACAGAGGAGCCTGGTGGGCTGCAGTCCACGGGGTCGCAAAGAGTTGGCCACGACTGAAGTGATTTCGCACGCACGCACACATTTCGGATTAGCACCTACTTTGCTGCCTTATTTAAACTTGATCACCTCTGTGAAGATGGTATCCAAACAAGGTCACCTTCACAGGTACTGAGGAATAGAACTTCATCATATGAATTTTGGGAGCAACACAAATCAGCACAGAATATTAGATCTGAAGGCAAGTGCTCAGTTAGAGAGGGAGAGGGATTCTGGGTTCGAGGGGCAGTGTGTCCAAAGTCTGGATGATGCAGTGGGCTTAAGGACCTAAAAGTTGTTCAGTCTGGCTGGGTGGGACTGGGAGTGCAGTTAGTCAGTTTGCAGAAGTTGCAGAAGCTTGTGGGGCCAGACTGGAGGATTTTGAAGGCCCTGGTGAGGAGCTTGGGGCTTGCCCTCGGACAGTGGGAGCCACTGAAGAATTTCACAAAACAGCGAGACTCGGACAGAGGTTCTGACTGCGAGGATGGGGCTGGGCCAGCAGAGAGGCAGTGGGGGTGGGGAGAGACGCACAGGGATTTCAGAGATGTCTGGGAAGGGGGTTCAGCAGGGCTTCTTGATGGATTGACTGGGGAGGGACAGAGACTCTGGGATGACATTCTGGTTTCTGTATGTGGGTGCTGGAGTCAGGGGCGGACACTAGTGGTCTGGGGCCCCAGGAAGAGCCTGACACTGAGTGATGAGCATTCTCGGCTTCACACTCCTCCTCAGACTCACACCTGTTTTGTGGTGACCTGCGGCTAGGAGCTGGTTACTTCCTTGGACACCCCACAGTGGAAACCACCGCAGCTTTTGAGGACATTGGATTGGTGCTGTGGAGTCGAGGGAGGCGGATGGAGCGCCTCCGGCATCCTGGCCCCTGTACCCCCAGGGAAGGCGTGGCCTGAAAGAGGCACTTGCCAGCAGGTCCTAAGCAGCTCTCATCACCTGTCTTTCAGATCACAGTTTACTCAGAGTGCAGCCTGGATTTGAGGCCTGGCACTCAGGACCCTGCAATGCCTGGTTCAAAGACTCCCAGCTTCATGCTTGGTGGCACCTCATTAGCGGGGGCCTCTGATAAAGAGAACCGCCACTGTCCACCTCTTCCCCACCTTCTCCACATCATATGACCTGGCACTCTTCTCCCTCCAGTCCCTCTTAGGAATTCACCTTTATATGATGCTTTTGAACTGTGGTGTTGGAGAAGACTCTTGAGAGTCCCTTGGACTGCAAGGAGATCCAACCAGTCCATCCTAAAGGAGATCAGTCCTGGGTGTTCATTGGAAGGACTGCTGTTGAAGCTGAAACTCCAACACTTTGTCCACCTGATGCGAAGAGCTGACTCATTTGAAAAAGGACCCTGATGCTGGGAAAGATTGAAGGCAGGAGGAGAAGGGGATGACAGAGGATGAGATGGTTGGATGGCATCACCAACTCAATGGACATGGGTTTGTGTAGACTCTGGGAGTTGGTGATGGTCAGGGAGGCCTGGTGTGCTGCGGTTCATGGGGTTGCAAAGAGTTGGACACAACTGAGTGAATGAACTGAACTGAACTGGATTATGAGCTTCTTGATGTCAAGGAGAAACATCAGATTCAACTCAGTAACTCTAGTGCCTATACAAAAGGAAGGAAGGAAACAAACCTCTCTTGAACATCAGTTAAATGCCAGTCACTACAGGATTGGTGTTATGACCATGTTCAGGTTAACCCTTACTAGCCCTCAGGTCTGGTCCTTCCAGGTCAGCCCCAGTCACAGAGGGGAGCACAGGTTTAGAGAGGGCTGTGACCTGCTCAGGTGACTTGAGAGTAAGTGTCAGAACTCTGAGGAGCGTGTCCTTACCACTTCAACTAGCTGGGTAAGTGCTTGTTGAATGAATGGATGGATGGATGGATGGATGGATGGATGGATGGAAATTCAGAGGGAGGGAGGAGGCCTGGAAGGGCACCTGTGGCCTCTCTCACTTCAGGATCAGATAGGAGGTAGGGAATATGGTTAGAAAGTCTGTCCAGTAAGTGGAGTTGATGGGGGACTGAATGAAGTTCTGCCTGAATCCCACACCACACAGCCCCTTGGAGGTGGCTGGAGGAGCAAGGGCCCAGGCCGTTTACCCTCGGGTGACCTTGAGCAAATCATTTCCATGGGAAAGAGAAGTCTGGACACTCATCTTAAAAGCTCCCCCGTCCACTGACCTCGTCTCAGTTCCAGTGACAAGCTCTGTGAACTGCGGTGACTGACCTTATGCTTATGCTGGTCTTTCTGAGAGCTCAGAGCAGAGGGTGGGGAGTGGATCCGCTTGGGACCCTCACTTCATTCCTGCGGGGCCTTGATCAACTGAGCAATTGACTCAACTCAGAGGCAGAGGAAAGTCTTTCTTTCCAATCACAAGCCGGGTCAAACGAAGCTCTGCTCTTCCGCGTGCTGGGCTGAGAGGCATTTTCCCTTGTCAAGTGGAGAGAACGGAAGGAGAGGGAGCTTGGCTGTTGGATTCAATTATATGGCAATGCTCTTAGAGTCCATTATCAGATATGGAAATGCTGAAGTCTCTTTCCTGACTCGCTTCCTGCTGACTCCACACACTTTTAAACCACAAGATGTCAAGGCTCCTGGAAACCTTGTTGGATGAGTTATACTCTGTCCTTCCCAGGCTGGTGTTCCCTTTCAGGCTGAATTAGACCAAACGCAGATGACATTTAGAAGCAGATGCTTCCAAATTCCTCTTTCTCATAAAAATCATAATGCGTTTTCCCCTTCCTTCCTTCCTTCCCTGCCTCCCTCCCTTTTGTCCTTGCTTTACTCAAAAAATATCGATGGATCTCTGAGATCCTAGGGCTCCCATCTTCCTAGCAGGAAAAGGGGACCTCAGTTGACTGCCAAGTTTAGGATTCCATGATCAACTTTACTATCCAAAGTTGCCTTCAATAAGGGAAAGGAATCTACTCACCGTAGTAAATATATGACTGTTAATAATTGCTTGTTCATTTATCGCTGAGGAGTTCTGCTACTGGGTTCATGGGAGATACTAGTCTGTAATTTTCTTGTAATTTTTGTTTCAGGTTTGATACCAAGATGATGCTGGCCTTATGACATAAAATGAGTTGAGATGGGTTGATATTCTCTGCAAGGGTTGTGTAAACTGGCGTCATCCCTTAAGTACTGAGTGGAGCTCATTAGTGGAGCCACTTGGGTGGATCGAGTTTTCTCTGTGGGAGGTGTCCACAGAGAAATCCAGTCTCTCTGATGGATGTGAGACGGTGGTAAGATTCTTTGTCCTCCTCTGTCTGTTTTAGTGGGCTGTACTTTTCTAGGGATTTGTCAGTTTCAATTCCTATTTCAGATTTATTGACATGAAGTTGTTCAATAATATATTCTGTTGTGTTTTGAAGTTCTATGCGATCCTGCAGTGATGTTCCCTTCGTCATCACTGACACTGGATCCTGGTTATTAGCTCTTGCTCTCTTATTCTTTGATCAGATTTCCCAGGGGCTAATCAGTATTGTTATTCTCCAAATAAGCAAGTTTGGCCTCTACTCTACTCTGCGTCCTCTTTCATTAATTTCTGCTCTTTATCTCCTTTCTCCTACAGCCTAGAGTGTTATTGTTCCGTCTTTTCTTTTCTTTCTTTCTTTCTTTGTCAGCTGTGCTGAGTCTTGACTGTGGCGTGTAGGAGCTTTAGCTGTGGCGTGCAAACCTTTAGCTGCAGCATATAGGATCTTGTTCCCCGGCCAAGAATGGAACTTGGGCCCCTGCACTGGGAGCTCGGAGTCTTAGCCACTGGACCACGAGAGAAGTCCCATTCTTCCGTCTTTTCCTAACTTCTTGAGATGGAAGCCTAGGTCATTGATTTCCAGCCCTTTTCTTTCCTTACATATGTAATGAAGGCTACAATTTTCCCTCTGTGCACAGTTGTAGCTGCATCCCACAAGTTTGGATATTTTCATTATCATTCAGTTAAAAGACTTTCTAATTTCCAGCATTATTTCTTCTTTGATACAACGGTCATTTAAAATATATTCTTTTATTTCAAAATGTAGAGAATTTTCTAGCAATCTCTTTGTTTTGGTATTAACTTACTCTCACTGTGTTCAGACCCTTTTCTCTATCCAGTTTCAATTCTTGAAATTTGTTGAGATTTGTATTATAGCTCAGCATGCAGTTAATTTTGGTGAAGCAAAGTATCAGCTTTTGGCTTTGGCGATGAACTCTCTTGTACTTGGTTTCATTTTTACTATCTTTCTCTCACTTTACTTAATTCTCACAGCGGCTCTTCCAGGGTCACTTTAAAGCCTTGTTTTCAAGTAAAGAAACTAAAGAATCACAGTGCGTCAGTTAAGGGCAGGGTCTGAATCCTCTCTCCACCCCCTATTAGCTGTGCAACACTTGGAAAGTTGCTAAGCCTTCCTGTGTCTTAATTTCCTCATTTGTAAAGCCGGTGCATGAATGGCATCCCACCTTACGGGAGGCGGGGGGGGGGGAGACAAATGACCTAAATTTATCAAGTGCTTAGAGGCGTGTCTAACATATAGTAAGCCTACACCAAAATTTGTTAAAGAAGCAAACAAACCTTTGCTTCTCATCAGAGAGATGAAAAGAGAGACGACTGATCAGAGAGGTGACTACTCAATGAGGCCAATACCGCACAGCGGGTTAGTGAAACAATTAGAAGTCCCTCTCAGGTCTGTCTGACTTGAAATGTTGCATTTTTGTCATTGCGCCATGCTGATGCCCAAATCTTACCCCAGTCAATGACTGGTTCCGGGGTGGCAAGCAGGTATCTGCTTACCTGCCATTGGATCTGTTGGTTGTGGCCCTGGCTTTGAGTAGGATCCTGAGCTCGGTGTGTGTGCCATAACTGACTGGAGGAGGCAGGGAGTGGGGGCACCAGGGGCATGTCTGTGGGCAAAGGCTGGGGCCGCCTCTTCCAAGAGACATCCTCAACTGCCTCTTCACAGTGGGCTCTGCACTCCTTGAGGTTCTTTGAGTGCTGTCATCCCTGAACCTGGAGGAAGGAGAATCTACATCCTTATACCAACAGCAGCTGAGGAGGAAACGGCAGATGCTGTATCTCCGTCTCAGCCAGGAGCTCAAAGAGTTTGGATTCACGGGGCCTGTGGCCTGGGGGTTTCTGAGCAAGTGGGACCGTTCTGAGCAGGACTGGACTCTTCTCTTAGAACCACGTGTTCCCTCCGAAAGTGCATCGTCACCCCTCCTGTGACCTGGAGAACCACGGACGCACAGATTCCCTCTTTGGTTGTACATGTGTGGTTTCTTTCTGCACAAAAACTTGAAGGCAAAGACCGTTCTTCTCTGCGTCCTTCTTAGCTTCAACCTGGCCACGTACTAGAAGCTTAATCAGTTCAGTTCAGTTCAGTTCAGTCCAGTTCATTCGCTCAGTCGTGTCTGACTTTTTGCGATGCCATTAATAGCAGCACGCCAGGCCTCCCTGTCCATCACCAACTCCCGGAGTTCACTCAGACTCACGTCCATCGAGTCAGTGATGCCATCCAGCCATCTCATCCTCGGTCGTCCCCTTCTCCTCCTGCCCCCAATCCCTCCCAGCGTCAGAGTCTTTTCCAATGAGTCTACTCTTCGCATGAGGTGGCCAAAGTACTGGAGCTTCAGCTTTAGCATCATTCCTTCCAAAGAAATCCCAGGGCTGATCTCCTTCAGAATGGACTGGTTGGATCTCCTTGCAGTCCAAGGGACTCTCAAGAGTCTTCTCCAACAACACAGTTGGAGCTCAGTTCAGTGCTCAGCCTTCTTCACAGTCCAACTCTCACATCCATACATGACCACAGGAAAAACCATAGCCTTGACTAAACGGACTTTTGTTGGAAAAGTAATGTCTCTGCTTTTCAATATGCCATCTAGGTTGATTATAATTTTTCTTCCAAGGAGTAAGTGTCTTTTAATTTCATGGCTGCAGTCACCATCTGCAGTGATTTTGGAGCCCCCCAAATAAAGTCTGACACTATTTCCACCGTTTCCCCACCTATTTCCCATGAAGTGATGGGACCAGATGCCATGATCTTCATTTTCTGAATGTTGAGCTTTAAGCCAACTTTTTCACTCTCCTCTTTCACTTTCATCAAGAGGCTCTTTAGCTGTTCTTCACTTTCTGCCATAAGGGTGGTGTCATCTGCATATCTGAGGTTATTGATATTTCTCCCGGCAATCCTGATTCCAGCTTGTGCTTCTTCCAGCCCACCGTTTGCTTAATAAACCCCACTGGATTGACGTGATCCTTATTTGGTGGACGTAATATATGGAGGTGATGTCCCAGAATATCCAGATGAGTTAAGCACGCATGGGCGTCTGAAGTCAACACACAATCGGCGTCTCTGCGGCAGGACTCAAGGGATGGTAGCTACACCTCAGACTTGGCTTCCTGGGAGGGAGAAGAGAAAGTAACATTTAATTGGCAATTACTGCAGTGGCGGGAATTCAGCAAAAAGTTTTATATCCTTTGCATATTATCTTGTTTAACTCTTAGACGCTCTTTTGAATCACTATTACCCCCATTTTACAGGGGAAGTATTTGAGACTCAGAGAGTTTGTGTGACTTGCCTGAGGTAATACAGCCAATGAGTGGCAGTGCTGAGATCTGACTCCATAACACACGGTCTCCTCACTTTACAATTCTGCTGAGATTGTCCATCCATTTCTTCATCCATTCAGCCTTGCATCTGTCTGTCCCTCCATCCGTCTATCCATCTATTCAACAAATACTTACTGAGCACCTACTGTGTATCAGGTGGACAAAGTCCTCGAGGATATGCAGACAAAGAACATTAACCCCCCAAACCAAAATATCACCCAGTCAGTTGCTGCTACTGAGGCCGCGGGGAAGGCATTACCGAGCGGCAGGGGGGCCCCAGCTGGGGTGCCATCTCTGCACTGACGCGCTGGCTGACCTTAGGCAAAGACGTTACTTCTTTGTGCCTCTGTTTATTATCAGTGAAACAAAGGTTTGGAGTAGAAATATACTCTTGAAACCCTACCCACTCCCTCCTTACCCAGTCCAGCCCCAAGATTCTATAATCCTAAGTCTTTAAGGAGTTCTGTTCTCTCATTTCTTTCTCCATAAATAACACTGTATGAAATTGCCACAAAAAGCCCAGAACAGGGGCCCAAAGAACCACAGAGGCAGATTTCTGGTGTCTGAAATTTAAGAACTTGGTCACTTTTGAGTCTGAGGACAATTTACCTGGATTCTGGCCTATTTCCCTTTGCTTTAGTGAATATTAAGTTACTTAGTCCTGAGCAGTTTTCATGCGGTGAACCCAGAGCTACTACCTGGGAAGAAGGTGGGGTTTATTTATCAAATCAAGCCCCACCGTGGAAGCAGATTCTGGTTTTACATCATTCATGCATTCAGCAAATATTATTTCTATCACAGACAAGGACAAAAGTAAACTCCACCACGAAAGGTCTGTATTACCACAGGTTTTCAACTCCAGGGACTCTTCAAGATCTCCTAACACCCCTTTTTCCATTTTCCTTCTTCTGAACTTGAGCCTAAGATTGACCGTTGCTGGCCATTTCTTTTCTGATTAAAAGAAAAAAATTAAATTGCAAAAGTAATGCATTCCCAATGTTGAAAATACTGCAAAGAATAAATAAGAAAAACAACCACCCATAACGCCACCACCCACAGATAAACACTATTAGCGTTTTATCGTATTTCCTTCCAGTCTTTTTATGCTTTTCAAAGTAGTTGGAATCATACTTTATAACCTTTTTCTATCTTGCTCTTTTACTTAATGTTATATCATTAAGCATTTTTCCGTGTCGTTAAGAACACTTCACAAGCATCATTTGTAGGGGTGGCATACGTATTCTATCTGTACAGACAGTTCCATTTACTTAGCCATTCCCCTAAATCCAACATTTAAGCATTTCTTCCCATAATATTTCACTGTTATGAAACGATTGTGACAAACATATATGGCACATCAATCTTTGTCCACGCGTCAGATTATTTTCTTTGGAGAATTACTCAGATCGAAAACTTACTAGTCAATTTGCTTTCCAGAAATACCAGATGCAAGTTTTGCTCTTTTTAGCCGTGAAGATGTCCGGAGTTCTGCTCCCTTTATCAGGCGTGGCTATTATCAGGAGAGAGAAACTTTGCTGATTCGATGGGAGAAGAGTACTTTCTTGTTTCAGGTTGCATTTCTTTCCTTAGTAGTGTGGCCCAATAAGCATTGCAATGTTTCCTGGCTGTCTGCATTTTCTCTTTTTGAATTGTCTTGTTTCTGTTTGATCATCCCCTTTTTCTAGGTGTTGGTTTTTCCTCTGGATTTTTGTCTACAAATGTGAGTTATCCAAATCAATTAAAAAAAAACAAAACAAGAACTCAAGAGCAAACAAACTTTAGGTTGAATCACAATGTGCTCTATTGCCCCCTGTAAAAAAGACGTTTTTGTAATCTATTCCTGTGTACCAGACCACTCCAAAACGTAGCAGCTTAAAGCAACCATTTTATTTTGCTCATAAGTTGGGGATCAGGAATTTGGGAAAGGCTCAGTCGGGCAGTTAGTCACTGAATGACGTGGCATCTCCTGGGGCAGCTGGAGCTGGAACATCCATTCCCGAGAGGCTCCTTCATTCACACGTCTGGTGCCCCCATGGGGATGGCTTGAATGCCGGGCTCAATTGGGACTGCCAACGATAGCACCTACCCGGGTTGTCTCCAGTGTAGCGACTTCAGGGGTGTTGGGCTTCTTTCAAGAACGTTTGAAGCTCCTGGAGAGAGTAGCCCCAGATATAAGCAGTAGAAACTGCTGGTTTCTCTAATAGGGGGCCTAAAAACTGGCACAGCATCAACTCAGCTGTATTCTGTTGGTCAACGCAGCCACAGCACATGCCCAGATTTAAGCAGAGGGCACACAGAGCTCACCTCTTGCTGAAGGAGGGTCAAAGAATTTGTAGCCATCTTTAATCTGCTATAAAAGAGCTCTTCTAGGTTCTGGTTTTCAGAGGGAGGAGGAAGGCAGGGAATAAATGCGTGAATGAACAGGCATCGAGAAGTCACACAACTTGCAGAAAGTCACACAGCAGACCACAGGAGGGCCCAGACTTAAACATTAGGATATCATTGCTCTTATTTAACTCCAGAAATACTTCCTTCCCTTCAGGGAAGGGACTTATCTTAGCAATAAATGTAGAAACCAACTTTACATGGAATAAAATTTCCAGAAAGAAACCATACAGCAATCATCTCTCTCCATTTACATCTCCTGAAATAACTGTGTTGTCAGAGGGCAAGCAGGGGGAAAGTGAATTAAAATCTCTCCACCTCAGAGTCAACAACATGGGGTGGTAGATTACACAGGCTAATATGCATAATTTTCAAATCCTTATCTTTCTTCCCCAGACAAGTGACCTGGAGTTATTAGCAGAGCTTATAATGTTAAGTATTAGAGGCTGAGATTACGTGACATAACAGACAACTCTTCTTCTGAGAATTTTTAGCCTTTTTCCTAACACAGAGAGCTTCGACCAATAAATTCCTGGGTGAGGCTGGCCTTGGATTTAGTGATACGACAGAAAAGATTCCTTTGCCCTATTTTATGTGACTTTGCCATCAGCAAAGGCCATCATACAAGCTAATACCTCCCATCAATTCCCCAGGATGATTCAAATGGAAAACTTTTCATTCATCGATCCATTCATTCCTTCATCTCATCCAACCATCTACCCACCTATCCATCCATCCATCTACCCTCCTATCCACCATCCATCCACCCACCTATCCATCCATCCATCCACCCACCTATCCATCCATCCATCCACCCACCTATCCATCCATCCATCCACCCACCTATCCATCCATCCATCCATCCACCCACCTATCCATCCATCCATCCATCCATCTGTTCATCCGTCCACCCATTTATCCATCCATCCATTCACCTATCCACTCATTTATCCATCTATCTACTCAATTAACAGATATCTATTAAGCACCTCCCATACCTCCATCACTGTGTGGAGAGGCAAAGGTGAACTGGAGTGGCACGATCTCGGTGCCCATGGGATCGTTTACCAACACTGAGTCACAGGAAGAAAGCTGGTAGGAAAGCAGATGCATCAAGTGCCTACTGTGTGCTATGGTTGGTGTTGAGCCCTTTACACACACGATTTCCTTCTGTTCTCATCGCTGGGATTCAGGCGCTAACACTGGCCCTTTAGAGGGGAGGAGACTGAGTCTCAGAGAGAGAACTGTTAGTAATTGCTGAAGGTGATGCAGCCAGCCAGTGGCAGAGGCAGGTTGGAAACCTTGGTCTGACCCTAGAGCCAGCACCACAGGAAAGACAGGAAGAGGGTGGTCATGCTCGTCCGGCTTCGTAAGCTTTGTGCTCCATCGCAGCCTCCAACCCAGAGCTGTACAGCGACCTTTGGAGAACTCGCACTCACGGGTGTCCTCTGGAGGCAATACGGGGCCGGGACAGGACGTCCTGGTTTGGGAATCAGGACACCTGAGGGTCTCACCTTGGTGCCGTGTGACCGTGGCAAGTCCATTCCCTTCTCTGATGTAGGTTCATGAAATCCAGCCCTGGGACTGGGGCGGGGGAGTCAGAGAGGGCATCCAGGCTGTGGGTAAGGGGTCGGCGTGAGCAGATCCTGTGGATGGCTCAGAGGCTGGGAGAGGCTGGGTCTAGTCCTCCGAGTGGGAGGGATGGGTCACAGTCAGGTGGGCTGTCAGAGTCCCAGCCCAGCAGGTCGGACCCCTGTGGAGGGAGATGGGCACAAGGAACGGTCACTGGGCCATGAGACACTCAGACTGGAATACAAATGAGTCCATTCAACAAACAGCGGCTCAGTGGCAACTACGTGGGTTGGGGTGGGGCAGGGAGAAAAGGGTGGCGTCTTTGCCCTCATGGTACTCAGCAGAAGGAGACCTGAATGGAATAACCACTTGTAGAACCAGCCAGACAAACTTGGCCTTGAAGCTGGGCTTGAAGGAGAGCCACAGGCTTCCGTAAAGCAGAGGGCGGGGCTCGCTGGTTTGGGGGCTGCTGGGGGTCAGGTTGGGCGTCGTGGCTCTGGAGCCAGGGCCTCTGCTCCTCTTGCGCCAGCTCCTCTTGGCTTCATCACGTTCCCCTTTGCCTTGAGTGTCTCTCAGAAGGTCCCCGGGATGTTCGCCTTTTCTCTTCGTTCCTCTCAGACTTTCAGCTTGAAAGTTTTCCACCTTTTTAAAGGAAAGCTGCAGGACACTTATTTTCATTATTCTCCTAAATATTTTTGGACTTCCCTGGTGGCTCAGACGGTAAAGCGTCTGTCTACAATGTGGGAGACCCGGGTTCGATCCCTGGGTTGGGAAGATCCCCTGGAGAAGGAAATGGCAATCCACTCCAGTACTATTGCCTGGAAAATCCCGTGGACAGAGGAGCCTGGTAGGCTACAGCCCATGGGGTCGCAAAGAGTCGGACACGACTGAGCGACTTCACCTTTACCTAAATATCTTACCATTGCCAAGTTCATTTATCTGTTTCTGAATCTTGTGTCTCCACGTCAGCACTTAGACTTCTGTTCTCTGAGTTAGTTTTCCTTTCAATTAATTAATTCATTCTTTTTCCTTCAGGGAGCTTTTCTCAATATCTTTTCCCCATTGACTCATTCATTCTTTAGCTGTTTATCCCAATTGCTTCGTTCATTACAGAAACGATTCCATTTTCTCTTGTGCAATATTTCTTCTCCATCCTTTTATTCTTGTTTTCTTCTTCTGGTTTCACACAGCAAGTAGCTTCCCTTCTTTTCTTTTATAGCTTGATTAGACTAGTTTTAAATTCTTATTCCTTCTGAACTAATATTTCTGCTTCTTGATGGAATTTGTGTTCAAGAATGCTTTGCTTCTCAAATGTTTCCCTGTGTTTCCCTGTAAACTTACTTTTCCCCAGGGAATGTGATTAGGGAGGGGGTGGCCAGTTCCAGGCTCAGGGAACTCAGGGGGCAGGCTGGGGAAGTGGACAGGCCCTGGCCCTCACCCCGCCTGCCACGCCATTAGCTTGAGGCCTCACCCTTTGCTGCAGAACAGAGCAGAACTTGGAGGAAATTTCCTTGGATTGCAGCCCCCCAGCCTTGGGTGTGGAGGGGAAAGGATGGCTGGAATGAACGAGCCCCCATCTGTCTTTCTCCACCTTTCCCAAGCACAGGGCTTCTGCCCTTCCTTGATGTCGCTCCTGAGGCTACCTGGGCCACAGGTACGAGTCCCTGAAGGCGTAGGACAGGCACTGTTTGTCCCAGAACAACTGTGACCAGGAAGGAAGAATGGACTCGGTCAGTTCCTTCCCTCCTTTATCCTCCTTCAGCCTAGAGGGGCTGGCTCCTTGCTCAGGTCAAAACCACTCCTCCACCCAGTTAAAAAGGATCCTCCCCCAAAGGGTTCATCCCTGACCTCTTCTTCCTGGGTGTCCTCTCTCCAGGTTCTTCGGGATTTGCCTTGAGGAGGGGAACCACTGCATTGTTAGCCGGGCTTTTTTGTATGCCATCCGGCCCAGCTCACTCCAAACCTCCTGCAATCTCCTAAACAGACCTGCCCTTTCCCACTTTTCTGCCCCTGCTCACACTCTTTTGACCACCCTGAATGCCTCCTGCAATTCAGCGCAAGTACCCTCTTCCCATCTAACTGCCTTGAGATCTTGCTCTAGGATAAGTATTAAATGACTCTCATGCATTTCCCATTTAATTCCTACCGTGATCCTGGCACAGGGAGGTTCAATGACCTGCAGAAGGTCACACAGGCAAGTGAGCGGTGGTGCAGCTTTCATAAGCGCATCAAATACTAGAGCGCGCACACCGAAGCAGCTGGGTCTGCCGCCTCCTGCCTTTTATAGGACTCTTCCGTCTCTGCATCCTAATAAGAGGAACTAAAGAACCTCTTGATGAGGGTGGACGAGGAGAGTGAAAAAGCTGGCTTAAAATTCAACTTTCAGAAATCCAAGATCATGGCCTCTGGTCCCATCACTTTACGGAAAATAGGAGGGGTAAAGGTGGAAACAATGACAGATTTTCTTTTCTTGGGCTCCAGAATCACTGTGGACTGTGACTGCAGCCATGAAATTAAAAGACGCTTACTCCTTGGAAGAAAAGTTATGACCAACCTAGATAGCATATTCAAAAGCAGAGACATTACTTTGCCGACTAAGGTCCGTCTAGTCAAGGCTATGGTTTTTCCTGTGGTCATGTATGGATGTGAGAGTTGGACTGTGAAGAAGGCTGAGTGCCGATGAATTGATGCTTTTGAACTGTGGTGCTGCAGAAGACTCTTGAGAGTCCCTTGCACTGCAAGGAGATCCAACCAGTCTATCCTAAAGGAAATTCACCCTGAATATTCACTGGACGGACTGCTGCTATAGCTGAAGCTCCACCTGATGCAAAGAGCTGACTCATTTGAAAAGACCCTGATGCTGCGAAAGATTGAGGGCAGGAGGAGAAGGAGGTGACAGAGGATGAGATGGTTGGATGGCATCACTGACTCAATGGCATGAGTTTGAGCAAACTGCTGGAGATAGTGAAGAACAGAAGAGGCTGGCGTGCTACAGTTCATGGGGTCACAAAGAGTCGGACATCATTTGGTGACTAAACAACAGAATCCTAATAGTTACTCAGCGTGGGTCCTGCTCAGAGGAGGTGAAGAACTAGCTGGATTAGTCTTCATAGCTCCCTGTTGCCAGAGGCCTTCTGAGGAGCACAGCTGAGCAGAGTGCTTTGCATATAGGAAAGAAAGAAAGAAAGGAAGAAAGAAAGGAAGAAAGAAAGAAAGAAAGAAAGAAAGAAAGAAAGAAAGGGAAGTCGTTCAGCGGTGTTCTACTCTTTGTGACCCCATGGGCTGTAGCCCACCAGACTCCTCTGTCCATGGGATTTTCCAGTCAAGGGTACTGGAGTGGGTTGCCATTTCCTTCTCCAGGGGATCGTCCCAACCCAGGGATTGAACCTGGGTCTCCCACATTGCAGGCAGATGCTTTACCATCTGAGTCACCAGGGAAGCTTTCTTTGCATATAGTAAGAACCAGCCACCCAATCAGCTGCATAACCTTCCCCAGGAGGGAACAGAGGAAGATGTTTTAGCCTTGCTGTAGCTGGTTCACTGTGCTTGAGAATTAGTTAATTCAACAAGGATTCATTGAGCACTTACTATGAGCAGTATCTTCCTGACTAAATCTCGCAGATTTCTGCCAGAGAGCTTTACCTTAATTTTGTGATACTCCTGTCTTGGGACAAACAGGTATCAGATGTCCCTGGGGGCAAAGGGATATCGGCTGCTTGACAGCTGATGATCCAAGAGTCTGGCCATGGGGTATCTCTAAGACCATAAATCTTTGATTTAGAAATGAGAGAAACAAGAACTCTGGGTTCTCCAAGTTTATGAGCCAAAGATAAACTATTCATGAGCAAATAGCAAAACTAAGTAAGCATAATACAAGATTAATAAGACATACCTTTTAGAGCAAAGTAAAAGGATTAATAATAAACTACTATTTACCACTGAGAATTCAACTCCCTCCTGGTGGTGGTGGTGGGGAACCTGTCTGATGATCTCATGATGTCAGCTTGATATTGCTGTAGAGTTGGCTGTGGTTGCGAAAGCCAGGTTCTCTTTACTTCAGGTTGCCTGTATTTCAACTAATTGTTTTTGGAAACTCATTCTGCTCAAGATGGAGGCAGACTCCTTAAGTTAAAAATGGCCCATTTTATCTAGAATATACTTTCCTTTGCACTTCACCCCGACTCCTGTGTGTTTTCATAGCTACTTAACACTGCCTTATGCCGACCTACTGCTTGTACGAAAGCAACGGTGGACACTGATGCTTGGCCAACAAGTTTCTCTCCTTTCAGGCTGATTGAATCTTGATTTTGGTTGGGAGAAATGTGCCCAGCATCAGGGAATAATCAGGACTGGGCCAAGACGATCACGGAGATATTGTTCTTGACAGAGGTCCGGTGACTGAGATGTGAGGGGAAATCTGTGGGGAGAGTTTGAGAAAGATTTTCCAATCTTAAAAAGAGAATTCAGTCCTAAAGAACAAACGTATGGATACCAAGAAGAGAAAGGGACGAATTGGAAGGCTGAGACCGACATATGCGCACTGCGGATCCGTTGCTGTTGTTTAGTTGCCGAGTCGTATCCGACTCTCTCGTGACCCCATGGGCTGCAGCCCGCCAGGCTCCCCTGTCCATGGGGGATTCTCCAGGCAAGAATACTGGAGGGGGTTGCCATGCCCTCCTCCAGGGGACCTTCCTGACCCCGGGATCGAACCCGCATCTCTTATGTCTCCTGCATGAGCTGGCAGGTTCTGAACCACTAGGGCCCTCTGGGAAGCCCAAAAGCAGCTATATTCTAACAAAACCTTTTTAAGAAGAAAGGATGCAAGGAGAAGAAAGGCTTTTCCCTACTCCATCCCTCCTTTCCATCTGGCCACTGTCCTGTGAGGGATGTGAACTGCTTCCGCCCTCTTGAGACCCTGACAAGAAAGCAGCGAGATGCTCCAGGGGCGGACCCAGCGCTCTGATGCTGCCGAGCTGCTGAAGAAGCCAGCGGGCTCCTCACCACGTGAGATGATCATGTCTCTTTATTACTCCAGGAATTCCTCATTGGTTTCTTCTGTGACTTGAAGCTGAACACATATCCACCAGCACAACTGGTCCAGAGTCTGCCCTGAATCCTCCTGCATAGATGGTGCCCCAGAGTGTGCTACTCACTGCCCACCCCCAACACACACAGTTCTTCCCTTTGGCCTTCGACAATATCTTGATTGTACCAAAGACATCAGTGTCTCCTTTTACCAGAGTGGGAAGTAGGCTCAGAGGGTGACTTCTTGGATGACAAATGATGCTGGTGCCGAGCCCCGCAGGTTTTAGTTGCTGAGATTCTCACGGTGTCTTGGCAGATAGGAAGTAATCAGATGCACTTGCATTTGAGATGTACAACACTGCCCCCTCAGCGGATGCTGGCCTCTGATTTAGGAACTGTGATGGCTAATTTTGTGTGTCAATGTGATGGTGCCATGGGGTGCCCAGATATGGGACCAGACATTATTCTGGGTTTCTGTTAGGGTGTTTTGGGATGAGTTTAAACACTTAGATTGATAGACTGGGGCTTCCCAGGTGGCACAGTGATAAAGAATCTGCCCGTCAACGCAGGAAACACAAGAGATGCAGGTTTGATCCCTGGGTCGGGAAGATCCCCTGGAGAAGGAAATGGCAACCCACTCCTGTAAGCGTCCATGTAAAATTCCATGGAGAGAGGAGTCTGGCGAGCTACAGTCCATGGGGTCACCAAGCTGGACGTGACAGAGTGACTGAACTCACGCACGCACGCAGACTTGTTAATGGACTGAGGAAAGCAGATTGCTTTCTCTAACATGGGTGGGCCTTGTTTTATCAGTTGAAGGCTTGAATAGAACCAAAAATTAACCCTCTCGGGAGACAGAAGGAATTCCTCCTGCAGGACTGGCTCTCTGCTGAGACACTGGTGGTTTTCCCCCTGCCTTTTGACTCAAAGGGAAACACCAGCTCTTCCTGGTTCTTGACTTTGCTGGTCTTCTGACTGTCAGACCAGCAGACCCATATGCATCCTGTGGGTTCTGTTTCTCTGAGGAATGCTTCCTAACGCAAGAATTATCTGGCTGCAAAGCAAATAGGATTTCCTTCTCAACCCAGTGAGAGGGAAAGGAATCAGCACCTTCTGTGTGGCCACTCGGCCAGGCAGGTGCTTTTCACGCAATATCTCATTTAATCTTCCAACAGCCCTGAGAGGGGAGGGGGTCCTCTAGGGCCTCCCGACACTGGAGGGGGTGGAGACTCCCAGCGGAGGAACAACTTGCCCAAGGCTCCAGAGATGGTGGATACAGAGCTGAGATTTGTGAGTTTTCTATTGAAATAACTGTCTGGGAGACGCTGGAGGAATTTTAGGAAAAAGTTCAGTTTCTTTGCTTTCTTTCCCATCCATCCTTAAGGAAATGTCTGCGCCCTTGTGTGGGGCTAAGACCTAAATCACCATTTAGCTCACCATTCCCTTTTGTTCTTTTCACTCCCTTGAAAAGCTGAGTGATTTACAAGGACTGTTCCTTGCAGAATCAGATGACATTTGCAGTGTTTCTAGCAAAACGCAGACAGTTCAGTTTTAGGCTCGGGTGAGAAATCCTGCTTGCTTCCTGCAATATTTTTTTCCCCCTTTCCTTTTCTTCTTTTTCTTCTGGTTTTAGCCTCACTGTCCCCTATCTTCTTCCTTCTACACATGAAAGCAATTTTAACTTCATGAAACTAATTAAAGTTTTATGTGCTTGCATTCCTTTGCCTGACTGCTCGTAGATTTCTTAGACTGAAATGGAACCAAGCCGAGACGGAAAAGCCTTCTGGACTCTTGTCCAGTGTGGGGTTGTGGGGTCTTAGTCAAGCCTCAGTACGGGAACCACAAGCCTAACTGATGGAACCCAAGTTCCTCTGGGCTAAGATAGTGTGATGGGGAGTCAGGCAGATGCAATGGAGGCACAGGAGATGTTTGTGGAATAGACAAATGAGAATATGGACAAATTAGCAAATAGAAAATTATGATTACAAAGCAAAATTCTGATTAGTAAAAAGGAATTTTCACTTTTTCATAAATTAGGAGTTTGGGATTAACAGATACACACTCCTGTATATAAACAACAAAGGCCTGATACATAGCACAGGAAAATATATCCAATGTCTTATGATGACCTGTAATGAAAGAGAATCTGAAGAAGAACATATGTATATGTGTGTATATATGTAAAGTATAACAGAATCATTTTATTGTATACCTAATACAACACTGTGAATTAAATATACTTCAATAAAAATGCGGGCTTCCTTGATAGCTCAGTTGGTAAATAATCCGCCTGCAATGCAGGAGACCCCCGTTCGATTCCTGGGTTGGGGAGATCTGCTGGAGAAGGGATAGGCTACCCACTCCAGTATTCTTGGGCTTCCCTCGTGGCTCAGCTGCTAAAGAATCTGCCTGTTATGCAGGAGACCTGAGTTCAATCCCTGGGTTGGAAAGATCCCCTGGAGAAGGGAAAAGCTACCCACTCCAGTGTTCTGGCCTGGAGAATTGCATTAATTGTATAGTCCATGGAGTCACAAAGAGGTGGACATGACTGAGTGACTTTCACTTTCAATAAAAATGCATTATTCTGGGGACTTTCCTGGTGGTCCAGTGGCTAAGACTTGAAGCTCCCAGTGCAGGGAGCTCTGGTTCAACCTCTGGTCAGAGAACTAAATCGCACATACTGCAACTAAGAGTTTGCACACAGCAGCTAAATGATCCTGTGCGTCTCAACCAAGACTCCTTGCAGCCAAATGAGTAAATATTAAAAGTGCATTATTCTTGAGGAAAAATGAATTTTCAAAATGCTATTGATAAAAGTACCATTTTGAGTCCTTATCATGTGCCAGGGACAGGGCAAAATGCTTTATGGCCATTATCTCACGTAATCTTTCACGGGAGCCTTTAAAGGAGGTTTTATTATCCTGTTTTTACAGACAGTGAAACTGAGACATAGCTTTAAGAACTTGCCTGAGTACAGTCAACATTTCTTTGGGAGAACTGGGATTCAAAGCAGAGGTATTTGACCTGGAAGCGTGCGCTGGCTGATGTCTGAGTACACTCTGTGATCCTTTCACAGTCACGCACTCCCTTCCCTGCTGGGCTTCCCTGTAGCTGGAGTGTCCTTTCCCACCCTGAAAGATTGCGCTTGGTCATGTGACTTTCTTTGGCCAATGGAACGTGAGGGATGCCAAGTCTGTGCAGCAGCTTTACAGACACTCCTGTGGTTTGGTTCTGCCTCTCATGTGCTCCTTTTCTCTGCTGTGAGAAAATGTGAAACAAGCCGCGTTGTGTGTCTCCAAGAAACACCGCTCCCTCACCCTGGGCCCCAGTAAGAAAACCCATGGAGCAACACCAGCACGCAGAATGACCCACAGTCTCCAAGCAGCCCTCTGGCAATGTGAACAAGAAACGAATGTTTGTACTCTAAGACATTGAGAGTTTTAGGATTGCTTGTTACTGCAGCAAAAGCTGACTATTGCAGTTTCTAAGTCATGGAGACGGTTCTGCATTGCCTCCTGGAAGAGGTGGAATGCAAACTCCGGGTGGAGAAGTTTTTATTAGGCTGAGAAATGGGGTAAGCTAAACAATGAGTGAAAGAATGGAGGCATGGGGTAGGCTGGAATGTATGAGCCTGACAAGGAAATAGCTTTCCTGAAGCACCGTGATGGGGAACAAGGGACGACCGTCGCAAAATCAGACCATGGAGAGCAATGGCCACCCTGCTGGGGATAATGAACTGCACCCTGACAGCGCCCAGCGGGGAGCCACTGACGTTTCAGAGACAGGGGACATGGTGTGTTTAGGAACCTGCTCATGGATTCCTGCCGTGGGTAGGAAGTCACTGCTGATCGTGTCTTCCCTGTTCTAACTCCCGGATTATCCTGTAAACCTCTTCCTCCAGTGACAGCATTTGCCAGCAGCCAGAAAGTTGATTTCTTTCCCCGTTTATCTGATGTCTATCAGGATGGGTGACTCTGTTCTGCTCAGAGGAGGGAAAATGAAGCTGCCTCAGGAATAATAATAGTGATGTTCTTCTAAAAAAGAGTTTCCAAATCCTATGTGTATGTGCTGAGGATGGCAAGGTCCAACCGAGGTAGAGGAAAGAAAAGGTCCCTCAGATCTCAGGCAGCTGTTGTGTCAGCGAGGTTGGGTTCCTGGGCACGGCCCTGCTCCTGGAGGGTTCCTGCACTCCCTCTGATGCTCCGAGGTCGCCCCTTAAAACTCTTAATAATTTTGGAACAAGGGTCCCTGTATTTTCATTTCATGCTGGGTCCTGAAAGTTGCACGGCCAGGTTTATAGCACTTAGGCATTGCGATACTATGTGCTTTTCATTCCTTATATTTAATTCTCCTGAAAACCTTGTGAGGTGGCAGTGATCATTCCAGCCTTCCTAATGTGGACACCAAAGCTCAGAGAGGTTAAGTTATTTGCCCAGAGTCACACAGCTGCCATGTGAATCAGCTGGGATTTGAACTCACCACATTGCCCGCAAGGGCCACTCGCCTTCACCTGACGTGTGCACAGAACGTTTTGGTTTTAAGGCAGCTTCCACCCCACCCACTTGTTTCAGCTTGGACCTCCCAACAGCCCTGTGAGGTCAAAGTCATCATTCCCATTGAAGAAGAGTGACTGTCTCCCCGTAAGTTAGCACTACCGCAGGACTGGAGGTGAGGTCTTTCAGGCCAGGGCTCCCTGAAACCTGAGTCAACAGATCCTTTATCCACAAGAGTAACTCGGAAGCATGTGAGATCCAGGGCTGTCAGAAGCCTCCCAGCCTCTCCTCATAGCTTCTGCAGACCATGCCCAGAGATGATGGATGATCCAGGCAACGGAAGTCCCAAGGCAACGCTTGGTCCAAACCCTCCCCTTTATAGATGGTGGAACCAGAGGCTGAGAGAAGGGCAATAACATGCCCTAAGTCACACACAGGGGCCCGCCTTCATACATCCATTCTTCCAACAGTTACTTAGAGGTTCTGGGAGCCATGCTAGGTACTGGGGTACAGAGGTGATTAGGATAGATACAGCCTTGCCTTGGGCTTCCCTGGTGGCTCAGCTGGTAAAGAATCCACCTGCAGTGTGGGAGACGTGGGTTTGATCTCTGGGTTGGGAAGACCCCCTGGAGAAGGGAATGGCCACCCACTCCAGTATTCTGGCCTGGAGAATTCCATGGACTGTATAGCCCGCAAAGAGCGGGACATGATTGACTGACTTTCACTTTCTTTCAGCCCTGCCTTAAGGAGCTCACGTCTAGTGGAGGATGGACAAAGGACCCAAGTCTTAAAACTGCAGGGACTTTCCCTTGGCATAGCGACAAGCAAGCTGAGAGCCTTATGACAGAAAAGCCTGGGAACTTTTTACTTAAGAGACGTCTGGACCATTCTCTCAGAGCTGATGCTGGCTTTCAAATCAATTTTCATAAGATAGGTTCTATCCTGTTAGAACAGCAAATTAATAACTCATTTTATGGATTGAGCAATCAACACCTACAGCCCATTAAATTTGACAACAAATGCAGCTGCTGATCAAGCTTTCAGCCCCCTCCCACCATCAACTCAGGCACTTCCTTTTCCTTCCTCCTGACCTTTTTATTTCCTTTCATCTCCCTTCTCATGAACCTACCTCCTAGATCTTCACTTTCTCATTAGTAAACAGGATGTTAATTTAACTTCCCAGTATCCTTTCCAGGTGGGGTCTAGAAGGTCCCCCGAGTTAGTTCTGTCATCTGTGGTGTGTCCCAAATTCCAGACATCAGCACACAAGCTCATTTTGGGGCCCTTGGCTGGGCCATGGGAATGAGCAATCAATATTTCATGAAGGCGTTAGGTGGTAATAAAAGATGCATGAAGTGGGTGCAGGGAGGAGCTTTCTGACAAAAGAGTGGGCGACATTAGAGCTAACCTTGGTGGCTGTGACTTACGTGGATGGAATTCAGTGAGGAAGTCTCCACTCTGGTCATCCCGAGGAGATGGAAGATTTTTCATAAGGATGTTGTCAATTTTTTAGGCCCTCCAACTTAACCTTCCTTAAAAGACTTCTAATTGCTTTAGATGCGTGGATTGCATGAATAAGTGGATGAGGTCCAGATGTTATGACTAACTAGACATCTATTAGCTGTACTTTCCCATGAATTTTGCATGTCCCTCTAGGTGGGAGCATTTTACATGGTGATTGTGCCATATCGTCAGGGTTTGAGGGAGCCTGGAGATTCTGGATAAGCAAGATGACGTGTGATAGACTGGCTACAGTTCTTCCCTCCACTGTAATAGGATAATACATTCCCATCTTTTGCCATGCTTTGCACCCCGTGAAGTATATAGTGGGCTTATCCGCCTGAGTTGCTTTGGCCAACAGTGTGTTAGCAGATGAGACTTAATTAGAGATCTTACATGTGCTTGTACAGTTCAGTTTGGGCTCTTGTGCTTCTGCCATGAAAAGAATGCCTCATCAGGGCAAGAAGCCTGAGAGACAGAGAAATAGCCCCAAGGTGAACCTGCAGCCTGAACCCAAGCCCAACCCAGCCCAGCCGAAGTGCAGGCTGGAGTGGAGCTGCCCAGCCGAGTCTAGCCTTGATCAGCCAAACTACAGTGACCTGCAGCTCAGCATGGCTCGAGCGTGAGAAGAAATACCTCATGTTTCAAGTTACTGAGTTTTATGGTGGTTTGTTAGGCAGCATCAGCTTCCTGATACGTGGTGGAAATGGATTGTTGCTTGGAATTCCTCCATTGGTTGGTTCTTTGAGGCTCCCTTTAGCTTGTCTGTGGATTTGCTGCTACAGAAAAGGAGATCTCAGAGACCCCTTCACCAGCCTAACCTTGCCTTGTCTGCCCTGCCCTGACCTACGGTCAGCATCCTGAATACTTCGGGTCTGCAGGGCTGCTCATCTTGTGACCGACTTCCTGACTGAGGTGGGGGCTCCAGGCGGCCTCAACCTCTGCAGGGAAACCTTCCTCACATCTTGTCAGGATCTAGTGTAGCCTCTTCTATGAGCAGGATCTGAACGCTGTCCTTGGTTCTAAAACCGGTTCCTCATCTTGGGTGTCCGTCTCAGCGGGGGTGACCTCTCAGTGCCCAAGGTAGGAGCCTCGGAGCTCATAAATCAGTGTTCGCTCACTCTTTCAGGCGCTCATGCGCCTCTCGCCTCGGAGCGCATAGATCAGTGTTCCTTCATTCATTCAGGCGCGCATGCGCCTCTTGCCTTGGAGCTCATAGATCAGTGCTGGTTCATTCATTCAGGCGCGCATGCGCCTCTTGCCTTGGAGCTATCAGTGCTGGTTCATTCATTCAGGCGCGCATGTACCTCTTGCCTTGGAGCTCATAGGTCAGGGCTGGTTCATTCATCTGGCGCGCATGCGCCTGCGAGAGGCTACCTGGGCCACATCCTGTGCTGGGACATGGAAAAGTCTGGGCCCACTGTCGAGGAGCTCCCATCTCAGAGGGAAGATGGAGAATTATCCCTCCTCCAAGCAGCCGAGTGCTGCCCCGCAACCACATCACGTCACCATCATCTCCAGCCCAGATCATTGCAACAGCCTCCTAATCGTTTCCTGCTCCCACCAATGTTACCCCTTCCCACCAGTTTTTCCAGCTTCTCCAAACTGGTGACCAACCTGTTCTTCCTAAACAAAATCTGGCTGCATTACCGTTCTGCTCAAAAATCTGCTAATGGCTTCCTCTCAGTTCTGGACAAATCCATCTGCTCACTGGCATTCGAGACCCTCCAAGACTGGGATCCTGCCAACCTGCCCCGAGGCACTGCCTCTGCTCCACCCTGCTCTCTCCTGATCCTAGGACCCCCTCACGAGCTGCCCTCCATGTCACCATGAACTTTCCCATCTAAACACTCTAGTCTGTGAGCTTCCTTCTGCTAGTCACGTGCCTTCTCTAGCCCCTGCCTGTCAAAAGCTGCCTCTTGCCTCAATATTCAGTACCCACATCACCTCCTGGGAGAGGCCTCCTTAATGCCCCCTTGGGCAGAGTTCATCTCCCAACTACTCCCATATACCTTGCCCATCTTTCTCTTTATCACACTGCGTGGTAACAATTTTTATGTGTACTAAAACTTTCTTTTCCTATTTATAACCCAAATTGCTTTTAAAGAGAGTGGATTAAGTTAATAGGCAAACTTTTGTTCAACCAAGAACCTAGTATATTCGCATGTATGCAGCTTCTAGGCAGGAGCCAGAGTTGCGTGATGGAGAGAGAGAAGCTTGAAGATTCAGAAGCAGGGTTGGGGGCATGGGAAAAGAACCTGGGGTAAGCGGCCAGGGAGAGAGGGGCCCTGAGGCTGGACGTCGTATGGGGGCAGTCAGTGATGGGAAGTCCATCTCCTCCCCTCCACCAGAGGCGCAGCTGAGAGGCATTTAGCGAAGATGGGAAGTGTGTGAGATGGGACTTTTAAGTTGAGCAATGTAGGATGTGTACTATACTTCCCCATCTTCCCTTCAAAACCTTTAGGTAAATGTATCCTCACAGATGCTTTTGTGCCTGTTGGGAAGTTGGCAAAGCTCGGGTTCTGCTTTGGAGTGAATTTAGAGCAGACACACAGAGAGAACAACTTCAGACCGAGATGCAGGCAGAGGGGCCCAGGAAAGCCACACTTCTCTGAGAATGAGAAGAAGCCGTGAGAAGTGCTTTGTACTCTTGGGATGAGGATATCTGAGTCAGGTGCCTGCATCTCTGAGGGCCAGGAGAGTCCAGCTGGCATCTTAGTTTTATCCCTTTTGATGCTTGTCTCCCACACCAGATTAGCTCAAAGGTGGAAGTCATGACACATTCGTCAGGATTCTTTTCCTGGAAAGGAATAGACCCATCTGAGAATTAACTTAAGCAAACAGTAACAACAAAGCTGTTGGTAATCACGTGGTTGAGAGGTCCCAGAGAAGCTGGATCAGACAGGGCTGGATCTGGGAGCTCAGATGATGCTGCCGAAACGCAGCACCTCATTTCCCACTTTCCTCCACGCTAGTTCTGTCCCCAGGGAGGCCGGGTAACACCACAGTTCTGTTACAGCCACGTAGCAGGAAGAGAGCTTCTCATATTTTAGGGGCTGGACTCACTGGAGTAATTTGTGTCCTGTGCCCACGCCAGAATGAATCACTGACTTACAGACCTGGCTCATGTCCCATCTTTGGTTCTGGATGGGAGTGGAGGTTGGAATCAGTCCTATTTGGGTTACCTGGGCTATGAGGGGGAGACGGCAATGGCAACCCACTCCAGTACTCTTGCCTGGAAAACCTCATGGACGGAGGAGCCTGGTAGGCTGCAGTCCATGGGGTCGCGAAGAGTTGGACATAACTGAGCGACTTCACTTTCACTTTTCATTTTCATGCGTTGGAGAAGAAAATGGCCACCCACTCCAGTGTTCTTGCCTGGAGAATCCCATGGACAGGGGAGCCTGGTGGGCTGCCGTCTATGGGGTCGCACAGAGTCAGACACGACTGAAGCGACTTAGCAGCAGCAGAAGGGCTGTGAGGGGGAGGGTAGCTGATACCAGAAACAGGGGAAATGGATGCAGAAACGAAACAGATGCCCACAGGTGATCACATTCAGGGCCTCTGGTCATCTCAGTAGCATCCTACCTGAAATGGAAGAAAGGCTGGTAAGTTTTGCTACACATGGTTTTGGAAAGCAATCAGAGAATTCAGCTTTGTCATCCTTTCAGAATCCTCCCATTTGTAAGAAACACTAACATCACCTGTCACTGATGGTACTGGCGTCGTAGGGAACAAACAAGAAACAGCTTTAGTTTTCTCCCTCTGCTGCCCTCAGACATCTGGTTCTCACTTCCCCACCCCTTCAAGGCATCTCGGGCAGATCCCACAGACTCTCAATCACTTTTGAAAAAGTTTTTGACAATTTTATTTTTAGAACAGTTTTTTATTCACAGAAAAATTGAGAAGATTGTACGGAGAGTCCCCGTGTTATCCTATAAATCGTTTCCCGTGTTAGTAACATCTTACCTTCGTGCGGTATATTTGCTAACATTGCTTAGTCGCTCAGTCGTGTCCCATTCTTTGTGACCCCATGGACTGTAGCCCGCCAGGCTCCTCTGTCCATGGGGATTCTCCAGGTAAGAACACTGGAGGGGGTTGCCATGCCCTCCTCCAGGGTCTCTTCCCGACCCAGGGATCACATACAGGCCTCTGGCATTGCAGGAGGATTCTTTACGAGCTGAGCTATCAGGGATTCCCATTTGCCACCATTAGTGAATCTGCACTGATACATGATCACTATTCAATCACTTTTAGGTATTAAAAATTGTCCCCTTTTAAGGAGTTAGATATCCCAGTCTGGTCCAAATCAGACTGCAATCAGACTTCAATCTCCCTGCAATTCACAGTGTGTCCCCTCCCCTAGCCAGAGCCTAGGGGCATGCAGTGTGGAGGGAGCTTGGTCTCCTCACTTGCTCATCCTCAATTTGCTTTGTCGTTTCCTCCTTCCCCTCCTAGGGATGGTCAGAGCCCAGCAGTGGAGGGATTATGGGGGAAGAGAGAAGTTAATAGCCCTGTAGCTTGACCACTGGTGACCTCTGCTACAGTAGGCTATCTCTCATGGGATGCAATTTAATAAATCTGTTGACTCTAATAATAAAAAACTGTGGCTAGCATTTTCTATGTCTTTGTTTTTCTTTCGTTTTCTAGCTACTCATTTTTACTGTTTTATAAAAGTGCTAGCTAGGAGTAAGCAGAACAGAATGCTGGTCTTTCACAAAACAAAGTTTAAGAAGCATGGCCCTAAGAAGTGCCATTTGACATTTTGACCCAGTAGCAGCCACCAGGTAAGGAAGAAACAAGGAGCTACCAATTAGATCTCAGGCCTTGTGCTAGGGTCTTTAGTAATCACTGTCTCATATAGTTCTTAACCATGACTTTGCAAAGGAGGTGTTATTTCCATTTTGCTGGTGAGGAAATGGACTCCAAGAGATTAAATAATTTGTTTATAGTGACCCAACCTGCAAGGGGCTATAATTAATTTTATTTTTCTTACAGCTGTTCATCAATGCTTCCTTCCCCACAAGATTATAGGCTCACATCCATTGCCATGTTATTGCCTGCCTCTGGTGGGTGGAGTGGACATCTGCCCCTTATTGGTTCTGGACTTCGGCCAGTGAAATCTGAGCAGAAGTGTCAGTGTGTTAGTTCTGAACAGAAGCTCTAAGAAACACCACACGTTTCCACCATTCCTCTGGAGAACCTGCTCTTTGCTGTGGGAACTTCATGTGCCCAATGGAGGCTGTTCCTTCCACCTGAGTCACAGACGAGATGACAAGTGGGGCAGATTCGAGTCCACTTGTGTCTGGGGACAGAGTTACAGACCCAGAGAGCTACTGGCGAGCTTGGGATGACACAGATGGGCCAGAGTGACGCATTGTCACTGAACCTCTGAGAGGTTGGGATTGTTTGTTACGCAGCATTGCTTCAGTGAAACTGGCTGATACTATGCTACAGCCGGGATTTCAAACCCACCAAGTGGCTCTGAGACGACTATCTTCTCATCCTGGCACATCTTATTTTTGTTAATACCATTACTTACTGTTTGGATTGTACTTTCAATCCTCTGTAACAAATGCAAAGTGGAGTCAAATTTATGGGCTGCCAGCGAGGCCAGGTTTATCTCGCTCTTTAAGCGAGTGTCCTGAAATTTCCCTTTACTGGCACAGTGAACTGCATCACACCATGCCGTAGTCTTTCCTGTTTCCAAATGTCTCTGTTAAAGGGCAATGACCTTTGGCAGACAAACAGTGTGGAACTTGTTACACATAACAAAGCAGTTGAAATAACTTGATGGTTTGTGGATTAGGGTCCAAGGATGAGGAGTTTATAAAGGGAAAATCATTGCCAATGTCATCATTTTGCTTAAAACTGAACTTATTTATTTATTTATAGCCTTCCTAAACAGCTCAGTGGTAAAGAATCTGCCTGCCAAAGCAGGAGACACAGGCTCAACCTCTGGGTGGGGAAGACCCCAGGAGAAGGCAATGACAACCACGCCAGTGTTCTTGCCTGGAAAACCCCATGGACGGAGGAGACTCACAGGGCTGCCGTCCATGGGGTCACGAAGAGTCGGGCACGACTGAGGGACTAAACAGCAGTGACAGCGTGGCGTGTGGGGTGTGGGATCCTAGGCCCCTGACGAGGGGCTGAAACTGTGACCCCTGGGGTGGAAGCAGGGACCACAACCACCAGGGAATTCCCCCTGCTTTGGTCTCTGCTCTGAGGTTTCATGGTTAGCTTAGGCAGAGCACTCATCCGTCTATCCATCCACCCACTCATGCGTTTAGCAAGCGTTTGCTGAGATCTTGAGATATGAAATCTTAGGGGTGGACCCAGGTCAGACTATCCGTGCCACTTCCTGTTTACCGTCCTTCTATCTCACCACTGCCTACACTGTTCCCCCCAAATCCCCATAGTCTGTCCCAGGCGTACTCTCCAGCCTCATAGCCCATTATCCTTGCTAGGCCTGACTCATCCTCTGTAAGGGTTAGGGGTTCAGGCTCCAGAGCCAGTGTATGCGTACGTGTTTAAAGTCTGGTTCTGCTACAGGCTGCCTCTGAGACCACAGGCAAGTTAGTTAACCTCTCCATGCCTCAGCTTGCTCACCTAAGAATGAGTCTAAGCGATAACACAGATGATAGCGCTTGGGGCCTACATCCCCCTCCTCTGATTCCAGTTGCACCAAACCATTCACAATTTCAGGCCGGGGCATTATGCTGAGTCATCCTCTTTTGGGTTTACATTTGCCTCTGGGTAGAGCAACCTCTGTCTCTTTTACTGAAGAACTCCTTTCCACTTTTTAAGACTCGTCCGGTAGACAGACACCTCCTCCAGGAAGCCTCCTTTGGACGCCCCCTCGGTGCTTCCCCAGCCCCCTGGATCTGCCTTTATTGCAGTTCTCATTGTCCTCAGACCTTCATGATCCTAATGGTCTGTTACCATCAGATTGTCTTTTTGGTTATATTCCCTCCTGGACTGTTTGTTCCTCAAGGAAAGCCAGGGATTTTCATCTCTGTGTATCCACAAACCACCAAAGATAAGTGCTTTGTGAACATTTATTTGTCTGTTTGCTTATTTTAGCTCGGAAGATGAAGTGTTACCTGAACAAAAGCAGATTTAATTTTGACTTTCAAAATTGGATTATTCAGATGATACGTGGTTTTGCTAACAGAAGGCCGTTTCAGAAATCAGTGATTATAATTTATTTAAACTAGTTTTTAAAAATTGAATAATGTACATACGCCCAGTAAACCAGGACATAAAACTATAAAGTGAAAACTCAAATCTCTCTTCTTCGTTGTATTCCCCACCTCATGGTGTTTCCTAAGCTGTTATGTGTGTACAAGAATTTTCACATGACCCCTTGGAAACAATTATGCACATACATAAACACACAGAGGGTCATGCTGTACTTAATGTTATGACCTTGCTTTTTAAAATATTACATGTTAGGGACCATTTCATATCAGCACACAGAAAGCTGCGTCATTCATTTCAATGGCTGCATAGTATTCCATTTTATAGGTGTTATATAATTTGTGTAATCAGTCACCAATGAATAGGCATTTAACTCATTTTTAGGTTTTTGCTGTTACAAACAATGTTAGAAGAAAAATACGTGTTCATGAATACACGCGAAAAAGTGTCTGTTGGCTACATTCCTAAAACAGGAGTTGCTGGAGCAGCAGTTTCAATGCTCTCATAACCATTATTTTTCTTTCGAATTCTGAAGCACTCCAAAATTTGTTAAAATTGTACAAAAAAACCCCCTGTTACCACATCCATCCTCATTCCTCAAGTGCGGCACATACAGTTTGCCAGGTTTCCTTCGTCTTCCTGCATTTTAAAGAAATAAGACGTCAGCCGCAGGGAAAGCTCGCCGTGATCCTTTCCTCTGCTTTCTTGGCGGAGGTACCACTCTCCTGTGTACAGCATTTCCATACAATTTTCACACGTACATTTGCACTTCCATTGCACACGCACGTTCACACCAGCAATAAAGAGCAGAGCATCACAGATTTAACTTTTTAAGTAAAGGCTCTCCCATGGTTTTGCAACTTGCTTCCCCCTGCTTCACGATTTGTTGTTAAGCGTTTCCATGTTGATCAGTTTTAGCTGTTTTAACATCTACCTTGTATTCCACTGTACGGACAGATTGCTGTTTCTGTAGTCTGTGGCTGAAGAGTGGTGGGCAGCGCCACTGTTATGTGGGCAGCGCTACAGCGTGTGTCTTTGTAAATGTCTCCGTATATACATGAGAGCGTTTCTAGGGTGGGGGCCTAAGGCCGAGTTGCTGAGAACGTGCACAGCTGTAGCTTACTAGATGCTGCCAACAGCTTTCCCAAGTGCTTGTAGCTATTTGTATTCTCAACAGCAGTGAATGAGTACCTTTTTTCTTCTATCCTTGCCAATTCTTGGTGTTATCAACTTAAAAAAAAATTAGCAGTTAACTTGGTGTGAAATGATACTTCCTTGTTATAATTTTATTGTCTCTACATATGTTTATTGGCTATTTATGCTTTCTCTTCCATGACTCGCCTGTTCATCTGCTTTGCTCACCTTTCTGTTGGGATTTTATTTTCTTGTTGAGTTTTTAATTGAGACCTTTATTAACATAATCATTGATTCACAAGCAATCATAAGAAATAATCCAGAAAGAAACTTTGTCCAGTTTCCCATCGTAGTAACATTTTGCAAAACAGCAATGCAACATCACAGGGAAGAGATTGATTACTGTGATCCACTGATCTTATTTAGATTTCCCCAGTTTTGCTTGAGCTTCTCTCTGTGTGTGTGCACGCCTGCGTGTGCCTTTTGGTATGTAGATATTAAATTACGATTTTGTTTCTGTAATGGGCATAGATTTCCTGAGGTTCACATTTAAGGTCCACCTCAGGAAGTTACATGTTTCTAAAACACTGAGAATTTTGGCTGAATTACTGTCATCACCATCTGAGCCATTCGCGTGGAGCTCCTCTCAGCCGGAGGCCCTGTGACGCTCAGAGGGCAGTGTCCCAGGACCCATGTGTCCCAGAGCAGCATCCATCGTCCATGTTAGAGTGAACCATCCTTTAGCTCAGAATGATCTGCGTGGATCAGACTCAGACAGACCTCATTCCAGGTTTCTTCGTGGCTGTGCGACCTTGGGCAGGTGATGGAGCCTCTCAGTGCCTCGACCCCATATCCATAACGCTTGGGCGCTAATGCTCCACCCTAGAGTGAGATGGGGCTGAGGAGGCCCCGGGCACCTCGCGCAGCAGGTATGCGATACACGCAGCTCTTTCCTTGCCTCGTACCCGAATGCTCAAGGCCAGGTCGTTAAATACCAGGCAGAAGCCATCTGAAGTGGGCATCGTGTCTGATCTTTTTATGTTTCCACCTGATGCCAGCACGCCACAATCACGCGGAAGCTATTCATGGGATGAAAGGCTGCATCTCCGGGGCGGGATTGCCGGGCGCGCTGGAGCAGAGGTGGAAGGCCCCCGGGGAGGAGACGGCACGTCCCGCATGGCAGGCAGCGCCGCCGGGTGGCCAGGAGAGCGGGCTTCCACTGTGCAGAGGCGGAGCCACACCCCAGCTCTGCGGCTTGGTCACTATGTAGCCTCTCGCTTTCCTCCTTTGTGAAGCGGAGTCAGTAAGAAGAATAGCTAAGACTACTGTGCCTGGTTTGGCCCCCTCATGCGAAGAGCTGACTCATTGGAAAAGACTCTGATGCTGGGAGGGATTGGGGGCAGGGGGAGAAGGGGACGACAGAGGATGGGATGGCTGGATGGCATCACGGACTCGATGGACGTGAGTCTGAGTGAACTCCAGGAGCTGGTGATGGACAGGGAGGCCTGGCGTGCTGCGATTCATGGGGTCGCAAAGAGGCGGACACGACTGAGCAACTGAACTGAACTGAGCTGAACTGAACTGTGCCTGGGCTATTTTTTAAGCACTTCACATGCGTGTATTAATTCATTTCATTCTCATGACTCCACAAAATAGTCAATAGAATCATGCCCATTTCACAGATGAGAAGCACAGAAAGGGAGAGATGATGTATCTTGCCCCAAACAACGTAGCCACTTGTTATTGTTCAGTCACTCAGTCGTCTCTGACCGTTTGCGACCCCATGGACTGCAGCATGCCAGGCCTCCCTGTCCTTCACCAACTCCTGGAGCTTGCTCAAATTCGTGTCCATTGAGTCGGTGATGCCATCCAAATACTCATCTTCTCTTAGCCCCTTCTCCTCCTGCCTTCTATCTTTCCCAGCATCAGGGTCTTTTCCAGTGAGCTGGCTCTTTGCATCAGGTAGCCAAAGTACTGGAGCTTCAGCATCAGTCCTTCCAACGAATATTCAGGGTTGATTTCCTTTACAAATGACTGGTTTGATCTCCTTGCAGTCCAAGGGACTCTCAAGAGTCTTCTCCAGCACCACAGTTCAAAAGTGTCAATTCTTTGGTGCTTAGCCTTCTTTATGGTCCAGCGCTCACATCCATACATGACTACTGGAAAAACCATAGCTTTGACTATACAGACCTTTGTCGGCAAAGTAACATCTCTGCTTTTGAATACGCTGTCTAGGTTTGTCATAGCTTTTCTTCCAAGGAGCAAGTGTCTTTCGATTTCATGGCTGTAGTCATTGTCCTCAGTGATTTTGGAGCCCAGGAAAATAAAGTCTCTCACTATTTCTATTGTTTCCCCATCTATATGCCATGAAGTGATGGGGCAGGATGCCATGATCTCAGTTTTTATGATGTTGAGTTTTAAGTTAGTGTTTTTTCACTCTCCTCTTTCACTTTCATCAAGAGGCTTTTTAGCTCCTCTTCACTTTCTCCCACAAGGGTGGTGTCATCTGCATATCTGATATTTCTCCTAGAAATCTTGATTCCAGCTTGTGCTTCATCCAGACCAACGTTTCTCATTATGTACTGTGCATATAAGTTAAATAAGCAGGGTGACAATATACAGCCTTGACGTCTTCCTTTTCCTATTTGGAATCAGTCTGTTGTTCCATGTCCAGTCCTAACTGTTGCCTCTTGACCTGCATACAGATTTCTCAGGAGGCAGGTAAGGTGGTCTGATATTCCCATTTCTAGAAGAATTTTCCACAGTTTGTGGTGATCCACACAGTCAGAGGCTTTGGCGTAGTCAATAAGGCAGAAATCGATGTTTTTCTGGAATTCTCTTACTTTTTTGATGATCCAGCAGATGTTGGCAATTTGATCTCTGGTTTCTCTGCTTTTTCTAAATCCAGCTTGAACATCTGGAAATTCTCAGTTCAGGTACTATTGAAGCCTAGCTTGGAGGATCTTGAACATGACCCTGCTAGCATGAGAAATGCGTGCAATTGCGTGGTAGTTTGAGCATTCTTTGGCATTGCCCTTCATTGGGATTGGAAGGAAAACTGACCTTTTCTAGTCCTGTGGCCACTGCTGGGTTTTCCAGATTTGCTGGCATATTGAGTGCAGCACTTTCACAGCATCATCTTTTAGGATTTTCCGTCACCCCCACTAACTTTGTTCATAGTGATGCTTCCTAAGGCCCACTTGACTTCACACTCCAGGATGTCTGGCTCTAGGTGAGCAATCACACCATCATGGTTATCTGGGTCATTAAGATCTTTTTTTGATAGTTCTGTGTATTCTTGCCACCTCCTGTTAATATCTTCTGCTTCTGTTAGGTCCCTACCATTTCTGTCCTTTATTGAACCCATCTTTGCATGAAACGTTCCCTTGGTATCTCTGATTTTCTTGAAGAGATCTCTAGTCTTTCCCATTCTGTTGTTTTCCTCTACTTCTTTGCATTGATCACTGAAGAAGGCTTTCTTATCTCTTCTCGCTATTCTCTGGAACTCTGCGTTCAGATGGGTTTGTCTTTCTTTCCTCCTTTGCCTTTCACTGCTCTTCTCTCAGCTGTTTGTAAGGCCTCCCCAGGCAGCCACTTTGCCTTTTTGCATTTGTTTTTTTTTATAGCCACTAGCGGGTGTAGGTGGGACTTGGACCCAGTTGGCATGGATCCAGAGCCCACTAATGGTGGTTCCTACAGTACAGATTTGGTGGGATTACAGGAGATACTGTGCATAAGGTTCTCAGTAGAGTGCCTAGCAGGGACACAGGGCATGCTCAGCCAGAACTGTAGCTAATATTACTGCTGTTACCATGGGCAACAGCTCCCCTTGAGTCCTCAGCTGGGTCCAGCCACAGTGTTATTGGATTGGACTTACAACCTTCTCTCTGCTTGGCGTCCCATGCTTGATGATGAAAGATGCTTAATAATAAAGCTATTCTTGGTCTTCCCCCGGGTGTTGACGCTATTTCCCTGGCAGCCAAGGGAGCGTGAACAAGGCTACCACGCTTGTTCAAGCTATTTTTGACATCAAAGCTGCATCTTGGAAATGACTTTTTGGAAACGCCTCTTCCTGTTCTTTTCAGAAGTGTTTCCTGGAAGCAGAAAAACCTCTTCAATAGCAAAACAGCTCCTCTTTTAAAAGGACAAAACCATGTAGGAACACAGTCATGACGTCTTTCAATCTTGTGAACTTTTGGCATGTCTGTGGTGATACGGTGGGAGAGAAAGCCTGAGGGGTCAGCAGGGCCAAGATCCACCATCATTTGTCCTCCTTCTAATCCATCCGTCCAGCCAGCCACAGACGCTGAGGCCGGGTGAGAGAGGGCCATGGCACCTGGGCTACGCCGCCTGGCAGCTGCGGGACCCCGATCACAGACGTTTACCACCATCACCAAAGTCAGGCCCTTAGCGGGCAGCGGGCGGGGGGGCCAGACTGGGTCGCCGGGAACCTCGCAGCCACAAGGAAAGAGCACAAAGTGTACAGGCATGGGTAAATTACTAAAAAAAAAAATCCATCCATCCATCCAATCATTGATCCATCCGTCCATCCATCTCTCATGAACCATCTACTACGTGCCAGGCGTCATCACATATGATCGGTGCTCTTCACACATGTCTGGTGAGGGTGGTCAGCCTGGGGCACCAAGAATAAAAGATACTTGAAAGCTTCAAGAGAAGGAGCAGTACTTGATCTGAGCTAGGAAGACTGGGCACCCAGTGGGGCTCCTAGAGCTTATGGCTGATGGTGAGTTATCCTGATACAAATGATTGTATAATTACCAGTGACGTAAGTAATCTTAAGGAAAAAAAGCCCAGGTCTGTGAGACCCTGATGTAGATTTGAGGTAGGGGAGGAGGGCTGGAGATCTGCATTTTCAAAAAGGTCTCCAGACAATTCTGATGGTCACTCCTGTTTGGACTCCATCAGTGTAGGCCCGAGCTTCCCAGTCAGTCAGAGTTGAGGGGTTTAAAATGGTGCTGAGCTCCTGAGCCCCTCGGTCCTTGCCCAAGGACCCAGGATGGGTTGCTCCCTGCAACAAAGAGCTCATTTGTTTGCTCCAACGTGCTGGATAAATATTGCCAGTTTCACTGTAAGGCGCAGAGTGATGAGCGCAGGAAAAGCGTGGCAGTCAGGGTGCAGCCATCAGAGACTGTGAAAGAGGGATGTGTTCTAGAAAGTTCTGAGGCCACAAGCCTGGACAAGTGCTGATGGGAGAGGGTGGGGGAAAGGAGAGCAGTGGGGCGGCGAGGGGATGGCCCAGGGGGTACAGGGGAAGCCCTGAGCTCAGGGAGGGGTGGGGGGAGAGGGGAGTGCTGAGTCAAGACACACTGGGCTGGTGAAATTGACAGGGCAAGTCAGGGAGTCAGGGCTTGGGGCATTGGGGCTTCCACTTACTGAGACAGGGACACAAGAGGAGAAGTTGGACTGGGGGTGAATAGGTGAAGATTTCCATTTTGGACCAAATAGGGACTTTTTAAGAGTCCAGATTGTGTGCCCGTGATGGTCCTCTGATGACAGTCAGGGGCCCTTGAGCATGGGCCTTTCAGATGGACATTATTCCTGAATAAAAACTTTAGCCATCTGCTCGTCCCTAAATTGCGAAAGCGATAGAACTTATTTCCCGATGAGACTGGCAAAGAGGAAGAGAAACGCTCTTTAGGTGCAGGCAGGGCATATGTTCTTCATCTAACATCACATTTGTCTGGAGTGCTCTGCTCGGGTCACTGCTGGGGGACGTGAGGAGTGGTGTGGGGGTTGCTGGAGGGGAAGAGGAGGGGGAAGGGTTGCTGGGGGGAGGTTGTGGCTTCTGAGCAGGGGGCTGAGTCCAAGCTTAAGAGATGTCTTCATGGCCACCTCTCCAGATTTAGTCTGTCTTCACAGCCCAGATCAAGTGGTGCTCCTTCCAGGAAGCCTTCATGGATCTCTCCTGCGCCCCAGGCACTGAGCACAAGGAAGTCATCAAGTGGTGATTCAGCTCTTCATGGGTCTGTCCAGGTGAGGTCTGCACACCAAGAAATCAGTCTGGAGTAGTGGTTCTCAGACTTGGCTGCATCTTGCAATCACCTGGGGAGCTTTTACAAATGGCGATGCTAGGACTTCTTTGGTGGTCTAGTGGTTAACACTTTGACCTCTGATGGAGGGGGTGTGGGTTCGACCCCTGGTCAGGGAGCTAAGATCCCACATGCCTCATAACCAAAAGAAAAAAAAAAAAGAACCTGTAAAAACAGAAGCAATATTGTAACACATTCAATTAAGACTTTAAAAATGGTCCACATCAAAAACATCTTTTAAAAATGGTGATGCTGGCCAACCCCAAAGCATCTGATGTAATTGGTTTGGGGTGCTGCCTGGCATGAGGCATTCTAAGGGCTCCCAGACATTTGTAATGTGTAGGCAAGTAAGTTGATAATCCCCTCCTCCCCAGACAATTGAGGGTGGAATCATTGCTTTTGTTTTCTGAAAATGCATGAGAAGAGCTCCTGCTTCTTCCAGGCTTAGACCCTGGGGCCAAATGGGAGATTCGTGGCTTTAATGTGAAAAGTGAAAAAGTCTGAGTCCTTTCAGTGATCACTTCCAGGGTCAAACGCTGGCAAGATTGACTTCAGACTGGTGTCCACTTGCAAGGCTACTTTATGGATTCAGCTCCATTCATTTCCTCTCTGAGAGGCCTTGGGGTTGGACACTGGGATTAGAAATGATGGACCCATCCATCTCCACCTTCCCTTAATCTAGGAAGAAGCTAAGATGTCTTAGAGTAATTCATAAAGTATACCCGAGGTTGGCCTGGATAAGGAAGAGAGTGAACAAAGGCAGACGAGGTGGGACCAACCCCAGAGGTGCACAGGTCAGTGTCTCCATTCATTTATTCTGTTATCCCTTTACTTATTATTACCTGGTAATTTATTAAGCAGTGAACCGCATCTCCTCCCTTCAGTCAACCTTGCCTTCCATTCTGGGGCGCGTTTGTTGCATCTCAGTGGGAGCTGAGTCAAGCCAGATATTGTCCCCATCACAATTCAGGAGATATGCAGATCTCCTTTTTTGATGCAAGGAAGAAAGACAGGCAAACTAGGGCCTGGGGAGGGAAGGGCGTGGAAGGAGAAAGGGCAGGGAACTGCAGAACCTGCCTGTCCAGACAAGTTAAAAATACATTTTAAAAAGTGGCATCTTCTATGAGAGGACACAGAGCCACTGCCTCTGCAAGGGACATTTAAGCACGTGAGCTTCATTTGTTAGAAAAGGATAAAGAGACTCAGCTCTCTGGAAGCTCCTCATTAGTACACTTAGTGGCTGAGGTGTCCTTGAAACTCAGAGCAACCTCGTGTCCAGATGAGTTTCATTCCTAGCTCTACTACTAATCAGAGAGATAGGGGACTTACCCAGTGCCTGCCCTGGGATTCCTGCTCTTCCATCTCACAGACATAAAGACTGAGGTCCAGGGAGGTTAGGGACCCCCTGCCCAACCTCCACAGATGGCAGGCTGGGATGGGATTGGCCACTCCACTGTAAACTACTGTGGCCTCGAACTTCGTGAGGGCATTCTAGTAGCATCCCGCCCAAGACTGTGACTTCCCAGCGTTGTGGTCATGTCCCCCATCAGATTCTGACGCCTTTTGAGAAGTGACTTAGTGTGATTCCCATCTGTGGTCCCGGCCGGCAGCCCAAGGCCTGGCACTTAGGTAAACATTTGATGAGTTTGGATTGCACACTGAATTCCGAGTACCAGACCTGGTGACGTAGGGTTCTTATTTCTAGGCGAGGACAGACAGTGCAGTCCTGAGTCTTCAGGACGTGGGGGTGGGGCGGTGGTTCGTCCGTTGCGCGTGCGCACTAGCGCCCTGCCGGTAGCCGCGGGAGACTTGTCTTCAGACAGTTCTGTAACTTCTGGGTGCATCTCTGCCAGCATCTTGTTTCAGGTAAGTCCCCAGACTTTCTGCACTTTAGGCTTCACGGGAGAGGGGTCTGGAAGATGAACTGAAAGATCCTTCCACATCCAGCCCTTGAAATATGTGCAAACTGAAGCCGTGGACTTGGTGCTTCTGACCTGCTGGGAAACAGAGTTATTTCCAGGAAAGAGATCTGATCTGTGCATGAAAGACCGTGCCTGTGTGTGTGTGCGCCCGCGCATCAGGCGCCAGTCCCTCAGACATCACAAGGACAAAGTCACAGGAAATAGCTTACCAGTTATGCCCCTACCAAACGAATTTCACTCTCTAATTTACTAAAGTAATAGATTCTGATATCCAATCATGTGTTTTAGGGCTGTGGTAAAGCCAGTAATCAAAACTCAGAAGAAAATGTGCTTTTCTTGCTTTTAGAGCAGACTAACCCACCCTCTCCTCTCATCTCTATTAAAATCTTGAACATCCCCTCTTCGCGATAAAAACCACCCTGTAATCCCCAGGGGTCCAGGTATGTGCACCAGAAGACTCATCTCTCAATCTGTCCGTTGAAATGTCTTTACTTGAATGGGGAGTCTTCATGAAGGACATTCTGAAATCAAATAAAAATATGGAACCCGAAACTCAGCTGCCCCCAGATGCCATGCTGGTGTCTCCACTTCCTCCCGCCTCACGCTTTGTGCCAGAGTTTACGAGTCTGCAATTTCCTGGAAGTTTATATAGCATGAAAGAAGCAGAAGTGATAAAATATGCAATTTAATTGCAAAAACCACGTACTAATCTTGCTAATGTGCTAGATTAAGACTGTAATGTGAGAAGCTTCAAGGTGGTTAAACTGATTTAGAGCAAACGGTACCCCTAAGTCTCTTTGTCTGTGCCCATATTTTATGCCACCCAGACCTAACAATTTACTTTATTTTGGTCATTGATTTACAGTCTAAGAATAATAATGTCACATTGGACTTACGTTATTTAGAATAATCTCCTCTCATGCTGGGGCAGGATGAATACTTCTGAGATGAATCCTGTTTGCGGCAGGGTGGCCGCCAGGGGACTCAAATGTGCTCAAGACTACAAGCATCTCATTCCCGAGTCGCTGCTCAGCTGCCCCTGGCTGACCCCTGCAGGCACACACAAGCCCCTGGGTAGAATCCAGAAAGAATGTCCGCCGGAAGTGGGAGCCCGTCTGTCGCCCACACTCTCACAGGTCCAGCAGGAGGCCTGGGTGCTGAGGTCCCGAGGACCGGCCGCAAGCTTTGGCCCACTGTTCACAGGTCACCCCACACCTCTGAGCTGACACCCCGCCATGTAAAATGGGGTGATCGTGCCCATCTCGTGGGGTTGGGGTGAGGATCCAGAGAGTTGGTATGCGGAGTTCAGGGCTCCCAGTTGGCTTCCAGTCATGGGTGGGTCTGTCTCCTTTGTCTTGGATTATCAGAGAAGGTGAGAGACTTCAAAAGTGGCCTTGTAGCATCATTTAAAGCCTGGCATGGGGAGAAAGAGCGATTCAAATTCATTTAAAAGTAATCATTTATTGTCCATGGACCAAACTCTAGACTGCATTTCTGAACTTCATAAAGGAAAGTTCCTCAGAGGGGGAGGATGGAGAGAAGAGTGGGAGAAATGCGTGTGTGTGTTTGGGGGGTGACGCTGCGCGCGCGGGAATTTCACAGAACAGGTAGCGGCCCACGTCTGTCTCTGACTTGATAGAATTGTCTCGATCGCCTCCTTAGCCTCTCTGGACCTCCATTGTCTTCTTTGGTAAAGGCAGGGGGTTGAACTAGGTGATGTCTGAGGACTTTCTCCTTCTGGAACTCCAGGACCCATCTTTTTTTTTTTTTTGGACTCGCTCTTTTTAATATGTGAATTTTGTTGTCCATGAGCCAAAAAATCCAACACAGAAAACTCGGGTTGTTACAGAATTCTTCCATTTTGTAAGGTAATTTCCTATTGGACCGTTGCAAGTTGTAATTTTTTTTTAATTAAAAAAAATTTAAATTGGAGTATAATTGCTTTACCATTCTGTAAACTCAATCGGCTACATGCGTACACATATCCCTGCCTCCCTCCCCACCCCAGGACCAGCCTGAGGGATGGTTGCCCTGTGCCAGAGGAAGGGGCCGCCTGCCATTGGGAGGCCACCCACGGAGCCCAAGGACGGTCCAGGCAGAGGCTGTGGGGAGGCAGGACCAAAGTCAAGATGCAGCCCAGGACACCCGACCTGGAATCCTCAGGCCGCCGCGCAAGCCCTTGGAAATGTGGAGGCAACCAGAAGCTGTGTATCTCTTCCTATTCCTCTCTCAGACCTGTTTCTCAGTTCCCCCTTTCCTGTTACTTTCTCTTTCTCAGATCATGGGATCATAGGGTTACTTCATGCGCGTCAAATCTTTGACCCCTTCCTGGTACTGAGTTCACCATTGCCTTTTAATTTCCAGGAGAGTCAAAAGAAGTGTGAAATGGAAACTTGTCTGATCTTTGAAACAGATTTAATATTACTTTTGCAGATATTTGCCTTGGGTCTATGATGGGCCCTTATCATATTTCATCACATCTTATGTCTCTCCTTCAATGTGTCTTACCTGCCCCTGCTAGACTGTAAAACCTTTGACGGTAAAGACTGTCTTTTTTTATCGCTAAAACCATCTGCCATGCTCCACACTGCACCTTCCATCATGGGGGTCACACATCTGCAGGGAGCAGCGGGAGGGGAGAGAGAGAGAGAGATTGACGGGAAAGAATAAATAATGAAATAGTGTCACACAAGCCTGAGAACCACGCACCCAATCCACAAACTATTGAACATCTTTTGGGAGACAGGCCCTGGGCTGGATTCTTTAGATGGTGGAGAGATTGTAGTGGATACTGTTGTGTGCCACTCAGGTCCCCAATCAGGAGCCAGGCTCCCCCAAAGGCCAGCAGTGTTGACTTGGCTCAACTGCTCTTCATTGAAGGGAGCCACCTGACTCGAAGGTTGGCGCGACATGCAGGGTTTGGGATAAAAGGCCTTGCCCCCTGGCCTCCAGGCTTCCCTGGTGGCTCAGATGGCAAAGAATCCACCTACAATGTGGGAGACCTGGGCTCGATCCCTGGGTTGGGAAAATCCCGTGGAGGAGGGCATGGCAACCCACTCCAGTATTTTTGCCTGGAGAATCCCCATGGAGAGAGGAGCCTGGCGGGCTACAGTCCACGGGGTCGCAAAGGGTAGGGCACCACTGAGTGAATCACTTGCACGAGGGTCTCTGTTTAGAGTCCATGCCCCAGAAGTGTGACCTATGACCAGGCAAATGAGACTAGACATTTATCCTGAGAACTGAGGAGGTAGCCGGGGAAACCGAAGATCAGCTCCATAACCTTGGGCAGGTCACTCCCACTCTGAACCTTCGTTCCCATGCTCACAGCGAGGGGCTCATAAAGCCTGGTGCCTGCCACTGCTTAGTCGCTGCAGCCGCGCCCAGCTGTGGACTGCAGCCCGCCAGGCTCCTCCGCCCATGGGCGTCTCCAGGCAGAATACCGGAGTGGGAAGCCGTCCCCTCCTCCAGGGGATCTTCCTGACCCAGGGGTCGAAGCTGGGTCTCCTGCATTGCAGGCAGGTTCTTCACCGCGGAGCCGCCAGAGAAGGCCAGAGACTGGCGGGTGCCAGCCCGAACCCCTTCTCCGCTCTGTGCACCGTGACCGCACTGGAGGTGGGCACGTGCCTTATTTCTCAGCCTCCCTTGTCATCAGGCCTGGGGGACTGCGTCCTCACCCCCAGCCGCGCTGTGTCTGAGTCTGGGCTTGAGACCTCAGCTGGGCCTCTTCCGTACTCTCTTCCTTCCCCAGGAGCTGGTACCTGAACTTGATGGTGAGACAGTGTCGACCAAAAAATGAGGAAACTGTCCTAGCGAGGGCCCCTGATCTGGGCCGGGTCAGACGGAACGGCTCACTGAACCGGGCTACTTCTGTGATTTCTACTACGAGTGAGAGAGAAAGTTCTTGGTTCTTTAATTCAGCTTAATTTTCACCCTAACAAATGCAGGCCTTGTCAGCTGATTCTATGCAAAATCAAATGGTTTGGAAATCGTTCATCTTCTTTCCAGCTGTATCATTATGTGATTGTATAAAGCCAAATGTTTTGGGAACAATATAGCCATTCATCCCTCCCTCCCTCCCTTCGTTGATTTGGCTTGTACTAAGAGATCTTTCCCTGGTGGCTCAGAGGGTGAAGAGTCTGCCTGCAATGCAGGAGACCTGGGTTAGTCCTTGGGTCAGGAAGATCTCCTGGAGAAAGGAATGGCAACCCACTCTAGTACTCTTACCTGGAAAATCCCATGGACAGAGAAGCCTGGTAGACTACAGTCCGTGGGATCGCAAAGAGTCGGACACGACTGAGTGACTTCACTCACTCCTTGAGAGATCTTTCAGGCCCTGGGGGTTTGCAGGTGAGTAACACGCAGCCTCTGCCCTGGAGGGGCTCATAGCTTAGTGTGGAAGAAAAGACTCTCAAATATCTGACTATGATACTGTGCAGGTGAAACCCGCTTCACAGGTTGGTACAAAGTGCCCCCAGGAAGGACCGGCAGCACATATGAAGGTGGGACAAGAAGGTCTCACAAAATTCCATTTTGAACATGGAATACCAAAATACAGTGTGACTGGGTCTTGAGGTATGAGTAGGAGTTTGTCAGAGGCTAAGCAGGGTGGACATTTGAGGCAGAGAAGAGAGGGTGCCAGTGACTGTGTTTCGGACACTTCAGATGGTTGTGATGGGAGCACAGGGCAGAGAGGGTCACAAGATAAATGCCAGAGGCCCCGGGCGCTGAGAATCTTGACTCCAGCCTCACAGCAACAGGGGCCCAATGACTGAAGGTTTAGCCCGAAAGTGGTGGGGTCCCAGTGGCGATTGTGTGGAGGTCAGCCTAGTCCCAGGGGAGCAGGAGTGGGAAAGGGAGACCGGGGAAAGGAGGCCGCGTGGGCACAGTGGCAGCCTCTGTTGCAGCAGAGCACGGCGGCCACGAGCAGGAAGGCCGCCTGGGTTACCTTTGGAGGGACACAGCTTTCCCACATCGTCCCCGGTTAGGTTCATTGGTGGGTCCACCGCCTAGAATAGCGCCTGAGCCCTAGTGGGCACTCCATCCGTCAATGCTGGTCAAATTTCTGAATGAAGATGGGAATGGAGGAAGCAGCGTGCCCTTTGGGCAGAGGGGGTGGGAGCTGAAATAATAAAATTGGAGGGGAACTCATGGTGGCCACTGGTGAAAGTGAAAGTCGCTCAGTCGTGTCCGACTCACCCAGCGCATTCTGGGTGACTCCTACAAGGGGATACAGCGGCCTGGGGCACTCCTCTTCTGCGGTCTCCTTCCTGCCTTCCGGCCCTGGGTTCTTCCCTCCGCTGTTCACTCTCGGGCACCCGTGTCCAGGAGTGGCCCCAGGAATAGATGAGGGCCTTTTTCTTTTCTTGCCAAATCACTTTTTTTTTTCCGTCTTCAAAATTTCACATACTGCATCTCGACATTATACCAATGAACCATCACGATCGGGGGTATTACCTGGGGTAAAGCATGCTCTCATTTCGTCCAGCTTTTTATTCCCAAACTGACATGCTGTGAGTGTCCATCAGTGATGGAGTGCATAGATTGTGGCGTATCTATCTGATGAAATACTACGCAGCGAAAAAGAACAGACAGCTGCTGTACACAATGTCGTAAATGTGCTATCAAGGGCAAGAAGTCAGACGCAAAGACATGGCTAATCCCGTTTATATGACGTGTTAGAGTACGCTCAAGTACCCTGTGGAGTCAGTGCTCAGAAGCGCAGTTCTCTTTGGGAAAATTGATTTGGGGAGTGTGAGGTGTTATGGGGGGTTAGGAACGTTCCATATCTTGATTTAGGTGGCAGTTTCACACATATGTTCAAATGGAAAGATTACTCAAACTGTATCTATGAGTATTGTATGTCACTGTATGGATGTTATTAAAAAGGTGAATAAAGCAATTATAAATATTAACAAAAATCAGATAGTAGACCCCGTGTGTGTGTGTGTGTGTGTGTGTGTGTGTGTTAACAACTGGGGTCCAAATAGAAATTGTCAGATACTTCCAGGGCTAGAGGCCCATAGGAAGGTACTCTGAGCCCATACACTTTAGCATGCATGAAAATCACCTAGAGAGCCTGTTAGTACACAGATTTCTGGATCCCACCCAGAGTTTCACATTCAGTGAGTTTGGGCCAGGACCTGAGAGCTTTGCTTTATTTCCAAGTTCTAAGTGATGCTGAAGCAGCTCGTCCACAGACCCACTCTGAGTAGCTGCGCTGGCCTAAGTGGTCCTCAAAAGCAAATGGAAAACAATCCATTCAACATTCCGCACTCCGGAGATGCATGGGCCAAGGTCCCACTCACAGGGACCTCCCTTCTGCTTGCTGAAGCCCTCAGGAACGCATCTCCCAGGTGGAGTCTGCCTGGCCTCCAAACCCTTAGCTGCAAAGACATCTGGGAAATGCAGCTTTTAGCCCCACAGTTTCGACTCTACAGTGGCTGTGACATTCCATATGCTCGGGGCACCTATGTGAGCACAGGCGTTCTGCTGGGTGACTTAATTGCAGCTTCACTGTCTTCTGGGGATTTTGGACACTTTTTTTTCTTTCAGTCTAGGAGAATCAAGTTTCAGGTTGGAAAAGTCTAATCAGGATTGTTCACAGAGACAGTGATTTCCTCGTTTGGCTCAATGATGCAAAAGGGAAATAAAAATTTAATTCATGTTAGAGTTAGCAGAAGTAACCCATTTCTCAGGCTGGGAAACTGAGGCTCTCCCTCCAAAAGGACAAAGATCACCTGGGCATAGCTGAGACATCAACTCCTGTGCCTTCCTTTGGGTTTAGAAAGCACTTTGCTTTCCATGAGTCTGTATTTTTTCCTTCCATGTCCCCTTGACTAGAGCAGGACAGTATTGTTATTTTTACAGAAACTTGTTGGGCCGAGGTTCTGACAAGGCAAGCAAGCAAGGCCACCTCTCCTGGTACAGCCTGGAGCCAGAAGCCTGCCTTCCAGTCTTGGCTCCTCTGCCAGCTAGCTGTGTGACCACGGATAAGTGGCCTAACCTCTCTGCGCCTCAGTCTCCTCTTTTGTGAACTGGGTTTAACAGTGGTGCCCACCTCGAAATGTGTTGGTAAAGAATGTAAGGTACGGAGTTAGAGTAGGCGAGGTTCAGAAAAGAATGAGGCCAGGACTCTACAGGAACAGATCCCCTTTAATGAGGCGAGAAGGGGCAGCAGTCAGATCAGTTGGGCTGCTGCGCTTATCCCAGAAAAGAGTAAGTATATATAGGCATGTATGCAGAAAGCTACCGTCTTAAGGGGGCCTGTTCTTCCCCAACGTTGCTGGGAGTAGTTATCTCTTAAACGGCTGGGGCAAGGCGTTCTGGAGATCGGCCAAAGGCTGGGCCGGCTTGGAGCTGGGCGTAATCAACCTAAAGTCTATTTTTCTTTGGGTGAGAGAGTTCTTTGTTTTGCCTAGAATGGAGGGGAGGACCTGGAGGGGAGTTTTAATTCCAGGTTACCTTGAGCCACGCAACTTTCCGTCAAAGAAGGCATGAGACAGTTGATGTAAGCGCCAGCACAGTGCCTGAAACATTGCATGCCTTCGATAAATGTCAGCTATTGTTATTTTTCTAAGCTTTTCCCAAGAAAGAATCTAAGAGCTTACTCAGGAGCTATCACACTGCCTCCGGAGAGGTTGGTTTCCATAAAGCAATAAGATCAAATAAAACAAAATAAAGCGAGGCAGCAGCTTGGGAGGGGGCAGGTTAGTTCGGCGAAGCCAGATGGCCTTTCCTGTGGCGCTGGGTGCGGCTGCTCTCACGGGATCCTTTCGGGGGAGCCACCAACGGACCCTTTCTCAGCATGTTGCTGACTCTGTTACAGTGAGGCATTTCACCATTGGACGGTTACTTCATTTGGTTTCAAATGCATTTTCCCATCCCAGTTAATATTTCTTAAGAAACACACGTGGGTGGCCCAGTTTGCACCTCCATACCAGCTCCACTCTGGGCCGGGTCTAGGCCAGGCGTTTTATACATGGCAACACTATGTCCGATTCTCACTACGAGTCTCTTGGTGGAGATTGGCTGGCAGCCGACTGAGCTCCAGATTGCAGAGAATGAGAGCAGCTGGCACCAGGGCAGACACAGGGGACCGCAGGAAGGAGGGTTATGAGATGCCATGCTCAACAGTGCTGGGAGAGGGGACAATGTTCCCATTTTGCAGATAAGGAGACTGAGGCTTCAAGAAAGACCTTGTGTGGGTCCTAAAGCTCGGAGGGGCTGGCCCCAGGGCTCGAGCGGAGAACCTTCAGCTCCAGAGTGAAGGCTGCCTCTCGTGCCTTGTCTCTCAGGGAAGGACAGTGGACGCTGATGGGGGAAATGGCAGACAGACAGTCCCGGAGGAGGGGCTAGTGCCCAGCTTTGGCTTATCGAGAGGCTCGCCTCGGCGGTCCCGAGATTTATTTGTTCCCTGGTTCACTCAACTGTTCGCTGTGGGTTAGTGTCTACTGTTGGAGAGTTTGTGAGCTTCCATCCAAAACCCATCTTCTCTTTGTAACAGAAGCCCAGTCTTATTTGGGATGCCAGAGTGCCCAGCTGAAAGGTTATATTTCCTGGCCTCCTTAATAGATGTGTTTCAGCAACCCAGGAGATCTAAGCAGAAGCCTGGGGGATGCCTCCAGGGAGACCACTTCAAGGGAGCCCATTCCCTCCATGACCTTGTCCTGCCCTCAGGGCGCAGTGGTGGGAGTTTCAGCGGCCACCCCGGATGACCATGACGGGGCTTAGCAAAGGGCAGCCACGTTGAGAAAAGGGAAGCAGAAAGAGAGAGCTCTGGGTCCCTGATGCCTGCTTCTTTGACTTGGGAGAGGAAAGCACGTCCTGCCTGTTGAAACTACTGGTATTCTACGTTTTTGGTTATATGTGCCAAACCCAAGCTTGGAGGATAAACCTCCTGTACGGAGAGGATGGCTGTAGGCCCTGGTGGGCTTACCAAATGACTCTGTTATGGAGCATCTGTGCTGAGAAAGCTCACTCCAGCAGGAAACTACGAAACAAGGATTCAGGGCATGCATGATCGTAGCCTGAGTGTGACGGAGGCTGGATGCAACTAGAGAAGGATGTATCAGGTCTTAAGCAACAGGCCTGGGGGATATCTGAAGAAATCTGAAGGTGGAAGGAATAATATGGTAGTGTGAGTGCAGAGCACAAGACCTGACTTTGGAATGGCACGTTTGCCTGTGTTCAGGGGTGATTGACTGGAAAGGGGCTCGGGCAGGGCTTGGGACCCCAGGGGAATCAGGAAGGTTGGGGGGGCGGGATGACCTCATCCATCGTGCTCCTTAACATCTCCTTTCCACTTGGCTCCACCTATCAGGCTGCCCTCTGAGGCCAACCACAGGCTTCCTCAACTCCTGATCCCCACGGAGGAGAAAGGGCTTATTTCGCCTTTGCATCTATTGGAGCCTCCTCTTTCGCTGTCCATCCTCCCCACTCTTTGGAATCACTTAAACTTTTTTAATTGTAGCAAAACACACTGGAACATGAAACTTACTAATGTAACCACTTTGAAGCATACTGTTCCCTGGTATTAAATTGTATAACCATTGCCACCATCCATCCCCACTCAGAACTCTTTCATCTTGCAGAAATGGAACTCTCTACCCGTTAGGTAATCACCCCCCGCTCTTCCCACTCTGCCCCCTGGCCCTGATAACCACCATTCTCCTCTGTGTCCCTATGAACTTGGCTGCTCTAGGTATCTCACATGAGTGGAATCATACAGTATTTGTCCTTGTATGTCTGGCTTATTTCACCTAACATAATGTCCTACACCTGGAGAAGGAAATGGCACCCCACTCCAGTATTCTTGCCCGGAGGATCCCATGGACAGAGGAGCCTAGCGGGCTACAGCCCATGGGGCCCCAGGAGTCGGACATGACTTAGCAACTAAACCATCAATGTCCTCAAGGTCCATCCATGCTAGAGCACGCGCCAGAATCCCATTCTTCTTTAAGGCTCAGTAACATTCCACTTTACCTATATATCGCCTTTGAGTCACCTGTTCTTCGGTGGCCACTTGGGTTGCTTCCTCCTTTTGGCTCTTGTGAATAATGTTCCTATGCACACGAGAGTACAAATACCTGTTTGAGCCCCTGCTTTCAATTCCTTTGGGTATGTACCCCAAGGGGAATCACTGGATCCTTTGGTGAGTCTATATTTAACTTTTTGATGAGTCGGTGCACAGTGCCTACACCGTTCTGCATCCCCCGCCAGCGGTGTGTAGGGTTCCAATGCTCCCACAGCCTTGTCAGTGCTGATTCTTTTCCGCCCTAATAGTAGTCTTCTTAATGGGAATGAGGGTGATTGCTGTTCATTCCCTTGCGTTCCATTCTGTTGTTGGAAAATTGATATAATCACTGAAAAATACAAAAAACAAACAATCCAGTATCTGGTTGGGGTGGGGGGGAGGGGGAAGCTGAGCATCCTTGCAAGCCCCAGAAGCTCATGAGAATCTACCGTCAGAAGCAGCACATTGTAGAGCAGCGGAAGGTCCGTAAAGGGGCAGCAGGCGAAACAACATCACTCCTCTCGCCCAAAGAGCAAGCACTCCTGGGTCTTGAGGGAGCTTTCCTGCACACACCAGACTATTGAAAGCTGTGTGTGGAGATGCTTCTGTGACATTCTTAAGATCTTCTTGCATTTTTGGCTCTGGGAGTTTTATTTTGCCTTCACAGTGGCACAGGAATAAACATCATCCAAACCTAGGTCCTCGCTGAATTTTGCACGTTGAAAATTTTATATTTGGGTATCTTTTTATGATGCCTCAATGTTTTCCTTGAAATGTGTATCGATTTTTTAAATTAGATGCTCTTCTGTAATAAAATACCATTTGTGCAAAAAAAAAAAAAAATGTTGTTCCAGGAGGTGTGGAGGGGGACCCGGAGGAGAGGGTGGGAGGGAGAGCATCCCTGGAGCAGAGTGTGGCCTTCTGCAGAGGGAAGAGACGCGGCCTGGGCTAGGGTGATGGCAATGAGGAGCCACAGGTGGTCCGGGGATGCGGGTAGACAAGAAGTATCTCAGAGACAGTCTGTGGGGCACGGGGACAGTCAGTGGTCACGAGGGTTGAAGAGGAGTCAAGAATGACTTCAGAGGAGGGGGAGGAGGCAGGGGAAGAACAGAGGGGCTGGTGATGACTTGCAGGGGCACAGGATTGGAGGAAGCTCGGAGGGGAAGGGGAGGCCTGGGGATGGATGATGCGGAGCCTTGAAGGTGGATCTTGGCATGTGACCTTGGTCCCCTGGGCTGGACAGGCAGCAGAAGTTCACTTCTGAGGTGGTGCGTACTCAGGCTCAGCTGAGGAAAGAGGGCTCTACCCTGGGCTGGGGCAGTGGGTGTGGACGCAACCAACGCATCCGAGATCCTAGTCATTCCAGGGTGCAGACGGGGGCGGCCGCGGGATTGCCCGAGGTCTTAAGTTGGGCTGGCAGGACAGCAGAGACTAGATGGAACCTGGGTGTCCAGATGCCTGGGATGGGGAAGGGTCCTGCGACCCCAGCCCCTTCAGCTTCCTCGTGGGTTGTTCCCACCCCTGCAGCCCTCAGCATCTCGCTCCACTTCAGGATTTCCCATCCTGAGGATCTGGCATCCGCAGCCAAATCAGAATGGCCTGAGTTTGTGTCCTGCCCTCGCTCAGAAGCTGGGAGGCCCTGGGCGGTGGTCCTTTCCCTGAACCCCGCTGGTTTCCTCCTTGGCCACACGGATGCCCCCACCCCAAGGGCTGGGCAAGTTTAGCGAGACGTGAAAGAGCCGGAGGATTCCTCGGCACACAGCGGACACTCACTAAACAATGGTTGAATCTGAGTCGTCTCAGAATTTACCTGGCTGTCCCCTCCTCCAGGAAGCCTTCTCTGGGTCCCTCTTCCCCGACTCACACAGGGTCAGATAAGCTCCCCCTTCTCTGTGCCCCTACAACATCACGAACGTCTGTCTCCTTGAGCCCAGGGGCTGGCAGTGTTCAGTGGGATAGCTTGATTTTGGCATCATAATCCTATCTCTGCTGCTTCCTCCTAGTGGCATCTGGGGTGAGGCTCTTAGTATGTCTGAGCCTCAGTTTCCTCATCTGTAAATTGGGAATGATATCAATAGCACCTGCCTTTTAGGGTCTTTGTGAGAATTAAATGAAATGGTACACAAACACAGTGCTTAGAACAATGGCTGACACGTAGTAAATGCTCAGTGAACACTGGCTATTCATCCATTAGTATCCGTTTGCACTGCTCTTTCGCTCTTAGGCCCGTTGGACTAAGAGTCACAAGACCTGGGTTCCGATCTCAGCTTTATATTCTGTTGGTCTTTTGTGACTTTTTGATGTACCTGAAACTTTTAGATAAGTGGTTAGGTGATCGGTAAATGCAAGAAAACTGCAAGTGTGAATTGCTCAGTCGTGTGCGACTCTTTGCGACCCCGTGGACTGTCGCCCGCCAGACTCCTCTGTGCATGGGATTCTGCAGGCAAGAATACTGGAGTGGGCTGCCGTGCCCTCCTCCAGGGGACCGTCCTGACCCGGGGTCAGACCCAAGTCTTCTGCACTGTAGGCAGAGTCTTTACCGCCTGAGACGCCAGGGAAGCCCCAGAGGATAGATGACTTTGTTGTGATAAAGGGAAACTCTAGTTACCATGTCCACTGGGCCAGGCCCAAACTAGGGGATGAGTGCACGTTGTGGAGCGGCTGCGTGGGGAACAGACACTCAGGTGGTCTCCGCCTTCCCTTCTGTGACCCCAGGGGCTTCTGGGAGCTCTCGCTTGTGGTGGCACCTGCTCTGAGCAGGTAGGTTTCCAGAGCCCTCCCACCAAGGGCACAGCAGATGCCCTCGACCTGGGGGCACGTCCAACCCACTGGGCCTGCTCTGTGTGCGTGCACACGCACACACACACGCACACGCACACACACACTCACACACACACTCACACTCACACACACTCTCACACACTCACACACAGGCACACACACAGACACACACACACTCACACACACACACACTCACACTCACACACACACTCACACACTCACAGGCACACACACAGACACACACACTCACACACTCACACACACACACTCACACACACACTCACACACACTCTCATACACACTCACACTCACACACTCACACACAGAGACACACACACACTCACACACACATACACACACTCACTCACACACACACTCACACACACACTCACACACACACACTCACACACACACTCACACACTCACACAGGCACACACAGACACACACACACTCACACACACACACTCACTCTCACACACACTCACACACTCTCATACACACTCACACTCACACATACACTCACACACAGACACACACACACACACGCACACACACACACACACTCACACACTCACACAGGCACACACAGACACACACACACTCACACACTCACACACACACACTCACTCTCACACACACACTCACACACTCACACTCACACTCACACACACACAGACACACTCACACACTCACACACACACACTCACACACACACTCACACAGACACACAGACACACACACGCACATACACACACTGACACACACACTCACACACACACACACTCACACACGCACACACTCACACACACACAGACACACACTCTCACTCACACACACAGACACAGACAGACACACACACTGACACCCACACTCACACTCACACACACTCACACACACACACACACACACTCTCACACACACAGACACAGACACACACAGACACACAGACACACACACTCTCACTCACACACACACTCACACACACACACACTGATACCCACACTCACACACTGACACACGCAGACACACACACTCACACACACACACTCACACTCACACACACACACACACACTCACACACACTCACACACACACTCACACACACACACTCTCACACACACACACTCACACACAGACACAGACACACACAGACACACAGACACACACACTCACACACACTCACACACACTCACACTCACACACAAACATTTTAGAAATGTGTCTTTTAATCATATCTTGAATTAATGCAGACCTCGTTCATTCCCAGCTCTCATTACCCTCTTAATTAACTCGGCACAGATGGAAAAAGTCGGAATTGCTTTAGCCGAGTTGTTCTGCTAGCTTTCAAATGAGATGGCAGATGGGAGGACGAGGTGGAACGGGCCGGCTCGGAGGGAGGAGATGAGTTTTCAAGCTGTCACCGGAGCGTCAACAAACGCTCCATCTGTCAGTGGTGAGGCCGGCCGAGGCCTCGTGCGGGGGACCGGCGTTGGAAGGGTCACGTGGGCCAAGGCTCGGCGGGCCTGGCTGCCGCGGACCTCGGTGGGAGAAAGCCCCCAGCTCCGGGATGGCTGCTGGGGGCTCTGGGATCCTGAGGCGGGAGGAGACCTCTGCCCCAGACTGTGACGGAGACTCCCCTGCCTGGCGCTGCTGTTGAGGAGCAAAGGCAGACTTTTATTTTCCTTCTGATCTGAAATAGTCTTCAGGGATGAATCACATGGCCTCCACGTGGCTGTCGGAGGGAACTTGATCAAAGGCCCATCTCTGGCAGCTTGACTGTTTCAGGCTTTCCCCGGCCCTCCCGGCCTGCAGCCTGCTCTCCGACCAGTCCTCCGCTTGCCCCACGCTGCCTTCAGCCAGGCCCAGTTCTGCGGCCTTCCGGATGCCGCTTAGTCCTCTCTCTTGCCTCTGGGACTTAGTCTTTTCTGTTTCTTCTGCTGAAACCCACTCCTCGGTCATCCTTTAAGTGTAGCTGCGTTAGGTACCTTTAGAATCCTTGCTCTCCTCTGTGTTTCCTAAATACTCTGCTGGTGAATGGATTCATAAAGGATTCCTCAGCAACAGCTCATTAAAGGGTGCTTGCGTTGTGTGGGGGTGTGTTTCAACCTGCAAAGGCCATAAAGCCTTAGAGTTCAAAGCTAACCTTAAAAATCTCTTGGGGTGTAGGGATGCTTTCTAGAGCATCCCAGGCAGGTGGGTGCTCAGCCTTGACTGGCATACCCACAGGGACGGGGAACCCACTCTCCTAAGGCAGACAAGTCAGATTGCCCCTCTGTTCTCTGGGCTGGGCAGTGACTGACTCCCTGTGACCTGTGTGGGAATAAAATCTCCCGTGGCACCACATGACGGTCCTCGGGGGCTTGGCCACAAGGTGCCCCCTGAGCTCGCCACTCTCAATGCCCACAGCATGGAAGGCAGCACCCACGGTCAGCTCCACGACCTGAGCTTGAGATGACTGACCGTTCTGCCTTATATCCAGAGGTTTGCAGGGCAGTAGACAGCTCAGGCTTTAAAGTCAGGTAGACCGGGTGCCAAACCCCTGCTCTGCTGCTTACTAGCTGGGAGACCTCACGCCAGTGCCTTAACCTCTGTAAGCCTTGACTTGCTCATCTGTAAAGTGGGAGTTGAGACAGACGGTAGTTAAGGCTCCTTGCAGTTGTGACCTGTGAAGTTCCCAGTTGGTTGTGTCCTGACTCCTGGGTCAGTGAGGTGCTCTGTTCTCATCTGACCTCCGAAATCCGGTCCCTCTGTCCCCATCGCTCTGACGTTGCTGCTGGTGTGTTTCTCGACTCCTTGGCCCTCTCACCAGGTTTCCCTAAAATTCAGCATGGTCATATCCCTTGTCTGCCCCTGTCTTTATCTTCCCATCAGTGACTGAGTCATCTCCAAGCTCCCTGCAATAGCCTTGCCAGTGTTTCCAGTTTCATAAGCTGCAAACCCTCACTCTCCACTTCCTTCTTGGGGATCTCTAAAGGTACTGTTATCGCACCCCTCCTTGCATACTGTTTCCTCCACCTGCAAATCCTGTCTGGCTACTGCCAGTCACAAACTCCTACTGATACTGCAAAACCCTATTCGGATATCACATTTTGTCTGAAACTTTCCCGTTCTTTCCCTCAGACAAAGTTAATGCTTCCTTCTTCTGTGCTCCTTTACGTGCGTTATCACTGCCTCTATCCCAGTATCTCTGAGTGGACCTTCTCCATGGTTGTGTCAATGGGCAGGGACATTCTGGGGACATGCTGATTCCTCTCTGTGTCTTCAGCAATGGGGACAGGGCCTGGCAGGCTGAGGTCCCCGTCTTCATGACTCAGGTCGCTGCGCTTCTGACCTTGGTCTCCCTCCTCACTATTTTCAAGTGAAAATGACAGCGGTTCTTAATCAGAACTTCTTAATCACGCCACATTATCCTTCCGAGATGCTTCTACCTTCAGGATCCCATTGATTCACCACTCTAAATTACTATAATTACCACAAATGATAAAATAGCAGCTTTCCCAGTTTTCTTTACTCTGGCTAATTTGCATATGCTAATGCAGGAACTTCTCCCATCCGCCCCCCTCCCCCCACCTCTCCTGCTGGTTCTTCTGAGACAACTTCTGTGATGTGCTCACTTTGTCCCACTCCATCTCAGGGCTGGAGGAAAGAAGTCTCCAGGAGTTCCTAGTCCACCCAAGGAATGGAAAAAATTAATTTCCTGTCATCTAAAGTGTGGTAAATACATCCAGGGAAATCTTTCCATTGCCTTAGGAGAAGGCACGATGGGGAGAAGCTGGAGAGGCCTCGGTTCAAGTTCTAACCTGCAACAGCTTGGGCTTTGTCCTCTGACCCTCACATTCCTCTTCTGGAAACTGAAAAGTTAGGCCTACCCGTCTGTTTGCAATGAGCGAGACTACACTCTTTAAAAACAATTATAGTAAAATAAACATTGTATGAATCAGTCATCTGAACCATTTAAAGTCTACAATTCAGTGCGGTTGAGTACGCTCATATTGTTGTCAACCATCACTACCATCCATCTCAAAAACTCTTTTCATCTTGCAAAACTGAAACCCTCTCCTGTTAAACAATCACCCTTGGCTTCCCTCAGGCCCTGGCAAACGCTATTCTATTTTCTGTTTCTATGATTTTGACGACTCTAGATACCTCATATAAATAGAATCATATAATATTTGTCTTTTTATGTCCAGTTTATTTCACGTAGCAGCATGTCTTTCGGACTCATCCATGTTGCGCTGTGTGTTGAAATATTCCTCCTTCTTAAGGCTGATAATAATTCATTGCAGGGGCTTCCCTGGTAGCTAGTCAGTAAAGAATCTGCCTGCAGTGCAAGAGACCTGGGTTTGATCCCTGGGTTGGGAAGACCCTCTGGAGAATGGAGTGGCTACTCACTCCAGTATTCTTGCCCGGAGAAGCCTGTGGACCGAAGAGCCTGGTGGGCTACAGTCCATGGGGTCGCAAGAGTCGGACACGACTGAGCGACTAAACCGCCACCACCGCCGCCGATATTCCATTGCATGGATATGCCACATTTTGCTTATCCACTCATCCAGCATTGGACGCTTGGGTTGCCAGCATTATGATCTTACGGGTGAAAACATCATCTAAAATGTACAGAAAAGCACGATTTTAGGGGGTGGCGATGGGGAGCCCCGGGAGCTTTGGTGTCGCACCTGACTCTGAGCCCTGGCCAGGCGCCTCTGGCCTCTTTGCCACAGTGCTTATTCACAGGCTATTGTGAGGGCAGCTTAGCGCAGGGACTGACCTGCAGAATGAACATTCATTCTTTTGGCCCTTCTCTCATCCAACAGATCTTTCCAGGCTACCTACTATGTTCTAGGCATCGAGCTAAGTGCTGGGGACACAGTGATGTGTGTCGTGCAGAAGGCAAACTGCAGGAAGGCAAGAAGAAACAAACAGGCAGAAAAAGGGCGTGGCGTCTGATGACGAGAAACTGTGGATGGAAGTGGAACAGAGGAAGCGGGAAGGGTCGAGCTTGGGCTGCTGCTGCTGCTGCTGCTACCGGCGGCGCTATTTCACACCGGAGAGCAGGAAAGGCCTCCTGAGGACATGTGAGTTGCCAGGTGAGTCCGATGAGGATGATGAGAATCTGCCGGGGTGCGGGGAGGGGGCAGGAGGGGGTGGGGGGTGGGGCGGGTGGTGGATAGAAAATGCGAAAGCCTGGGGCTAGGAGCATGCCTGGAATGTTTTGGGAGCAGGAACACGTCTGGCGTGGCTGGAGAACCTGGAGACAGAGAGTAGCTGGAGAGAAAATCCGAGATGCAGCTGGAGGTTAGGGCTGAGGGCCGGGTGGGCCAGGGGAAGTGAGACAGATGGGCAGTGAATAATTCTCAACAGGGGAGTCGCAGGGGCCGACTCAGGTTTAAAAAGCGATGCCCCGTTTGCTGCGTTGAGAATCAACTCTCACGTGGGCAAAGGTGGAGCGAGGGAGCCCCGCGACTGTAATAGTCCAAGCCAGGGACTGGCAAACTTTTTGCATGAAGTGCTGTGTGTGCTGAGTTGCTTCAGTTATGTCCAGCTCTTTGCGACCCCATGCAGACCCTGATTGTCGCCTGCCAGGCTCCTCTGTCCGTGGCATTCTCCGGGCAAGAACACTGGAGTGGGATGCCGTGCCCTCCTCCGAGGGATCTTCTGAACCCAGGGGTTGAACCCGTGTCTCTGCGTCTGCTGCATGGGCAGGTGGGTTCTTCACCACTAGTGCCGCGTGGGAAGCTCTGTTGGATAAAGTGCCAGATAGTAAACGCGCTCAGCTCTGCATGCCGGGTAGTCTTCGTTGCAGTTGATCTATCCTGCCCTTGGAGCGTGAAAGTGGCCACAGACGATGTGGAAGCAAATGGCTGTTTTGTAAAACTTTATTTAAAAACCAGATGGGAGGATGGGTTTGGCTGATGGGCTGTGGTCTTCTGACCCCAAGGTGACGGTGGGTGGGAGCAGGATGTGGTAAGAGGGTTGTGGAAAGTGACTGAGTATGGGATATACTTTGAAGGTGATATCAGCAGGATTCGTTGTTGCATTTGGAAATGAGATGTGAGAAAGAGAAGACTCATGAATAACTTTGTTTTAATGACCTGAGAAATGCCAGTTAGTGAGATGAGAGACTCTGTGGGTGTAACAGGTTTTTTTTTGGGGGGGGGGATGGAAGAAGAGTTGAGATTAAAAATTTTTTAAGTATACTAATTTTGAAATGGTCCTTAGACATTCAAGGTGGGTGTATGAGTCTATGATTCATGAGAGGTGGAGGCTGGTTGTAGGAAATTTGGAATTGTCAGTATCCAGGGATTTAAAGACATGAATTTGGACAAGATCACCTAGGGAAGGGGGCTTCCCTGATGGCTCAGCAGTAAAGAATCTGCCTGCAGTGCAGGAGATTTGGGTTCAGTCCCTGGGTTGGATGGATTCCCTGGAGAAGGCAATGGCAACCCACTCCAGCACTGTTGCCCAGGAAATCCCATGGACAGAGGAACCTGGCAGGCTAGAGTCCATGGGGTCATGAAAGAGTTGGACACGACTTAGTGACTAAAGAAAACAGCAACACCGAGGGAAGGATTGTGGGAAGGGAGATTAGGCCTCCAAGGACTACACTCTGGGCACTCAGATAGATAAGGGGCACCCCGCAAAGGAGATTGAGAAGGGGTGTTCATTTTGGTGGAAGGAGAACCGGGAGAATGGGATGTCCTGGAAGCCAAGAGAAAGAATGAAGTGTTTCCGAGAGGGAATGATCAGTGGCGCTACCTGTTGCTGATGCGGTGGTACAGCGTTCCTGGCAGTTCAGACGGTAAAGGATCTGCCTGTCAAAGCAGGAGACTTGGGTTCGATCCCTGGGTTGGGAAGATCCTCTGGAGGAGGAAATGGTAACCCTCTCCAATATTTTCACCTGGGAAATCCCATGGACAGAGGATCCTGGCAGGCTAAAGTCCATGGGATTCCAAAAAGTCAGACACGACTGAAGGACTAACACGGTGTCCCCTCAAATTCCTGTCTACCTAGAACCTCAGTACGTGACCTGATTTGGAAATAGTTTTTGCCGATGGAATTAGCCAAGTTGATATGAAGTCATGCTGGATTAGGATCGGCCCTACATCCAATGACTGCTATCCTTACGAGAAGAGGAAGGGGCGTCCGAGATACACAGAGGGCAGAAGGCCAGCTAAGGATGAAGGCAGGTGGAGGGGCTGGAGCGATGCAGCTCCAAGCCCCGGGATGCCAAGGAAAGCTGGAGGCTACCTGGAGCTGGAAGAGGTAAGGAAAGACTCTTTCTGGAAACTTCAGAGGGGGCAAGATGCTGCCAACGCCTTCACTCTGGATTTCTAGCCTCCGGACCTCCTGATGTAGCCACCCAGATGGTGGCAATTTGTGACAGAATCCCCAGGAAACCCATTTTTATCAGGGATAACAAACAACCTAGGACTTGGCAACACTGGATAACCTTGATAAGAGTTATTTTCAGTAAAATTTTGGGTGGAAAGCCTGACTGGATTCAAGAGAGAATGGGAGGAGAGGCATTAGAGACCATGAGAATAAAAGACCATTCTTTTATTTCAAAGGGGAAGAGGAATGTAGGTCACTAGAGAAAATGGGAGAAATAAAGCATATCTAGCATTGATGGGAATTATGTAGAGAGAGGCAGACGTGAGGCGCCAAGAGATGGGGGAGGGTGAGTGGTGTCCTTGGGGACTGATGAGTGGGCCTGAGTCCAGCCTGGAGCACTGAGAGGTCACCCAAAGTGGCCGGAGGGCAATCAGTGAGTGTGGGTGGATGCAGCTGACGGGTGTGATGGAGGGACTTGTGGGGAGTGCTTTTCTGGTCACTTCAATTGTCTCAGTGAGACAGGGATCAAAGACATCAGCTGAGACTAAGCCTGGGGAGGAAGCAGCAAAGGGTTGAAAGAAGGGGTGAAATGGGGTTTGGGAGGATGATTCTTGTCAGGGAAACGTAGCTGGATGGCTGGGCAGCACCCCCCACCCCGCAGTGGGGCTGGTTTCAGCTTAGAGGCTGTGGATTCAGAGTGGGCAGAGTCAGCAGGGCTGTGTGTTTCCCTCTTATCATATTCAGCTGCCAGGTTCATGTTGAAAACAGGTGGAGAGTCAGATTAAACCAGCAAGTGTAATGAAGCAAGAAACAAACGAGGTTGTTGAGGCTTGTGACAGTTATCTATTGCTGTGTAACAAACCAGCCCAGTACTTCCAGGCTTAAAACAGCAACAAGCATGCATTTTTTAGTGAATCTTCCATTTTTGGCAGGACTTTTGGTGGGGACAGCTTGTCTCTGCTTAGCTGGGGTGGTTTGACTAGGGAATGGAGGATCCACTTTGAAGATGGTGAGGTACACGGATGTACAGATGTGAGAATTGGACCATAAAGAAGGCTGAGAGCTGAAAAATTAATGCTTTGAATTGTGGTGCTGGAGAAGACTCTTAAGGAGCCCCTCAGACTGCGAGGAGATCAAACCAGTTAATCCTAAAAGAAATCAACCCTGAATATTCATTGGAAGGACTGATGCTGAAGTGGTAGCTCCAGTACTTTGGCCACTTGATGCAAAGAGCTGACTCACTGGAAAAGACCCCGATGCTGGGAGAGATTGAATGCGAAGGGAGAGGGTGCCAGCAAAGGATGAGATGGCTAGGTGGCATCACCGACTCAACGGGCATGAATCTGAGCAAATTCTGGGAGGCAGTGGAGGACGTAGGAGCCTGGCTTGCTGTAGTCCATGGGGTTGCAAAGAGTCAGACACAACTTAGCAATCGAACAGCAACTAGTAGACAGATAACAGGTAAGGGCCCTTTAAAGATATCAGACCCTCATTCTGGGAAGCTGTAAATGTTACCTTATTTGGAAAAGAGGTCTTTGCAAATGTGATTAAGAATCTTGAGACTGGGAGGTTATCGTGGATTATCTGGCTGCTCCCTAAACACAATTGCAAGTGTTCTTGTAAGAGAGAAACCGGCAGTTTTGACATAAAAAAGTGATGGACACAGTGTGACCACAGGGTAAGAGATGGAAGTGATGCAGGTGCAAACCAAGGAAAGCCTCAAGCTTCAGGCCCTGGGAGAGGAGCAGAGGACTCTCCCCTAGAGCTTCCAAAGGAGCTCAGTCCCGTGGGCACCTGGGGTTTCTAGCCTTCAGAGCTGTGAGCAAGTAAACTTCTGTTTTAAGCCACCCAATTTGTGGTGATTTGTTATAGCAGCCCTAGGGACCTAATACAGATGGTGACTCACATGGCTGGCAAACTGCGCTGTTTATCATCCACGAGCTCATCTGGAACTGGGTGGAGGGCCTTTCCACATGGACCTTGTAAGGTGTGGTAGCTCGGCTCCAAGAGTGAGTGTCCCAGGAAAGCAAGGCAGAGGTTCTCTCTCTTCTTATGACATAGTCTTAGCATCACTTCTGCCACAGTCAGAGCCCCACATAGATTCAAGGGTAGGACGCAGACGCCACTTCTTCATGCGAGGAGCGTCAAAGTTACGGTCAAAGTACATGTGGGATGGGAGGGGTCGCTGCAGTTGGGTTTAGAATGGCCCACCTGCCATAGGGTAATGGAATTGATACTGATGATGAAGGTGGCGGTGGTGTCACTGTGATGATGATGTTGACGGTGATGATGGTGGTGGAGTTGATGGTGGTGCTGAAGATGATGGTGGTGGTGGTGTTGATGGTGATGGTGATGAAGATGGTGGTATGGTTATGATGATAATGCTGACGGTGATGATGGTGGTGGTGGTGGTGGTGGTGATGGTGTTGATGGTGATGAAGATGATGGTGATGGTGATGAAGATGGTGGTGGTATCATTATGATGATAATGTCGATGGTGATGATGGTGGTGGTGGTGATGGTGATGATGGTGATGGTAATGGTGATGAAGATGGTGGTGATGGTGATGAAGATGGTGGTGGTATCATTGTAATGATAATGTTGACGGTGATGGTGGTGGTGGTGATGGTGGTGGTGATGGTGATGAAGATGGTGGTGGTGGTGGTAGCGTTGGTGATGATGAAGATGATGGTGGCGGTGGCGATGATGATGGTGATGACTGATCATCTTAGTTGGACAGAGAGGAAAATATGGATGTGAGGGGTAAGGGGCAGTGCAAAGGTGGCAGAATGAACCGACCTGAGAGCCTCGGTAGAAGACTCTTGATCTCAGGGTGACCAGAGCCCAGAGAACAGGACTCCTGAAACAGAGGTTATGGTGTAAGAAAGATTATCGTCAGTGGGGGGGACAGATATGAGGACAGCATGGAGTGGCTGAGGCGTGGCTCTTGCATGAGAGAGAGACAGACGACAGAGCAGGCTGCTGAGAGGGGCATCTGCACGGACACGGAACCCAAGGCTGTGTAGGGAAGAGTGGCAGTGAGCCAGGAGGCGAAGACTTCAGGGAGCCGGGGACAGTGGCCTTTGGGTCTGAGGATGGCACCAGCGGGAGGGTTCTCTACTACTGATGTGAAGGGATAAGCTTCAGAGCTGGAGGCCTTTTGGGAGGGAGCACTGTTCTGGAAGTGACGGAGCACTGTGAGCGGCAGAAGGGGTGTGGGAAAGGAATCAGGCCCGAGGGGAAGAGTGTTCCTAAGGAGGTCAGATTTCAGCTGGAGCCAGAAGGTGAATGTTTGCAGAAGTTGAGTTGAGGATCGAGGCGACTGCAGAGGATATGGGGGTGTTTAGGTGGGGACGTAGAGCCTGGTGGGTTTAAGGGCCCTGAGCAGGTGGGGACGGTCTGGGTGCCTGATGTGAACCAGGGCAGAGAGCATGATGGCCTTAGATCTGAGGCGCCAGGCGGAGAGCCGTGTGTGCCCTCACCTGAGGGCAGGAGCGAGGAGGGAGCAAGGGAGCAGGGAGGAAGGAGCAGGGAGGAGGGAGGAAGGGAGGAGGGAGCAGGGAGCAGTGAGGAGGGAGCAGTGGAGGAGGGAGGAGGGAGCAGGGAGGAGGGATGAAGGGAGGAGGGAGCAGGGAGAAGGGAGCAGGGAGGAGGGAGCAGGGAGGAAGGAGCAAGGGAGGAGGGAGGAAGGGAGGAGGGGGAAGGGAGGAGGGAGCAGGGAGGAGGAAGCAGTAGAGGAGGGATTAGGGAGGAGGGAGAAAGGGAGGAGGGAGGAGGTAGCAGGGAGAAGGGAGCAGGGAGGAGGGAGCAAGGAGGAAGGAGCAAGGGAGGAGGGAGGAAGGGAGGAGGGAGCAGGGAGGAGGGAGCAGGGAGAAGGGAGGAAGGGAGGAGGGAGTAAGGGAGGAGGGAGGAGGGAGCAGTGAGGAGGGAGCAGGGAGGAGGGAGGAAGGGAGGAGGGAGTAAGGGAGGAGGGAGGAGGGAGCAGTGAGGAGGGAGCAGGGAGGAGGGAGCAGTGGAGGAGGGAGGAGGGAGCAGGGAGGAGGGAGTAAGAGAGGAGGCAGTAAGGGAGGAGGGAGGAGGAAGCAAGGGAGGAGGGAGCAGTGAGGAGGGAGTAGGGAGCAGGGAGGAGGGAGTAAGGGAGGAGGGAGTAAGGAGGAGGGGCAGTAGAGGGAGCAGGGAGGGAGGAGGGAGCAGGGAGGAGGGAGTAAGGGAGGAGGGAGGAGGGAGCAGGGAGGAGGGAGCAGTGAGGAGGGAGCAGGGAGGAGGGAACAGTGAGGAGGGAGGAGGGAGCAGGGAGGAGGGAGTAAGGGAGGAGGGAGGAGGGAGGAGGGAGCAAGGGAGGAGGGAGCAGGGAGGAGGGATTAGGGAGCAGGGAGGAGGGAGGAAAGGAGGAGGAAGGAGGGAGGAGGGAGGAGGAAGCAAGGGAGGAGGGAGCAGGGAGGAGGGAGCAGTGGAGGAGGGAGTAGGGAGCAGGGAGGAGGGAGGAAGGAGGGAGCAAGGAGGAGGGAGCAGGGAGTAGGGAGCAGGGAGGAGGCAGTAAGGGAGGAGGGAGGAGGGAGCAAGGAGGAGGGAGCAGGGAGGAGGGAGGAAGCGCTGGGGGCCTTGACTGGAGCCCCAGAGCCCTGTCTACCACGTGGGAGGTCAGGGGGGCGCCCCGTATCCAGGAGGACGTGAAGCTCAGCAGATACTGGTCATCGCTGCTGTTGTTACTGGGTTCCCCTAGTAGCTCAGTGGGTGAAGAATCCACCTGCGATGCATGAGACCCTGGTTTGATTTCTGGGTCGGGAAGATCCGTTGGAGCAGGGATAGGCTGCCCACTCCAGTATTCCTGGGCTTCCTCGGTGGCTCAGCTGGTAAAGAATCTCCCCACAGTGTGGGACACCTGGGTTCGATCCCTGGGTTGGGAAGATCTTCTGGAGAAGGGAAAGGCTACCCACTCCAGGATTCTGGCCTGGAGAATTCCATGGCCTGTATAGCCCACGCAGTCACAAAGAGTCTGACCTGACTGAGTGACTTTCACTTTCTCTGTTGTTATTTTTCGTCTATAAAAGCTGCTGATTGTGCCAGTGGGGAGACCCTTCTCACATGATGTTCCAGTTATCTTTTTCCTGGCTGCCCCACAGAGCTGTGAGCTGGTTGCCTTGGAATCCCCATTGCCTAGCACAGTACTGAGCCCAAGGAGTTTATCAACTGGTATGTATTGAGTAAAAAAGGCTCAGAGAGATATACTCACTTACCCAAGGTCACACAGCAAAAATAGAACCTGGACAAGTCACTGGGGCTCCTGGTTCTCAGTACTCTTTGAACTCCTGCCAGGTCTGAAGTCCTCTAATTCTTGTAATGGTTACTTTCCCCCTTGATCTCTTTCCCTTTTAGCCCATTTATTTTTTCTGCGGGATCCGCAGCGCTGGCTGGAGTTTGAAGCTCAGAATCTCCATCAGTGTTCAAAGGCTCTCTCTTTTTGCTCATATGTAATCTTCAAAAAGCCCTTTTCTCCCACTAGTGATCTTCCCTGGGGGAACTCTGGTAAGGCCCTAAAATAGGAACTGCAGCCTGGTTAAATAGGGCTTTTCGGCTAATAGAATCAATGACTGGCAGGGTAGAAAACAGGAAAAGAGGTGGGTAGCTCTTTGTCAACCGTCTGCTCTTGGCACTGGGGGCTTCTTAAGTCCATTAGCCTCTGTTAATTTCTCCAGTGTTTGATGGTGAAGGAGACGTAACTGGCTGGAAATAGTCTTTGAGTGGGTGATTCACACCCGAAAATGACAGGCTGAGATAAACCCGTTTAGGGCAAGAAGAGCAGCATCTCCACCCATCCAGAAAATTTGAGGAGTGGGAGGAGAGAACCCCATGATCCAACGCCAACCTCTTGATCACGGATTCCCTCCTGAGATGCTGTCATCTGGGGGCTTAGCATAACTGCTTTAGAGCTGGGATTTGGAAAGTGAGGGGGGGAGTCACTGCTCTTCCATCAGCTCAGAAACAATGGGTTTCAAACCTCGATTTTCCCTTCTGAAAACTTCAGTGGCTGGACAGGCACTAGGGGCAGAGATGAGGATGAACAGAGAAGAGCACCTTCCCCTTCTGGAGATCAGAGTGTGTGTGTGTGTGTGTGGTGTGTGTGTCTACTGTGTGTGTGTGGTGTGTGTGTATTGTTTGTGTGTGTTGTATGTGTGTGGTGTGTGTGTGTACTGTGTGTGTGGTGTGTGTGTGATGTCTGTGTGGTGTGTGTGTGTGGTGTGTGTGGTGAGTGTGTATGTGTGTGGTGTGTGTGGTGTGTGTGTGTGTGGTGGTGTGTGTGTGATGTCTGTGGTGGTGTGTGTGTGTGGTGTGGTGTGTGTGTATGTGTGTGGTGGTGTGTGTATGTGTGTGGTGTGTGTGTGGTGTGTGTGTATGGTGTGTGTGTGGTGTGTGTGTGTGGTGTGTGTGTGTGGTGTGTGTGTGGTGTGTGTGTCTGGTGTGTGTGTGTGGTGTGTGTGTGGTGTGTGTGTGTGGTGTGTGTCTGGTGTGTGTGTGTGTTTGTGTGTGTGATGTGTGTGCTGGTGGTGTGTGTGTGTGTCTGTGTGGTGTGTGGTGTGTGTGTCTGGTGTGTGTGTGTGGTGTGTGGTGTGTGTGTGGTGTGTGTGGTGTGTGTGTTGGTGTGTGTGTGGGTGTGTGTGTTGGTGTGTGTGTGTGTGTGTGTGTGTGTGTGGTGTGTGTGTGTGTGTGTGTGTGTGTGGTGTGTGTGTATGTGTGTGGTGTGTGTGTGTGTGTGGTGTGTGTGTGTGGTGTGTGTGTCTGGTGTGTGTGTGTGGTGTGTGTGTCTGGTGTGTGTGTGTGTGTGGTGTGTGTGTCTGGTGTGTGTGTGTGGTGTGTGTGTGGTGTGTGTGTGGTGTGTGTCTGGTGTGTGTGTCTGGTGTGTGTGTTGGTGTGTGTGTGGTGTGTATGTGGTGTGTGTGTCTGGTGTGTGTGTGTGGTGTGTGTCTGGTGTGTGTGTGTGGTGTGTGTGTGGTGTGTGTGTGTGTGGTGTGTGTGTGTGTATGTACTGTGTGTAATGAATGGATGGGGGGGGTATATGAGGGTGGAGAGGATGCTGAGACAAGAGAGGCGAGAAGTGAAAAGATCAGGAAAGGCCAGCTTGTGGAAGTCCTTCTGCCCCCAAGAGGAAAATCTGGTTTTTTTGGAGCAATAAGAGGCAGGAGGAGGATGAAGTCTCAAAGCCTCTGGAGAGAGCGCTGAGGAAAAGGAACTGGTTCTCCTCCTTGCGCCTTTGGAGGGGAGAGTGAGAACGAACATGGGCTTGATGCCCCAGGAAGACAAAACGCCATACCGTCTGGGAAGGCATTCCCCATCATGTCGAGAATCTGCTGCTCTGGAGGATGAGTTCCTGGTTCTGCGGAGTGTGACCTGTGTGTGAAGACCACCAAACACCACGTGGGATGAGGAGACCGCTGGGCCCGTCTAAGGCGCACTCCTCCCCACTCACCTCCCTGCACAGTCCATGGGCAGGGCCTGTCGGATTCCAGTCTATTCCAACCAGCCTGCTGGTCCCATTGCTGGAATCCCAGCCCAAGCCGTTTCCTCCTCCCCCGGCAGCTGCGCTGGCCTCCTAGCGGTCCCTCAGCCTGCCAGCCTTTTTCTAACCTACGATCTACTCTCCCCAGAGCAGCCTGAGTGATATTTTAAAAATGTAAATCAGATCATCCTTTAAAAATATAAAAAATCCTCTGGTGGCTTCTCATGACTCTTAGAATAAACCCAAATTCCGTCATCATGGTCCATGAGCCCCTGAACTAGCGCTTTTTCTCCCGTCTGACCGCACCTCGTGCCACGCCCCGCAGAGTCCCCACTTCTCTCTTCCCACCTCCAGGCCAGCGCTCACTGGGGTCCTTCTGTCTGGAGCCCTCTGCCCACGGACCTTTGCACGATTATTTTTTTCCTCCTTTTTCAGGCCTCAGCCTTCCTTAGGCCTCCTTTTGAAATTAACCCCCCGCCCCCACCTCGCTCGTCTTTTCATCGAGTTCTGTTTTCTTATTGGTTCTCGCTGTTTGGAATCATCTCGCAAAAGCATGAATTGTTTCTGTACTTTCTGTCTTCCACCATGACAACTGCAAGCTTCTAGCAGAGAGCTTATCTGCCCGTTCACCCCCCCGAGTGCTGGGCAGGCAGGATGCTCTCGGAACACACTTGTGTCTGCTGCTGCTGACATATACACACTACTGTGTATAAAAGAGAAAACTAACGCGCACCTAGCATATAGCACGGGGGGAAAGGAGTGCAAGCTGTTTGTAAGGCTATATTAAATTCACCTTAAAAATGCATCCCAATGTGCAGTAGGCGTAGACAAAATACTGCTCGATTCCACTTACAGGAGGTACTGAGAATAGTCACATCCATAGAGTCAGAAAGTACATTGGCAGAGGCGGGGGGGGGGGGGGGGGGGGAAGGGGGGAGGGGAGAGGAGGGGGGGAAGGGGGACTTAGGTTTAATGAGGACAGAGTTTCACTCTAGGAAGGTGAAGCGCTCAGGAGAGATGATGGCGAGGGTTGCGCAACAGTATGAATGTACTTAGTACCACTGAGCCACACAGTTAAACGTGGTTAACATAGGATGTTTTACATTATGAGGCCTTTACTACAATAAAAAAAGCATTTTTAAAGAAGGAGCTGGAAACTTTCTTGGCAACCCCCCCTCAACAAAAACATACTTGTTTAATAAATGAGCTAATGAATGAATAAATGAGCCGAACACACTTGGGCCGGACCTCCTGGATCACTATCTACAAGCTCCTTCCAGCCTGACGTTCAAGGCCCTTACACCAGGTCTTGTTTTATCTTTCCAGTGCTGGGCCTCTTGACTTCCAGCTCCCCATTCATTCCACTCTTCCTCGGACACCCTCTTCCTCGTGGTCCAGCTTAAACTTCTCTTCTAGTGCACCAACCACTGGGTCACCAGTGCAGGAGAAATTCATGTCCTAATTATAAAATGACCCATTTTATTCCTTAAAGGGTACTGGTCACAGATTTACTAGGGATGGGCTTCCAGGAGTCACTCGAACATTTTCCTCTTGTGTTGATTCGTCTTCCCTTGTAATAAAAGCTTTCAGGGCAAAAAAGAGAATTTTGGCTAACTCTCATGACAGAGGGGTAAATAAAACCCAGAGAAGTCAAGCACCTCACCCAGGTCTCACAGAATTGAGTCAGCAGCAGAACTGAGATTAGAAGCCACGTCTCCTGCCTACGTGCTGAGGATGTGGCTTCAGGGAGCTGGTGGCTGAGCTCAGTTTGGATTCAGCCTGGGCAGGCAGCCCAGGGCCCAGTCTGGCTTGGCTGTGCCCCTGGGCACAGTGTGGCTGGCAGCAGCTGGAGGCCATTAGGGGCGTGTAAGTCCCTCTTGCTGATACCCTCACGTACAAACATTATTCTTGGAGGCAGTGCATGAGGACAGTGTACCCAGCTGGCTGTAGCAGGTATCAGCTTGCATACCTGTAGCCTCCTCTGAGGCTTCCCTTCTTAGGGGTCTGGACTGAGATTTCTACCATGAGAGCGGGAACAAGGCTGAGCCCTGGAGGGTTCCACCCCGGCTGATGGGTATCCTGGGTTCGGCCAGTTTTGGGTTGGGGAGTGGTGATTCTTAAAGGGAGCGGTGCTGCCCCCTTCAGGGTATTTTGGGTATTTATGAGGGTGTTTTCTGGTTGTCCAATGTTTAGGGAAACTGAAAGCAGTTAGTGGGTGGGGGATGGAGTTGTCCAATATATTGCCTGTTCTATGAGTTTGAGTAGGCTCTGGGAGTTGGTGATGGACAGGGGAAGCTTGGCGTCCTGCAGTCCATGGGGTCGCAGAGAGTTGGACACTGAGCGACTGAACTGAACTGAGAAAATTCCATATTACAGAGACTCCACTTGCATTTTTCTGAGCAACTTTTACATGTCTCACTGGAAATACATGTAAATGAAAAATCTGTTTACAGTTTTATGTATGTCTAGAACTCTATAACTCTTTATCTATCTATCTATCTATCTATCTATCTATATATATACAGAAATCTATTTTGTGCATGGTTTTAAGATACACCGAAGTTTCTAGGAAAGCAACTACTGGGTAAATCAATGATGGACTGCATTTTTTTTGTTGTTGTCCAAAACTTTGCCAAAAGTAGTTTACCATTCAGAAAATTATGTTGTGGATGGCAAGGCCACTGCTGAATTTAAGATGCTGATACCTTCCCCCAGGTCCCAGTCTGTCTCTGCAGTTATAAATATAGAAAGGTGCTTATTTAGCCCTTATTTCAAAATGTCAACGATAGAGAAAAAATGTCAACAGTAGTCAGTTGAATACTGTCTTATGTCTCCTAAATCCCAAACTGCTTTTTAGAAAGAGGTGCAGACATCTTATCGATCCACGTGTCTTCCCCAAGTCATGTAGGAGCAATTATTTATTGAAATATAATATTAAGATATCTCCTTTTCTTTGTCTTTAAAATATTCTATATCATTATCTTTAAAATATATTTATTAAAAAAACTATGTGCATAGGTTGTACTATAACCTATAGGTACTATATGTGCCTATACTAGTATACATAATAGTATATATTGTACACTATACTCGTTCATCATAGGAAATGAGGTGTTCTAAAAGAATTGCTATGAAAGGGGTATTTGGTCCTAAGAGAAAAATAAAGCCTGCTGCGTAAGCTCTAGGGGCATACATCTGGTTTATCAATACCACCAAAATCCTGCCTACATTTTCCTTCCTGGAGCTCTGACTCACGTGCAGCTGTACGGTCTTTGCTAGGTTGCTTCAGCTGTGTCCGATTCTTTGAGACGCTGTGGACTGTAGCCCCCAGGCTCCTCTGTCCATGGGGTTCTCCAGGCAAGAATCCTGGAGTGGGTTGCCATTGCCTTCTCCAGGGGATCTTCCCGACCCAGGGACTGAACTGGTGGGTCTTACATCTCCTGCACTGGCAGGTGAGTTCTTTACCACTGATCTTTATTCATTCATTTGCTGATTCAACATAGATTAAGACCTGCTAGGTGCCAGGCGCATTGCTAGGCCCCCGTGTAGGAGCCTAGGTGGGTAGGAGTCAGGTAGGCAGAAGAAGGAAGCAGTTGTAGGCTGGGGATGCAGCGGAAGGGTTCGGCGGCAGGAATTAGCTCGGCAGGCCTGGATCTTGCACTCTGTTCATTCTGGCTGGAGTCCCCAGTGAGTGGGGTGATGAGAGAGGAGGCTGTGGGCGGGGAGGAGGTAGCCTCTGGTAGCGGTGCCTGATTCGCTGGGTGCAGCCCAGAAGATCTCTCACTCGGTTTCACCGGCAGTAGGGAGCCACAGAAGACTGTACAATGAACTGACGTGGGCAGGGCTGTGGCTCAGAGAGATCACTGACATTGGAAACAGGTGAATGACCGGTGAGGGCATAGCTGAGGACTAAGAGACCAGGTCAGAAGCTCTTAGCCCAGCTAAGCAGTTCACTAACAATGCAAATATTTGTTGAGTGTCTCCCATATTGTAGTCACTGCCTGAAGTTAGAAGCCCCCAAAGGCCCCAAAGTCAGAAGTCCGTTCACTTAGTTCCTACAAACCCAGTGTGAGCCAGAATCATCGCAGTAATTAGGTCCCTGGGCCAAACCCACCCCTTGGCCTTCTGGGAGACTACATTTATTTACAGTGCTAATCCAATGAGCCATTCTCTTCAAAAAGGCAGCAAAGAAAAGGCCACAAAGGAGTCATCTGGGCTCCTAGATGAACCTATATTTTGGATAATTTATCATTGTTCAGAAATACTTTCTAATTGACTGAATATTAATTAGCTGAAGCTCTGTGTAGATGAAGATGTTAAGCTGCCATTACAAAGATGCTTGCTTGCGTTCATATCCATACACTGCAGTCACCAGTTCCGACAGCGGAGAATCAGCCGCCGTGCTGAATCAAGTTCTCCTTGGAAGGGGAAGATGTTTGACCGTAACGGCCAGTTAGTCACAAGGGTGATTCAGGGGCCTGCAGGTGAGCAGGTGTTTGGAGATGCTGGGGGAAGGGAGATGACTTAGACACACAATCCTTAGGGAAGAAAAGGAAGATCGTGAGTCTAGAGAAAGCTGAGTGAGCCCTTCCGGTTAAAGACTTCATAGACCCGCTTGCTCTCATTCACTTACTCAATAATGTTAAATAGCATTTGCCATGTAGAGCAGAGGTCAAAAGAGATATAGCCCCTGTCCTCATGGAATTTATAATTTATTGGGGGATACAGATGTTAAACAGCTGATTAGACAAATGATTATTTAATTACAGTTGTGATAAATGTGATTAAAGGAAAGTTCAGGATGATATATGAGGGGGAATCACCATTTGATGGAATGTGATTTTTGGGGTGGGCTTTCTTAAGAAAGTGATGTTTGAAATGAGGCTGGAGAACAAGCATAAATGGTAGCTCAGAAGGAAACCTGGGTTTGACCCCTGGGTCAAGAAGATCCCCCTTGGAAGGAAATGGCTACCCACTCCAGTATTCTTGTCTGGAAAATCCTGTGGACCGGGGAGCCTGGTGGGCTTCATTCCATGGGATCCTAAAGAGTTGGACACGGCTAAGAGACTAACACTTTTTTTCTTGAGAAAGGGGTGTTTGAGATGAGACTGGAGACCAGGTATTAACAGGTGATAGCAAGGGATGGGGGGGTCGCGGTGGGGTGGAGGGAACAGCGTCTGCAAAGGCTCAGAGATGGACCAACAGAGGAGGCCCGCCAAGGTCACGTGTGTACAGCAAAGGAGACCGGGAAGCTGGAAGAAGGGGCGCCTGTCGGTGCGTCTCCAACCCTGCTCTCAGATGACTCAGGCAGGAGTCACTACTTTGGCAAATAAAAGGGTTAAACTAGACTGCTTAAACATGCTTATTTTTACTTTCCATCTGTAACTAGGTTATATCTTGAGTATTAACTCTTACCTCTTAGCGTGGTTGCCTAGGAGTGCTCTGCTGAGGATTCTGAGGCTCTCTCCAGGTTAGTGCCAAAGAAAGGCATGGTTGATCAGTGATGATTTTTGAGGGTAAGGGGAAGAAATTAGTGGCTTCATCGTTGTCCAGTAGCTCAGTCATGCCCAACTTTTTATGGCCCTGGTGGACTGTAGCACGCCATGCCTCCCTGTCCTTCACCATCTCTCAGAGCTTGCTCAACTCATGTCCAGTGAGTCAGTGATATCATCCAACCATCTCATCCTCTGTCGTTTCCTTCTCCTCCTGCCCACAGTCTTTCCCAGCATCAGAGTCTTTTTCCAATTAGTCAGTTCTTCCCATCACGTGGCCAAAATTATTGGAGCTTCAGCTTCAGCATCAGTCCTTCCAATGAATATTCAGGGTTGATTTCCTTTAGGATTGACTGGTTTGATCTCTTTGCAGTCCAAGGGACTCTCAAGAGTCTTCTTCCAACACCACAGTTTCAAAAGCATCAATTCTTGGTAGCTTGAGAGGTCATTAATTGCTGTCTTATTTACTAGCTCTATTAACAAACCACCCTAAAATGTAGTAGTGTCAAATAATTATTTTTATTGTGCTGCCCAGATTTTGTGGGCCAGGAACTCGGATGGGGAAATCTGTGACTTGTCTTCTCATTCTCTTGACACTATCCTTTGCAGAGCAAAAGTTTCCAGGTTTTTAATTCCAGTGAAGTCAAGCATAATCAACTGCATCTTTCATGGATCCTGACTTTGGTATTGTATCTACAAAGTCACTGTCATATCCAAGGCATTTAGGGGAGCAGTTAATTTTGTTTATTAAATTTATATCCTTTAGTCTTGCTATAATCACTTATTAGGTCCTTTTCTGATGACAGACATAGTAACCGGAGTGAGGTTATATGACGCCAACGACTCCATACATTTTGAAAGCAATTGGTGTGGATTTGCTGTTTGTTATTTGGTGGTTGTTATGTGTGTGAGACCTAAACGCAAGTAAACAGAAATTCTAATTCCTAAAATTTAAACATTTTTTAAAGAAGACAAAAAAAATGGAAGGATTTTTGAGGAAAGAATGTTTACTGTAGCCAAAAACTTAAAAACAGTTCTTGAAAGAAGACTCTGCCCTTCTGTTGTTCTTGTAAGAGGCAGCAATGATGTTGACGTGTTCTTTAGCAAGTCATCCTGAACACATTACGTCTGCACAAAAGGCACCCCGCATCCTTTGGAAACGCGGACCCAGCTGAGGGTGTGGCTGCCTTAGGTTAAGCTTCTTGAAGCAGACTCTGAGAAGTGAGATTTGCAAGGAGACGGCATTGGTTCCGTTTAGCTCTTGGGAATGACATCTGGGAGACAGAAGAGAGAAGCAGGACTAGGCAGAGGGAGGACGTGAACTTCAGACATTTCAGCTCATTCTGCAGAAAGCTCTGGAGCCGAGATGGCCCTTCAGAGTTGTTCTCAATTGAGGTAAAGTGTCTAGGTCTTTGTAGCCTCATATGGAAGTGGTCTGCTTCCGGAGAGGACATCACCTTGGGTGAGTCAGCTCACTCCGGCTAAGGGCAGTTCCTGGAGAAGGATGTTTTGTGAGCCTCCAGCAGTGAACATTCTCAAGGGAAGCTAGGGCAGTGGTGCCTTGGTCCCAGAGGGGTATGTGGGAGGCACATCATAGTGTCCACTATTGCGGTGAAGAGGGTCTTGCCATGGGAAGACAATCGTGACGAATCTGCCATCCATTTGGGAAGAAACTAACAGGGGTGTGAGGCTCATAAAGACAAGAACCAGGTCTGATGTGTCTTTCAGTTGAATTTAGCCCCATGGTTTCATGACTGTGAATGCCCAGAGGACTTCTTTTTAGCGTGAATGGATGGAGGAAGGGGTCTGAAGATAGAATTAAGTCACGTTGAAGAATTTTTCTGCAGGTCACGGCTTCCTCGTGGAAGGAAAGCGATGCAAGTGTTACGGTCCTGTCTCTAGTGCCCGTCAGTGCCTGTTTATGTTCATTCATCCACCCATTCATCACTTAGCATTCACTGAGCAGCTGCTGTATCCCAAGCTCTAGCCAGGCACTCTAGATGCCAGGCCTGAGGCTCTCAGAGTCTAGTAGCGTGAAACCACATCACTAATAAAGGTGACCCATCATGGAGGTTTAGAAGACAAATGCACAAAGCTCAGGGGAGCACTGAGCAGGAGAGAATGAGTCTTCCTGGGATAGTGGTATCTTGAAGAAAGGATATTGGAATAGGGTTTTGAAGTATGAATAGGAGGTTACCAGGCAGGATAAGGATTATTGTATTAATATTACTGTGCACATTCTAATCCAGGCCAATCCGGACTATTTTATACTTTCACTGCAACCAACAAAGGGTTAGGGCTAGAAGACTGGGAAACTTTGGAAATGAGATGATTTAGTCTCTAGCAAACCTCTGGGACTTCCGTGGCATAACACCGGGGATCTATGGAGAGGAATGTGCTTTACATGGAATTGGTTTGTTTTAGCTCAGGTGTCCCCTGCTGCGCTGTATTGCTCTTCTTCAATATGATTCAAGCCCAAATCACTGAGGACATAGATTAAAATTTCACGGTGATTAAAAAGCCTCTTTCTTCCATCCGTGCCTTTTCCCCAGGACTTAGCATTTAATTAGCCAAAACATTCATTATCCAGGGAGTTCCAAAGTTTCCAGTGTACGCATCGACCCAAAAAAGAAACCAGAATCATATTTTAAAAGTCACGGTTACAGTTGTTTTTGGTGAATTACCATTTATACATTTTCCATCTGTGAGTATTTTTCTGGAGTACCACCTGTTTTCTCCCCACTTTGGTAGTAGAGAATCCAACAGATCGTATCTCAGAATAAATGCATTTTATCTATAGTAGTTTTCCACATTTTTTTTAAAGTCACAAAATAATCTTCCATAAATACAAATCAGCTTTGGAGCCTCAAATAGACATGGACATTAAAAAAAATTTTTTTTTTCAAATCTCTCATGAGAAGCCTAGAAAATCAATTGAGAGAGAGAAACTCAAAGCGACAGTGAAGATGATGAGAAGCCTAAGCTGAGAGACACAGCTTGTGCTAAGGGCACTTGGATAAACTCCAGAGGAGACAAGGCGTGAATGTGCAAAGTCGTGTGAAATCCTGTCTTTGAATCCGAGGGACCAGGACTTCAAATTTCCTCTGTGCTCCTTGTTGAGACCTTAAATCTGTTACTTGCTGTCTCTGACTCTGTGTTTTCACATCTATAATAGGGGATAACGGTGCTTACTGCAAAGCTGAGGTTTGATGGAACGACGCCCGGTGCACTGTGCCTGCCCACTCAGTGCTTGCTTTCTTCCAGTGTGGGTCACTTCCTGTGCTCGGTTCCCGCGTGAAAACTACCTCTTCCCTCTCAGCAAGCGCTCTGGTTGGATAAGAGCAAAGGCTTCTGGGATTGCATTTCTTAGAAATGTGCAGGAGGTACGAAAACTCCAGAATAAAGAGAGCATCTTCTGGATGGTTCAGGTTTGTACTTTGGCAGCTCATTTAAACCTAAATTTCAAATTAAAATAAGCATGCACAGGCTGTAATGTAGAGGACAAATTCCACGTGTTTCATTTAAAAAACCCCAATTCAAAAGAAGCTCTTGCAGGCTGCTGTGGGAGGTGCCTCTTGGGGGCACAACTTTATGCTCATCTGACTTTAGGGATATATGGTTCAGGGAAGGATTTGGAATCCTTCAACTCCTCAACTGCTCAGGAGTTGGCTGAAAGGCCCTGGGTTGCTTTGTTATCATCACACGCCTTCCGGGAGAATGAAGAAAGCTGCGTCATGGAGTCGCAGAGGACTTTTGAAGTACGATCATCTGTTTTGACAGGTCCGGCAGAAGAAAATGTGCCCACTGTAGGACAGACGGTTCAGCAAAGCATCTGGATCACGCACTGACTGAGTGTGTGTGGCTCCGGCAGGCAGGCTTTTTCTTAGTGCCGGATTGTTAGGGTGACCATGTAACTTTCCATCCAAACTGGGACAGCTGAGAGGGAAGAGGGTGCAATCAGTAATTACAC